>NW_026267136.1:4295860-4308398 GCF_000697945.3 Frankliniella occidentalis
GGGGGGGGAGGATTGGATTGGTCGAAGTTAGGTCGTTGTTTTTATTAAAAGTTGTTAAATTAAATTTCATTGTGACAAGAATTCTCTTTGTGTTGTTCCAAAAGAGTTCAAAGCGCCTATTTTGAAAGAATTAGCATGTGATTTGAGCATTCACGCGCTATGCATGTTCTTACTGTCATTGCTTGTTATAAACAATGTCTGGTTTTTTGACGAAAACAGGAAAACTTAGAGGAACCTCTCATATTTGAGAAAAAAACTTCTAACTTTTCAGAAAGTTCCTTCAAAAGTGTGGGATTTTACCATATTTTTGGGGAAGACTCCCTCAAAATCTAAGGAGTTTTTTTAATTTTTAGTAGTCCATCTCAGCCCTCTGTCATTTTGCTTTTTTCGTCACATTTGTTTAAGCTTACTGCTTCGGTGATATTCTAAAATCTTGTTTATACCAAATTTGAAAATTCTCGTCAGATCATGATCATTGCAATGTGCTCTCTACTCGTGTAGATTTTCCACCTATTGCTATTTACAGGCCGCGGCGAACCAGCCAACGGCGCGTGCACAGTCCTCTCCACCACTCCAACAGGCACCGCTCCCCCTCCACCTTCGGTGGCAGCGCCACCCCCAACCAGCCGCCGTGTGACGGACTGAGAAGAAGATTAAGAAAGAGGGCGGCGTGGACTAAAAGAGAGGTTAAAGTGGGGGAGAGGGAGGGAAAGGCACGTTTGTAGCTGGCAATGAGAGTACATGCTTACATAAAGTAAAGTAGTGTTTTCTGTTGCGTATTTTTAGACTCGTCCGGTTACCGACATTAAATTTTTATAGAATACTTGTACAGTTCTGGGAAGAGATACTAACGCATTCGAAACGCAGTTTGGTAGAATAATAATGCTAGTGGCAGAGAATCGAGGAAAACAGAGGGAGACGTGACGCGCGCGGGGGGTGCTGTATTGATCAGGCGCCAGTGGGGCGCAGCGCTGGGGGCGGTTTGGGGTGAGGGGAAGGGGGCACACCGCCCATGACCGGGGAGGGGGTGGACAGGGATACAGGGAGTGGGACGCTCGACAAAAGCCAGTCCATCAAAAGTTCGAACCTCGGCTCAGACAGTAGCAACTAACAGAACTGATGTTGGAGTATCATGGCGGTTGTTGATCGGCCAATTACTCCATCAACCGACTCCCGTCGAAATTTGAACTCACCTTAATAGCAGACGATTATTACAAGTAATTTTCTTGCAAATATCTCCCGGTTGTCAGTACAGTGGGTTTGCCCGTCGCCTCTTACCATGGCGCCTTACAGCCCTAGCAATGCACACTCGCATCATTTGATGATGCTGATGCTACACCGTGAAATAAGTTTCAGACGCCTTTTTGCCAGTAGTTTTTCAAATGAAGCACCGTGTTTCACGGCAACATTCCCCAAAGTTGAATTTTTGAGAATTCCCGATGCTAGGCCAGGCGCTCTCACCACGAGCACCCCGCGTGCTGACAGGAGTGACGCGGTATTCACGGCCCTTCATGTGACGAGGAGGACAGGCCGACAGTGGATTTCGTTGGTTGAGCTAGAACTCGGGGACATATACACTGTGTGTAAGAAAATTAGAGTCTAGTCTAATACGGAACGATCTACTGTTATTTCTGTTATTCGAATAACAGGAAGTGTGGAAAGTAATCAGCGGTCGCTGCTGTCATTTTTCCTGTCATACGTTTTTGCAGTTCGGACCTATAGGTCCAAAGGTAGGTCCACAGGTATACCTTGGCATTGAGTCTCTCATGTCGGAGCCACAGGGCGCGCGTGGCGAACGCTCCAACATGACATGACGCATGACGCTTTGCATCGGGCTTCCCACAAATCCTGTATCGAACAGAGCAATCAGCTCACTTGCGCTTCGTCGCAGAGAGTTCGGGCAAAGGCCCAAGAGGATTTCTTGTTAAAATCTATCGTTTTAGACCCGAACCCCGACACCTTTATTTTTAACCCTGTAGGGTGCCATGGCGTCACCTGACGACATGTTTGCGCCTCTGTAGCGCGAAAACCAGCACTCTGACATTTAACTTTTGTGCTTACGTGAAGGGAAGGTCTTGTGATCGATTTGATACCCTCGTCGTTCAATAGTATCGCCCCATCGAAGTCGCGCTACGACTTCTCAAAGATGGCGAGACGCAAGACATCGCCATAGACGTAAACAGTGCCCTTCGCGGATGCGTCACCTAGGCCTGTTCGAACGTTTTCAACTCAATCAAAGGTGTGCACTTATGGTTCAAGAACCGTAGAATACGATAGTCTGGCCAGAATTTTTGATTTGCTTCCGTCTTCATGAATCTATGATGCTTGCAAAATAGATGTTGTCAAGTGACGCCATCGCACCTTGCCGTCACCGTTTCCGTTATTCTGGCTGCTCTGTGATACAGACCTAAAAAGATTTGACCAACGGCATATCTAGACTTTTTTTTTCAGTTCACATTTTAGCATTGGACATTATCATTTTAAAAAATTAGAGCGTTCTAATAACAATATTTTTGTTGCCTATACGCGGTACAGGCATTATCATGACAACTGCAGCAGCTTCGTAAAATCCCTATAACTTCTACAATTATGTATCGAAACCGGGTTCCCAGGCAGTTTTAGATAGGTACACGCTTGTCCATCACGCTTTTGTCCAGAAAACAGGAATAGTCCATGAAATATTCGCCGAATCACGAGATAAAAGTAGTTCATATGATACTGGAGTTGGAGTATGATACAAACTCATAAAAAAAATTATAAATTAGAGGGGAACATTATATTTGAGTAAATATTGATGGATTGACACATCCATCACAATGGTGATTTAGTGCCCAATAAGTGCAATCCGAATATCTCATCGGCAGATTAAGTGCGACTACCCGTAGTACCCTTATCTCGTGTTAAAGAGCTCCAATTAGCTAGCCCGACCAATGCTTACAAAAATTAAACCGATAGTGCCATGATTTAGTGCACAATTTGTGCAAACCGAATATCTTATCGGTAGATTTAGTGCGACTATCCATAGTACCCTTATCTCGTGGAAAAGAGCTCCATGGAACCCCGAGGTGAAATAATTTTGCTGAATTTTGACTGAGACATAGCTGACTGTTGCCTGAACCACTATTTTTGCCCCTGATCATGCCCTGGGCCACCCTGAGGCTCCCTGAACCGAAAAGGTTCAGGGTCGGGCAGGCCTGCGCCCCGCCTTCCCGCTCAGCGACTCAGGCGAGGCTCAGGGGTCCTCCCTGAATACTGTCTTACCCGGAGTCTCGACGCGGCCCGACTCGGCCGCGCCGGCTTCGCAGCGGCCACTCATGGTGCATTCAGGGTGACGCAGACGAGATTCAGGATGTTTTATCAAACTTCAGCAGCAAGTTTATTTTCAAAACTACTTTAAGTCATATCCGAAGTTTCTTATTGTAAATGCTAAGTTACTTGAACGCTTTTCAACATTTGGAGAAAGCAAGACTGCGGAATTTACGATATTTTCTCAATTTTTCTCGAAATTTATAATCAGCCTAACGCCGCATATTTCAAATTGCTTCTTGTTAGTTTACAAATAGACTTGTAAATTTGCAAAAAGAATCGTAAATTTTACAAACGCAATTTTTAATTTTACGATTTGCTTGTTCATAAAATTTAAGTCGTTATTTCTTATGTTAGATCTTTCCGTTTGAATTTTTACGAAGTTTATCATAGAACATTTTCCAGTTGACCTACAAATATTTCACGTAGTCTTCTGCGTGGCCTTAGATTTTTTCAAATAATACATACAGCGAATAAATACCAATTCCAATAAATGTAGTGAAAACCGCGTTTCAGTGCGCCTAATAGGAGGGACGTGCGAGCAGCCGAAAGATGTGCGCAGAGCGCTTCCCGCCCGGCCTGGCCGGAGCCACCGTCTCGCGTGTTCCAGGTTAGCTCAGCGGGTAAAGGCGTCGTCACCACCAACATCAGTCCGGCAGCGAAGCATCTTCTCCAGCGATTCAGGGTTCGAGTCCAGCCGGGCTCTGAGGCAGCGCGGGCGCGGGGACGGGGCGGGAGAGGGGGGCGGGCACGGCACGGCGGCGGGCTGGGCTGGCACTAGGCTGACGGAGACATGATGCTTTGTTTTCGCCGCCGCTACCTGCTCGCCGACCGTCGCCGACCCGCCCAGTCCAGCTCCTGAATGCGTGCCATAGTTCAGATTTTTGATGTAAGATTCAGGGTGAGATGTCCCTATGCTCTCTCCATAGTCAGTCCGAGTGAGTTCAGCGTGAATTCAGGCAAGAGTCAGGGAAGAACATTTTCCCTAGGGACTGCCCCTACCAATGCTCGCAGAAATTCAACCGATAGTGCCATGATTTTGTGCACAATTAGTGCAATCCGAATATCTAATCGGCAGATTTAGTGCGACTATCTGTAGTACCCTTATCTCGTGTTAAAGAGCTCCATGAAGCTGGCGCGACTCATGCTCGCACAAATTTAACCGATAGTGCCATGATTTAGTGCACAATTTGTGCAAACCGAATATCTTATCGGCAGATTTAGTGCGACTATCTGTAGTACCCTCATCTCGTGTTAAAGAGCTCCATAAAGCTGGCGCGACTCATGCTCGCACGAATTTAACCGATAGTGCTATGATTTAGTGCACAATTAGTGCAATCCGAATATCTTATCGGCAGATTTAGTGCGACTATCCATAGTACCCTTATCTCGTGGAAAAGAGCTCCATGAAGCTGGCCGTACCAAAGCTCGCACAAATTTAACCGATAGTCCCATGATTTAGTGTACAATTAGTGCAATCCAAATAGATTATCGGCAGATTTAGTGCGACTATCTGTAGTACCCTTATCTCGTGTTACCCACCCTGTATCTGTACGGTGGCCCGTACATAAAATATAGCAGGATGGACCGTAGGCAAATTGTACTTCCTTACATCATTTTTAACAGTGTTGAGACAGCAATATTAATATTGGCTTTATTTTTGGCTCTAGGAGGACTCCTATTTCCATATTTTGTTACCACTTGTAGGTTTCCGAATAAACTTACCACCATGTTAAAACCCACTCGTCGTATGCCTGCAGAAGTAGCGTGTCTGTGAAGAGGCGCGGAACACTGGCGTATCTGGGACGGGACGGTCATCACAGGAATCACGGCGGATCTACTTTTCGGCTGATCTGCACAGTCAACTTTGGAGGCCTATTGCTCATCTTGGGTATGTCGAATATTTTTCAATGATGTCAAAATTTAATCACGAGGATCGTTGGATAGGGCACATCGAGAATCATTTAATGGCTCGATTATTATACTCGAAAATTGCAGTGGCATTTTGTTATTCGAGGTCTTGCATACTGCTATATTCTGTCGTTGGGTAATGGGTAAATACTCCAGCCTGGTGTATAGAAAAGGCTTTAAGCAAAAAGAAAATCGCCGCGAGTAAGTTTTGAGATTTCCACTGTTAAAAATGTTTGAAATTTCACATTAGAACTTTCGAATTACAGCAAATTTATTCTCGAAACAAAGCCCTGTCGCAATGCGAGTGTGTGCTCATTTCGGGCATTACACCTCACACCTCACTGAATAAGGTTTTGCAGTGCTGTCGTTCGTGATAAACTGTTAAAAGTCGACAAACTAAGCTGTGTCGGAATCGAGTTGGCCACCACTCCTAAAATCATGTGTAACTCTCCCTGAAATCATCCCGAAATCATCTGAGATCCACGTGCAACCATAAAATCGTGCGTTATCTGCCAAGTCCATTTTAACCTGAAATCCACTCAAACGTTATGTGAAATCCGACAAAATCTCGTAAAATCCATCGAAATAATATAAAATTCGCTTAAATCGTGAGTTATCCTTAGAATCAGACGTAGGCTACCGACAGGTCTCGGCGTAACTTTCCAGAGTGAACTCTTCTTGCAATAGTGTTCAGTCTATAGTGCCGGCTTTTGCGGCCACGTATCACTCTGAGCTGTTTTGCAGGAGCACTCACATTTTTCTGTCCACTGGCCGGTGGAGGTCACGCGACTAAGCGCCATTTTACTTCTGCCCTCCCTCGAGGTCACGTCGTGCTGCCAGCGCCGCCATCCGCAACATACAGTAAAACCAACACTTCGCACAGACGCGCAACCATGCCAGGTGTGCGGATCCCTGTCCGTACTTATTCTTGATGGCTAAAGTTCTTTGGAGTGTGCCAATTTGTCCGCTAAAAACCGCAATCCCAAACTATGTGCACCGTGCGTTTCTTTGAATATGCTCCAGTGATTGCGGGTTTGCTTGGCTTCTCCCTATCGCACGCAAACGCCATGTCTTTTGCGGTCCAAGCGAGTATACAATATCGCCGGAATATCGCAAACCGATCTGGGGCGAAGAAACATCGCTCTATTAGGGCAATAAAAGTGACTTAAACTTTTACAGTGATGTCGACGTTAGCCCATTCCAAATTGAAGAACAAAGTAAAAAGTTGTCAGGGTTCGGGCTTAATCGATAGATTTTGACTAGAAGTATAACCTTTGGTCTTAGTCCGAGGTCTCTGCGACGAAGCGCCAGTGAGCTGATTGGTCTGTTCGAAACACCCTTTTTGGGCGCCCGATGGAAGGCGTCATGTTGGAGTGCTCGCCACGCGCACCCCACGGTGCCGACAGGAGTGCACCAGCTATACACACATGCATTGCGGCTGCCTAAATGGCAGGCGGATTCACACTTTTTGAGCGTTTTTCCTATTTCACGCCCACACCCGACGAGTGTTTGTGGCATGCTATACGACGATCAAAAGGGCATAACCTGCCCGACAAAAGGACATGAAAAAATCACTCACTCAATTTGAAAAATTTTCCGGCAATCTTGAGTGCCGTATTTTGCGGCATTTAGGCCCCTGCATCTGACGGGGGCGGGCTGACAGCGGATTTTGGTGGTCGAGCTCGAAGTTGGGGTCATATGGACCTCCCCCGGCAGTGAGGCACTCCTGTCGGCACCGCTCTCCAACATGACGCCTCGCATCGGGCGCCCAAAAAGGGCGTTTCGAACAGACAAATCAGCTCACTGGCGCTTCGTCGCAGAGAACTCGGACTAACAATAAGACCGAAGGTTACTTCTAGTCAAAATCTATCGTTTTAGACCCGAACCCTGACAACTACATTTTTTCGAATGGCCTAAAGGACGTAAAACTCAGAATGTATTTGTGGTATCCCAGAAAAAATAGATAATTGTGGTGAAGGGGGTGTGGCCTACTCGGGCCTACCCCGCTACAAAAATGGGAGGGCAATGTTGCTACGTCTAATAATGGGACACATCCGTCAGCTTCACTGATAATGTAAGTGTTTCAACTGCTGAACACTTTTAAGTGTGCAACTGAAAGTTGAACACTTGCAAGTGTGCGACTGCAGAGTTGAACCCCTGCAAGTATTTAACTTGCAGTTGCACACTTCTTGTAAGTGTTGAACAGTTGAATACTTAGTTTATCAGTGTTCACATTTATGTGCACACAATATGGCGATTCAACCTACGTAAGCACTCGTGAGGCAGACCAGCTCTATCAATTAGAAGTAACTATTCCTACTATTTATTACTTGTAGGCGTCGTCCATACTGCATTGTATTACTCATTGTGGCCCTCCGTTAACACCCTCCTCTGCACTTCGTCATCATCACCCTCTCCCTTCGCCCTCTGCCTTCATTCCTTGCCCCCCCCCCTCTCTCTCTCTCTCTCTCTCTCTGCCTGCCTGCCTCTGCCAGTTCTCCTCATCGTCAATGCCAGTGGACAAGCCAAGGCGACTTTGTGCCTGGCCCGCCGGCAGGGCGTGGCGGGAGGGGCCGAGCCCGGCCCGGGCGTTGCAGGGCGTGGTGGTAGCGAGGCGCGGCCGGGCGTGGCGGGGCGTGGCGGGGCGTGGTGAGGTGGGTGGAGGAGCTGCACGAGGAGGGGAGAGCAGCGGGCGGGGAAGAGGTGGGGGGCGGTGGGGCTTAGAGGAAACTCGGCGCTCGCGGCTGCGGCGTTTCACTCACGCTCCGACGCTCATTCTTTCCCTTCGTTATGGGGCCTTATTCGCTTGGGCTTTCTCCGTCCATTGTTCTCTCTCTCTCTCTCTCTTTTCCCCTCTCTCTCTCTCTCTTTCTTCCTCAAAACACAGGAAAGCAAATTCATATACATTGCGTCTACCTTTGAGTGCGATTAGCATAGTTTTTATAGTTCTTGTCAAACCGGTAAGGAGACCTAAATTTTAAATTTCTAAACTTTTGTCTATTTTCTGACAAGTGGCAAACACGCAGAGACTTTGTTGCCACTTCCCTTTGCTATTGTCAGGTCGCTCCTCTTTTCGTTATTGGACTCGGCCCGGCTCACCCCACCCTATGCCGCCGAGTTGTGCAAATCGCCTTCCCTATTGCGTGGCGTGGCGTAGCAGCCTGGCAGGGCGTAGCGTAGTGGCGCCTCGCTCGCAGCGCCTCGCAGCGCCGCTCCGGCCCGCAGTATTGATCGCGGGGGCGGCGCGGGGAGGGGTGGGGTGGGCGGTGGTGGGTCCGCAGGGGAAACGGAGCAGCACCACGGCCCTGGCGCCTCTAGCGCGTGACGGGAAGCGCCGAAGCGGTCAAAAAAGATAGAGAGCGCCACCAACGCTTAGCTCCTGAGGTGCTTGTCACCAAATCATTATTGGTAAACGTTCACGTTTGAATCTAATTAGTTAAAGTTAAATAATTAAATAACCAGTTTTTAATGTGGACCTTACTGTTATTGCTCCTAGAAAATACTGTACGAAAACTTTGAACTATAATTAAATATGTCTAATTTTGCATCAGAGCACTCATCAATGTATGTCTACTGTATCTTGATATTTGCGCCGAATGAGCCAAGACGTTCAACACCCCGAGCGAAAACGCCAACCTGAGACCTCTCGTGGGCCGAGCTGTACCGTACCGGTGGTAGCGACGTCTGGGCACCCTACTCATTCGACTCATTCGACCCAAGCGATGCCGACATCCCTGAATTATGCAGACTGGGCTCTCTAATTCTCGGCCTCCCCCTTTCGCACCCTCCTTCTCCTTTCCATTACAACACACCCCTGTTTATCTTTGCCGCTGTATCTCATATTTCTTCAGCGCTCGTGCACACACACAAACACACACAGACACACAACTCCAACACATTCGCAGTGCGCCACGCACGCAAGCGCTTTTGATTGCGTCAGCTTCCCTTCCCTCCGCACAGCCTGCCAGCCCCACCCAACTCCTCCCCCTCTTTCATTATTCACACTATAAAGACAGCCATTTTGGAGACCACTACATGGCAAACAGTACGGACAAAGGTCATGAAGGGGTCGCTATGTAACATGTGTGTTCACGCACCGTTAAAACAGGCTTTCCCCAAAATGTTCGGGTAGTTTGAATTTGTGTGAAGACGTGTGTTTGCTATTTGAGCCGCGGTTTGACCGGTTTGACCTCCCAGAGTAAAAGTAAAATTAAACTAATCGGGTTTTCTTGTTATTCCACACTGAACTAGTGCCACTGTTACTGCGCTGGAGAACGTCAAGACATGGGCAACGAGTACGCATCTACACTGTAAAATTTGGCGGTCTGTGAGAGCGCGCCTCAGACGTTTGGTGCGATCGCACGAGGACACCTTAGCCGCTTGCACCCAAAAATTACGCGCCTTCTGTCGTTTGGTGATCGGACGTCTTAGAGCAGTTCTCCGCGAACGGGTCACTTTCGTGTCCACACCTCAGCATATCTATATCTCAACCGATTTGAATGATTTTTTTTGCCCTCTGTTCGTGTTTTTCGTGCCAAAACTAAAACCACGTGTCATTCAAGCCGTACATCAACTCCCATCGGAGATATTTGAGGGGAAAGGGCCCAAAATGTAAGATCCGTAACCATTTTCAATGTCCACAGCTCCAGATTTCAAACTTCCACCCCTCCGCGCGCCCTAAAGCGAAATGAAAAATTCTTTCGGCCACTTGTCTCGATAACTAGACACATGAGGCTACATTTTTATGACTGGCCCGGTTTCGGAAAGTCACAGGTGTGCGAACAGGACTAAGACGAAAAATGTCCTCCATGGTAAGGTTACAATAGTCTTAAAGTTAGTTTTTGCCACTTTTGAACGGTTTAAGTTCACCTACGCGTGCCGCACAATTTCCCATAACAAAGGTACATGTATACCCTGCCCACCACCATTCGAACGAAGACGATGGGCTGCCCGGTTCTCTCGCAAAGCTCATCTGAACGCCTGAGAAAGGTATGTGTCAAGCATAAAATGTAAGATCCGTGCACTCTATATCTCAGTTTCTAGTGCGAATTTCGATTTCGTTCAAAGGGGGTCGTGTTGGTTTCATAAACACGCGAAGAAAGTCGTTTCGCCGGACCATTTCAGTCAAACGGTTCGGTCCCAATGCTTGATTTTGGCTTATTTTGTAAGATCCGTAACCAGTAAGATCCGTAACCATTTGTTGAAATTATTAGTAACCAACACGGTTTTACTATATCTTCCATTCTTCCATTCTTCCAAATGCCAATATAACCTCAGAATTATTAACTACACGTTTTTATAGTGCAAAGGGGAATGACTCTAACTCTGGATGACTGTAAAACCACACCTTTTTCACAATTGCTATAATTTGTTTTGCTTTTTAAAACTATCTTTTCTGTTGTTTGTTTTATATAAGTCATTCGTACCTTGTTGTTGCCAGCTGCCAGCTTGTTATTCTTGTGATAGAACCTAACTGGCAGGCCGCCCTTAACCTCCCAAATCATGAACGTTTTGTGTGTTGTTTCCAGATATGAGACAAGATGGCGAGGCGGTCGTCCAGGATTCGAGCACAACATCAGATTGCTGAAATAGACACACAACCAACACCTCGTTTGAGGTATGTCTAAGTATTTTACTATGTTTTGTCAAAGAAATGAACTGGCTATTATTTTCTGGCTTTCCTATTTACATATGTTTGTTGTTTTCAGGAAATGCAATAAGAAGACCACTGCCAAATGCAAACCAGCCAAAAGATGCCGATCAGTGTACATGCGAGAGTACAGGAGAAAATTAAAAACTAATGCCAGTGCATACATCAAAAGTAAAAAAGCCGATGCAGCAAGAAAAAGAAAAGCTAAGGCAGAGGGCAAATTAAAATCAAGGAATGAAATGACTGACAGAGAGTTGAGATGTGTGAGGAAAAGAGGGAGAGAATATGTGCAGAAACACAGAGCAAAGAAAAAGGAATTTGAAATAATCAATAAGGAAAATATCAAGTAAGTTTTATACATTTTCAGATTATTTTTTTTATTGTTATTTACATTTGTTTTCCATTCCAGGTATAAGTGGTCTCACAACAGCCTCTGGCTCTATCACTCAAGGCACATCATCACCCACTTCTGTCCATTTAGATTTACGAGTATCCCCCAACTTATCACCTCTTCATCATGCTTCGTCAGCTTCACCAAGCTTAAGTATAATACGTGAAGAAAATACTGCTCCTGTTCAACACGGTGAAAGTGATTGTGATGGGTTGGGTTTAACTGACGCTTGCACTCGAGCATGGGGTCGCCGACACAACTCTAACTATTTTCACCCTCAAATATCTGTGACTGATGAAATGGGAGGACAAGTTACACTTATAAATTCATTATCTTCCTGTGAATCAGTGCCCTCCTTAAATTGTACTGACACTGATAAAGACTCACACGAGGTGGAAATGGATGAGTTAAGTGGTCAAGACGAATGTGTGTATGAAACTTCAGCCCCCTTTCAAAATTGTAACCAGTTTGAAATGATGTCAGATTCTGAGGATGGAAAGATGTATCCATTTTTCCCTCCCACAATGCCAACGTTTGTTGTAACACCTTACGATTCATCAAGACCTTCCATTGTTCGTGGCATTGGCAAAGGACAGTGCTCTAATGAAAGCAATGAAGAACCAAGGGTCATTAAAGAAAACATGTGTGCGGATGTGGGTGACCCTGAAAACAATCAAAAATGTAATTTCAACCCAAGTCAACAAAATTCAACTGAAGAGAGACGGGAATCTTATTCCAAGAGTGCTGCTTTAAGGCAAACCTTTCCCCCATTCAGTAGTTCAATTGGTAGTAATGACAACTCATATTTATTTAATTTTAATGATGTGATTAATAGCAGTGTGGAGAATGGTAGAATTTCTTCCCACCACTCACCATATAGAAATGTTTTTGCATCTGATTTGATGCAAATTACTGGTAGTGGGTCATTTCAGGTGACTCTCTCCGACTCTTGTGCTCAGTTGGCCACTTCTGATGTCTTGGGTATAGTGAAAGATTTAATAGACAGAAGAAAACCCCCTCAGGGCTTTGTAGTAGGAGGGTGCGGCGATAATGGCCTTGCTTTAGAATATCCTAGTGGTGTTCAGATTGAACTTCGAGTATGTAAAGGTGAACTCAAAATGAGACGCATCTCTGGTGATCTTCATCAGTACAGTGAATTGTGCCGCGAGCTTATATCTTGTATGACAGTGTAGCTTTAGAAAAATTCTAGGTAAGAACCTCTATGATATTTGCCATTATTAATCTATGTATATAATGAGCAATTCATTATAGAGGTAATG
>NW_026267136.1:4311668-4311939 GCF_000697945.3 Frankliniella occidentalis
CACATAGGGTTGGACACATTTAGAGTCTATTTAGCAGTTTAAACTCTGATAATCGAATTTCAAGTCAGGGCAGGCAGTAAAATTCAAAACTCGACATCAAAACATCTAGGAGTAAATCCCCGAAGCCTTGGGCTAGCCCCGGCACCGCGCCGACACCTGGCTGACCCTCAGGGAATGGCCCAGCGAGGGGCGGCGCGCGGCTCTGGGATGACCTAGGCTTGGTGGGGCACGCCTCCCAACAAGTCTCCGTGGTCTAGCGGTCAGCGTGACG
>NW_026267137.1:0-3104 GCF_000697945.3 Frankliniella occidentalis
CCCCCCGACACTTTTGCGAACGGAATACAAGTTGTGTAAACCGTCACCCAGACATAAACGTTCGAAATTGGAAGTACTGGTAGCCTGTGGGAGGCTTTCTGACGCCTTAATCTCAACACGAACAACTTTTTCTTCTGCCACTCACAGGTGCAGGAGAGGGCGACGACGATCGACGCCCTCCCGGACGAGCTGCTGGCGGCCGTGCTGGCCCTCGTGCCCCTGTACAGATCGGACGGCAGCTCGCTGCTGGAGCTGCGCCTCGTCTCCAAGAGGTGGAAGCACGTGGTGCGCAGCGAGGCGGTGTGGGCCCACCGCAGCCTCTCCATCACCTCCCTGCCGCGCAGCAGCAACATGGCGGCGCTGCGGCTGGTGCCGGCCATTCGCTCTCTGAAGCTGGAGGCGCGCCTGGGGAAGCCCCTCCTGCGGCTGCGGCGGCTGGCCGACACGGAAGAGTGTAAGGTAAGGACACCGAGCTGGACACGCCGCTGTGCACCACTCGGCTGCAACATTTAGTCGGAGAATTGTTTAATTGTACCAGAGGGGGGGGGGGGGCTGATTAACCCCGCGCACTTTTGTAGTTGTACTGTACTAGGTGGCTGACTAACCCCGCGCACTTCTGTAGTCAGACTGTACCGCACGCACGAGTGCGGGCGGGTTTGCCTACTCGCCCGGCCCGTAAGGCACCGTGGACAGGGGCGATGGGCAAGCCTAACTACAGAAGTGCGCGGGGTTAATCAGCCACCTGGTAGTTGTACTGTAGTTGCCTGTCGCTCCTGACAACGGCGGCCAACGGGCTGAGCGAGGTATACAGCGTAACTACAAAAGTGCGCGGGGTCAAAGTCAGCCACCGCAATTTTTATTTTCTTCTCCCTTAGAATCTACTTTATAGCAAATACATGTGCATTTTTTATTCATTTTGTCAGATAATGGAACTAACCGTGTCGATACAGCTCCACAAACAAAGTGCAGATCTCCTTAGCGAGACTTTGCAACGGAGGCGGCTCCAACTTCGCGATATTGTCTTAAGACTAGTACTCAGTAAAGCTACTAGCGACCCGAGTCCGGTGAGTGCTGTCATGACCCTCTCCCTCTAGCCCTTCGCCGACCATGTGTAAGAACAGACATTTGTTACACTGTTTGTTTTTTTCGACAGGTACTTGCGGCGCTTGAGCGCCTTCCGGAGCTACGGAGGCTCACTATTGATAGTGATGACGGGCGCAAGAAGCCCCGTGTGGTGAATTACCAATTCAATAACTTTCATAAGCTCCAGTTCTTGTACCTGGGAAAGAACCTGAGCGAAAACCTGGTAAAGTCAAGTATTCAGGCCGCTAAAAATACGCTTCGCGAGGCGTACTGTTCGGAAACCGGCCTGGACGTTGGGCAGGATGTGGCGTCCTGCCCCCTGGTCACGACGACATCTTTCCAGGTAATAAAGTGCGGTAATCAGAAACACAGGGGGGCGGGTTGCATACTCACGCGGGTTTGCCTACCCAAGGGGCAATGGCGCCTCTCGGGCAGAGCTTGAGAAAGGGCCCCTCTTTCTCAAAGGAAGAGCGAGTAAAGCAAACACGCGCGCACCTGCATCTTCTCTGATTCACCCGCGGCACATGTGTGCGAACGCGTCGCTCTTAGTAAAACGCGAGAATGTGTTGTGATTGTCTGAGGTGTACAACTTGTGTTTTATGCGTGCCTTGTAGGTGGGGCCTGGGTTGGAGAAAATTAGAAAGGGGCAATCATCGGCACTGGAGACCCTGACAGTCATCTGCCGTGATCAATACCAGCTCCAGCAGCTTTCAACGTTCCTGGGTAAGAACACAACAAAACACGTGTGTGTAATATTTCGTTTGGCTGAAGGAGAAAGAAAATAGTTTGACCAGTGTACCATTTTTTTCCCCTTCAGAAAACCCGGAAGGTCTCCCGTGCTGGATAGACGTGAAGCTCGACCTGGAGGAGCCCGACCAGTGCCGCGCGCTGCTTAGGGAAGCGGGGCCCAGCCTCCGCGGGGTGAAGACGCTCTCCATCAAGGGCGCCGCGGGCGTCGAGGCGCGCGAGCTCGCCATGGTGCTGCTCCACATGGCGAACCTGGTCAGCCTGGAGCTGTCCGACTCGGGGCTGGACATGGGCCAGCTGGTCGGGGCGCTGACGGCGCTGCACGCGCCCGCACTGGAGCGGCTCAAGTTCAGAGGCACCGGCTCGATGCGGTGGGTCCGCGATTTGCGCCTGCTGCGACCGGGGCTGCGCATAGACGTGCCGTACGCGTGAAGCAGTCTTCCAGCAACGGGGGATGAAACTGTTCGTTCTGGTACGACCTGTGATACTCCTTGTTACCCCACACTCCTCGCGTCACTAGTGTGAGTTTGAGGTGCTGCCTTGTGCCCGCCGTATGGTATTTTCTCAGTGAAAATTGTTTGATTTGTATAGATACTTATATACTTAATGCTATTTTAAGTTCTTGTTGCGTTGTACCATATAGGGCGGTAAAGTTGGTAATCCCAGTTAAATTATTACCTAGTTCCAACCATATATTATTCCATCAGTGCATTGATTGATTTGTATTAATACTACTGTACGTAATTCTTATTTTAAGTTCTTGTTGCTTTGTACAGTACCATAGAGGGTGGTAAAGTTGGTAATCCCAATTAAATTATTATCTAGTACCTACCATAAGGAATTCCCTCAGTGATCAATGATTGATTTGTATTTATACTATTGTACTTAATTGTCATTTTCAGTTCTTGTTGTATTGTACCATAGGGCGGTAAAGTAGATGATCCTGATTAAATTAATATCTAGTACCTACCGATACCCTCAGTGATTATTGATTGATTTGTACTTATTGTTATTTTAAGTTCTTGTCACGTTGTACCGTATAGGGCAGTAAAGTTGGTATTCCCTACATTATTATTGTATTAGACATAATTCCAGGGAACATTTTACAACTGTTGCCATAGTTCCTGCTTGCAAATTTTGTAGCATGTTACGTTATATTATTCTGTAGAAGTGAGCATCGAGATAGAATTTAGAGTGTGCCAAATGATGTTTTACTTTTATAACGATACATGACCAGATATAGTCTATGTCTTCTTGTTAATTTTATGTTTAAA
>NW_026267137.1:3154-8040 GCF_000697945.3 Frankliniella occidentalis
GTTTAAAAGAATTATATTTCTTTGTTTTAAAAGACAATAATTATTTTCTTTCATTTAAATTCATATATCCATTTTAATGAGGGCAGTGCATTCACTATCTCCCTCCCCCACCTCCAATGTCGAGAGTGCAAATTCCTGGGTAATTTTGTACCCCTCACCCTCACCTATAGGGGGGATGCTGGTCCCCTGGGATGTCATGCTGTTTCACGTAGCAATCCATATGAAATACCTATGCAAAGAAGCAATTCTTTTCGATGTTGGTTTCTTCGTGGGGAAGTTCGCGACAGTCACGCTGTTTTGACTCCGTGTTTATGTAGCAGTGTCGTGACGGTGGGCAGGTAATAGGTCACGATTTGAAGCACGTGGTCACTTTGAGGCGTCCAGTATATAACAGAACAAACAGCCCGGCACGGACGCAAACTTCTCCCGGCGACATGAAGGCAGCTCTGTTCCTGGCCGCCGCCCTCGCGGCCGCCCTCTGCATATCGGTGCGTATGGGGAACATGTGTGTGCAGCACAGCAAGCGAGTCCGCGGGGCTGACTCGCGGGTCCACGGGGGTGACTCGTGAGTCCGCGGGGGTGACTCGCGGTCCACGGACCCTGCCACGGGGGTAGCTAGCGTCTGCGGATCCTGGCACCGGGGGAGGGGGGGAGGGGTGCTCGCGGTCCGCAAGTCACCCCGTGGAGCCGCCGCGAGCTATCCCCGCGGACCTGCGAGCTACCCCCCGCGGACCCGCGAGATACCAACGCGGACTCGCGGAATACCCCCGCTGACTCGAGGGCGGGAACCCGCGCGAAACCGCGAACAACCCCTTTGTAATGCCCCTGGGCGTTGGCTCCAACATCAGTGGTGGCGCGACGCGTTGGCGCTTACACCAAAATGTCCTGCGTTCCGCCCTCGGGCTCGGGTGTACAAAGCAAATCGCACCTTTCTGGTTTGTTTCCCTATACGCAGCTCGGTTGGCTGTGTGCACAGGATACGTCCGGCCGTGGCGGTTGTAGCTACAACTGTGCAGCTATAACCAGGGGTGTGTGCACAGGTGGAAACGGGGGGTGGGGTGGGAGGGGGGAGAGTCCCGGTCGCCCGGATTGCATACCTGTAAGGCGGCTGGTGAGGCAGGCGTATAGTGAGTTTGAATTGTGTTTCCGCAGGCTGCGTCAGCTGCGCCGGCACACTCGCTGTCCAAGCGCGGGGTGTTCTCCTCCTGCTTCCCCTGCCTGAGGAAGGCTCCCACCGGGGGCAGCTCCAAGGGCGGCAGCAGCATCCACGCCGCGCCCGCCTCCTCCCAGCCGTCGCCGTAAGTCCTGTTCCGTCCGGATCTATCCCCGGTGGCCGATTCGCCCCGTTGCATCCCGGTAGTCATGCGGTCAGGTTGCCTAACTCGCTCGGCCCGTAAGGCGCCGCCGTCAGGGGCGATAGGCAGGCAAGCCGCTCAGTATAACTACAGAAACGCGCGGGGTGAACTGGCCACTGGGTACAACTCGGACGCACATGCCAAAATGGGTATTCCGAAGATGCGGAGGACTATAAAATCGTGTGGAACTCTTTGGGTATCGGCACAGGAAAAAGAATGAAGGAAAGGGCAAGGCTGGTGCAAGCCACCCATTCGGTCAGCTGCCTGCCATTCCAAGGGGCGGCGCCGGCGGCGCTTCTGGGCCAAACCGACAGCCTCTGAAGGACATCACCAACACCCATCCATCTGGGAGACATTAGGACGACGGGGCGCAAGTTTTACGGGCGACCGTTTTTCGACCCATTTGGGTTAAAATGAATATTGACCAATAAATACGCCATTGGGGCACAACTCATCCCGGTTTATTTATCCTAAAAGCAGTAGCATGTTTTATCTCGTAAACCCTTCACTTCTTCAGATCAGCAGTGAATACTTCGGAATACATCGAGGCCACTCAAGAACCGTCTTTCGTCTTACAAAATAGATCAAATCAAAACAACCATAATCTTTTTCAGACGAGCAAGATGACCCCCCTGGATGACCCCCATCAATTACCTTGTAATAAAACGACTTAATTTCGCACTCTCATCCGTGTTACTTTGGCTTGCAAGTTGAAGCAAAGGTAGAGGGCGCGCTGCTCGTCGAACAGTTGGACCTCGATGCGCCAACTGTTTTTGTCGACTCGGAACCCTTTCGTCGCCCTCTCTATGCTGTCGAAGTCGAGCGAGGCGTTGACCGCTCTGTAATGCCCCTGCGAAAATATCACGAGTGGCGAAGATGTCGTCGAGGTGTCAATAAAGCATTCCGGTAAAGGTGGAATGCTGGAGAATGCGGGGAAGAAGAAGGAGACGGAAATCGCTATATGCTTTCAAACATGGTGACTTCCGTTTTCTTGTTCCACGCCCACGCATTCGTCTGCATTTCAGCTTTACCGGAATGCTTTATTGCCGTGGATTGTCTACTTGCAGGCAGGGGCTTTGGCACATGGTGAGAGAGTGGCTAGCCTAGTGCCTAGTTGGCCGACCCGCCTGCTGGACAGCTTACCCGACTCTCCGCCACTCCCCGCCCCCCCTTTCGCGAGGGATGCTCCCGCTCCCCGCTACACGCCTCGCGCCGAGCCGTGGTTCAAGGCCGAGCGACTTTAGAACGAGACGCAGCCAGCGTGTGAGTGAGAGAAGAGAGCTGGGCCAGCGCCGCCCCGGCCGAGAAACGCATGCTGGCGGGTCTGCCTCTATGCCCAGTAGCAAAATTAGCTGGGGTAACACCCCCCCCCCCCCCAAAGCTCCATGGAGTAAAGCTTTACTCCATGTGGTTGAGCATATTGTGGCTCTTTGGGGCCGCGTTCTCTAGAGATGGATGACCTGGGCATTTTAGACAGTCCACAAGACAGCGGGCTATTGAGTATGTGGCCGGCTGGCGTGTTTTGACAGAGGAGGGGAGGGGTGAGGCCGCAGCACCGCCGCGCCACGCCGCACCACCCCCGCACTACCGCGGGCTGATCGACTTTGACTGTGGCAGCTGTTTGAGATTATGAGCTGCACGAAAAATTTGAAGGGGGAGCTTTAGGGCCTGATCGAGAGGACTGTTTATTTCTGAGCCTTGTGGGCTTTTTTTAAGGGGAAAGGGGGGGGGGGCTGTCTATGTTCATGGCCACAAACAAGAACGTGGTAAAGAGGGAGGGGGGGGGAGCACTACTGTACTTACCAGGTGGCTGATTCACGCCGCGCACTGCTGTAGTTATGCTGTACCGCATGCACGAGTGCGGGCGGGTTGCCTACTCGCTCGGCTCGTAAGGCGCCGTGGACAGGGGCGATAGGCAAGTCCGAGCCCACTCGCCCCAGTCCACGGCGCCTTACGAGCCAAGCGAGTAGACAACCCGCCCGCACTCGTGCATGCAGTACAGCATAACTACAGCAGTGCGCGGCGTGAATCAGCCACCTGGTACAGCGAATGGCTAAATAGTTCAACTTCGCTCACCTCTTGAACTGGGCAGACGAGCGGCGGTTCAATCCTTTGCACGAGCGGAGCCCATGCCGTTCCGTTGAGTCTCATGACCTCACAGACGGCAAGGTCCCAGGACCAGGTATTCCAGTACTCGCATGCGTCTCTGGTGAGGGAGCACTTGCGGATCACAACCCGGAACTGTAGAAAAACAGGTTCATAAGTAGCTTAGTTTGCTGTTAAATTTCCCGTTGGCGCTCACACAGGGTGGGTGATCCGCGCCGTCCTTTTTTAATGCTTATACTGTGCCGGATTCACGCGTGCGGGCGGGCTTGCCTACGGTCGCTCGCCAGGGCGCCTCACGGCGCCGTGCGAGTATGCAACCCGTCCGCACGCGGGCACGGAGCGGATCATCCACCCTGTACACACAGTACCCGGTCAGAGATGGATGTGGATCGACGTCGAATCGGTCAACGTTGATCGAAAAACGTGATTTCATCACTGAAATCGAGGTTTTCGAGGTCGAAAAGACGCCAGACATCTGTGGGTACAATTTTCATGGCTGACTGTGAGGAAGCTGGTATTTTATTTAAGGCAACTCGAAACCAAGGAAGAACAGCGGGATTCTTCCTGAACTCTTTTCCTCCGGCGCCGATATTGGCTGAAACCGATCGAAGTTCTTGAACCCGGCGCAAGCTAGATTGAGTGTCGGAGAACTTCATCAAGCGTCAGCCAATCGGCGCCGAAGAGAAAAGGGTTCAGGAAGCCTTACTGATGTTCTTTGAATCGGGTTTTTAATAGCAGATGATACATTTGTAAACTTTACACAATTGAATCATCGAACACACAACTGAAATTAATACGGAAGATTTGCCAAATTTGTCAAACTACTTGTACTCGTGAAGCGGAGTGAGCGGCGTGGAGAGGTGTGACGTCACCTGGAGAGAGGGGGACCCTTCGACTTCGACTAGCAGAGGAAAAGAATAGCGGGTAGAACATAAAACACATCCCGGCAAGAGAGAATCCAAACCCGCAACTCGGAAGTGAAGTGCATCATACACAATCATGCATGTAAACCAAATATAAGACAAACTTCTAAAATTGCGCACATACTATCCGTATCGAATTGGCGGTTTGCGTAAGGTTGAAGCCCACCGTCCACAGCTCGTCCCCATTCTCAGTCAGCAGTGTCTTCATGTCCGTCACCCGTAGGTAGTGGTGCTTGTCCAAGCACTGTTGGACTTCGTAGAAGCTGGGTACCAGTCGCGTCTTTCGGGAGGAGGCGGCGGCAATAGCACCCGGCCGCGCCCGCTACGAGCACAAGGCACAATAAGAACACGTTTTATTACGTCTTGCTCGTTACGTTACGAAAAGTTACGTAATATGTTTTATTTGTACCCTCCCCTTTTTTTCCCCCTCCCTGATCTTAGGATTGTTTGAACACCGAGCGAAACGGGAAAACGCAAACTTGCAATACGTCGAATCTCCCCC
>NW_026267137.1:8090-11205 GCF_000697945.3 Frankliniella occidentalis
GCCTCTGAATCTGGGTTTCAGTCTTGCTCACCTTGCGACACCCGTAAGTCCAACAACCAAAGTCCTCTTCAATCCGTTTAAGTAGCTTTCATTAGCTGCGCGGGGCCCGTCACAGATACGGGTGAGGCACCCTTTTTTTTCTTACCCGCTTTCTTTTTTTTATAAAAATTGATCTCGAATGAAGCCAGTCGGCTCTCACCAATCCCCTTTCGTATGGCCCGAGGAAAAAGATATTTTGACAGAGATTCGAAGCACGAAACTTCGCGCCACTACTTAAGTGCCCCACTGAACGTGCGCGGGTACGGCGTCACGGCGAAGGCTGCCTGCCGAGCAAGGTTATACAGTAGGTTGTGGCAGTAGACCTCTCGCGATCTGATTGGTCGCCGAATCGTGACGTCACCATTTGTCTTCCCGCCCGTAGTTCAAATTACGGCTCTTGAGCCCGTCTTAATATTATGTGTTAAAACAAGCACATGATAAAAATATCCACGGTATTTTGTCTCAGCACCCCTCAGCATCGATAAATGACGATACTTTTACTCAGATGCCGAGAAGGACGAAAGATGCGGACGGATTACAAACAGTCCTCACCTCACTCCCGTACGATCAGCTGAGCGGCCGAGCAGCGGCCATCTTGGATGTGAGGTTATGGGCGCTCGTAATCCATCCATCCATCCAATAAGTAGCTTTCATTAGCTGCGCGGGGCCCGTCACAGATACGGGTGAGGCACCCTTTTTTTTCTTCCCCGCTTGCTTTACTACTCCCTCTGACGTCACTGGTGCTGGTGTGGCGCGTCCCTGCCCCACACCACCACGCCGCGCCACGCCCGCCGCAGCCACTCCAGCCCTCAACCCAAAGACCGTGGTTGGCGTAGCTATGCTTCACTGCTCCCCTCTCCAACTGCTGCTGCTCGACATCCGCCCCTCGCCGCTAGAAGGAACGCAACGCTGGAGTCCTTACGGGCCAACGCCCTACGTGCTTGTTCTGGGCAGGTCAGAGCAGAGAGGGATTAGCGACCTTCGCGGACTTTAGGGAGCCCCGCGGGCCTCCCCCCAAGCGCGGCGGGAAGGAACCACTTTCCCCCACCACGCCCGCTTGCGACCACCTACCTCACCTCTGTTACAGCTTAGGGAAGGGTGCCCCGGCGGGAGGCAATACCTTTTGAACGGCTCCGTCCGTATCTGCATTTAGAGACTCGCGGAGACACGACAATTTTACGCGAGCCAGGTTCCTTCGTGAGACAGCGTACAACTTGGGGCATTTTCGGGTTTGTTCTCCCGCTCGCTGTGGTCCCCCCCTCGCTCGCCCCCCTTTGGTCCGGGAGCGGGACCCAGCTTTGCGTCGCGAGTCTACAACGAGTCGGCGAAACCCCCACCACTCTACCGACCCACGAGCCAGAGGGCGAGGCTCGTCGGACGTCGGACTTCGTGTCTCCTTTTTGACAGGATACAGACTGATGCGCAGCCCGCGGAGGACGCCGGTGCCGTAGAATCTCGAGAGGGGTGTCAACTAACCGAGCGAGGCGAGGCGATATGAGATGGGGAGGGGAGGGGGGGTGCCCTGGCGCTCCGTAGCGCGACCGGGCGCGACCTCCTAGAAGCGAGCGGAGCGGGCGTGGCGGTAGCGGCCCTCGGCTCGGGTTCGGGTAGGGGTAGGGGTAGCGCCCGCCCGCCCTGCGCCCTGCGTCGTTGCGCCGCCGGCCGGGCCGGGCCGCAACAATGCTCACACTTGCTCGACGCAGCTGACAGGTTGCGACTAGTTGTGACAGGTCGGGTCGGACGGGACAGGTCCTCCTCCCTCATTCCACCCCGACACCTCCAGCCGGACGCGTCGGACGGACGCCGCGCTGCGCAGCCCCGCTGATCCTGCCCGCCCCGCTCCCGACGCGCGCTCACCGCTCACCGGCCAGACGATGGAGTCCTGCCGCTGCGACGAGTCGGGGCCGCCCTGCGCGGCCTGCTTCACCGTCGAGGAGGTGCGCAAGGAGGCCGCGCTCCTCCGCGACGTCTACCTCCAGCGGGCCGAGGAGATCCAGCACCAGAAGGTGCTGCTGGCGGCCTCGTACCGGCGATGCCGTGACGCCTGTCGCGAGCTCGCCGTCGAGGAGGCCGCGATGAAGGAGTGCATGCAGTCGGAGGGCGCGGTCGGCCTCGCCGGCCTCCGCAAGCTGCAGCTCATCGCCAACTCACAACTGGAGGCGGCCAGGTCGGCGTTTCTCGTGCCGCCTGTCGCCCCTGCGCCTCCTGCGGCTCCTGCGCCGCCGCCGCCTCTACCACTACCACCGCCGCCGCCGCCGGTCGTCGCCGAGCAGGAGCCGCTCACCAAGAGGATTATGATCTGCTGCTGCTCCTCGGCGTCAGCAGAATGCACCAACCGGGCCGTGCGACTGGGAGCTGAGCGTGCTGAAGCGGAGAGTCACCCTCCTCAAGTACTAATGGTAAGTCACTCACGAGCGTGCATGGCGACGAGGTGAGTGCGTTTGAGTAAGCAGTGTGAGAGTGAGTGAAGTGAAGTGAAGTTACGGTGGACTGAGGGAGGGAGGGGGCGAGCGAGCGAGTGCACTGGAAACGCAAGTGTGTGAATGTCGCAAACTTGTAGGTGTGTGAATATCCATTCGTACACTTAGTGGGGTTTAAACGTGTGAATTTTCTAGGAAAAAATTCACACGTTTACCCCTCTGGAATTGATATTCACACACCTACAAGTGTGCGACATTCACACTTGCGTTTCCAGTGTGAAAAGACGGACGCCAGATTTCAAAACCAATAATCCGTGCGAGAATATTCTCACAGTGTACGGCAGCGGGGTAGCGTTTCGGCGCCAATCATCAATACGCAATAAGAAAGCCGTCCGGTCCGGTGACGCGACGGAGGAGGATCCCAGCCATAAAATCTGACCTGAGTTGGTCCGCTGGCCGGGAGGGTTGCATTCAGAGTGCAGTTCCAGCTGTTTCTATGAGGGTACCGTTAACAGACGACCCCGTTTTTTTTTGCTTTGCAATTTTATGTAGCTGCCAAAGGACACGGCCACTGGCACTGGCAGCTTCATCGGAAACCGACTGTAGACCAAGTGCGCTCGGCGCGCCGGCGCGCCGCGCCGAAAATGCCCCCCCCC
>NW_026267137.1:13945-32966 GCF_000697945.3 Frankliniella occidentalis
CCCCGGCCGCCCCCCTCCCCCCGCTAGAAGGCCGATATTGACGCTTATCATCACGATTTACTGCGGCAATAGTATTGCCGCATATGTAGCCAGATTGAGCTCATTCTTACGTCAAGTAAGGGTCATAGACTTCAGTTTTTGACGATTGTGTTCTTCCTGGGCTTCTACTCACATTGTCCGCTCCGCCCCGAGTATCATCGTTGAGCAGAACGGCGTACAAAAATCCTCGCTGTGGCAAGAAGATCCGGTCCTCTGAGGTGAACAACGCAACATCGACGGTCCATATGAGTCGCGGGGTTCGGTTGTGCACGCGCAAGCCGCATTTCAAATTTTCAAATTTCGGCCGCCTGAAAGGCATCTTGGACATTTCCGACCACCCGTGGTATCCAGCAAGCCATGGACACGTTGTTCCGGAGAGGAAAGATATCAATCCGCCAGCGTGAAAAGTAGTCCCTCTTTTTGGCCGCTCTTAGGATATTTATTTATTTTCCTGGTTTAGGACCTGTAAAATATCTGGGCCCTAATTTAATTTTTTCACACGTTTTATCGCTTACGGCCATGATATGTGTCTTGGCTCTCTAACATGCTCAGTTTGGTGTGTTCTCACGTCAGTGGCTGTGCGTCTGATTGATCTCGAGCGTCGTATTAGCGTTGTGGGTTCCAAGTGAACATTTATTACTCATTATGAGCCTAAATTACGTTTCATACGACTTTTGTCAACGGGCGTATGTTCTCTATGGATATTGAAGATCTGATTTAAAATAACTTCCGGTAAGACGGTCGTGTTATAAGGCAAATAATGCCTTTTTATCTGCCCCATGGTCCGTCCAATGGAGACTTAGTTGGGTGTCACGGCATTTTTCCTATTGTCCAATAGACTCCTAAGAACATTGATAATGTCTAGCCGGTTTGGAAAAATATCGTGCTTGTTCTCAAAGTAATATCGACAGCTTTTTCACATTTCTTTTTACTGCTTTAGTTTTTCCTGCGAGGTTATGTTGATTTGTGCGCTGTAGTCCGAAAACTGAGAAGTGGTCTGATAATATTCGCTTGACAACCATGCGCCTCAGTATATTTCGGCCAGCGCTGTAAATAAACAACCAGCCCCACAGCTACATTCTTTATCTTTATCATAAATAAAATTGTAACTTCCTACATTACATTTAAAACAAGTACAAAATCATTATTTAAATGTTGTAAACAAATGGCCCTACCATTGTATGACAATTCAACACATAAATAAACTATATATCTGCTGACTGGTACATTAACTTTTGTTGTTGGAGGTCAATTGTGTCCATTCAACCAATCTAACAGACATTTCAATGGTTTCTTATCAATCCTTTTAGACTGTCCATTGTTTTCAGTATAAGGGTCTCAGTCCAATCCTTTTAATTGCTATCCCATCATTATTTTACTTTAAATAATTAATTTACAGTTGCTTGGTTATTCAACAAATTATTTGTTGATTTACTTCTCTGCTCTTCACACCAAATAAACTCAAAAATTTTACTTACTGCCAACAGTTTGTTTTATTTTACATCTTTATTAAATAATAGTTCTTTAGTGACACAATTTTCATACTTAAATGGGTATTATTATGATAACTCATACTCATATTATGATAACTCATACTTATTATAATTTCAGCCCAGGGAGCGGTGAGGCGCAACAGAGGCAGGATGGTGGTCGACCCGTCACTTTCAAGGCACCCGGGGTCCGTTCACCATCGTGCACTGGTGCAGACCTCGGGTATGACGCCCAAAGAACTGTCAGACAATGACGATCTTGCCACATCTTTCGTATTGGATCCCTACTTAGGATTTGTTACACATAAAATGAACATTCGGTAAGTTTATTAGATTTCCAGTTTGTTTTTCTGTTTTATTGAGCTCCTATGCTTAAATCAATTTTGTTTGGAAAGGTATCGACCACCTAAAGCAAATAGAGAAGAATTGAAAAGTATAATAGAAGAATTTATTAAAAAGCAGGACTATAGAAGAGCATACAATAGGCTTTTGTCTGTTGATGCCCTTCACAAGGCCACACAAATGCGGAGTCGGCAACAGCAGCAAAAACTGGAAGAGCATGTATGTATTTTGTAAAATGCCTCCATTCAAACTGAAAAATATGACTCTATAAATAAACAATTATTCTTCATCTAGCTCTACCGGTATATTCGAGTGTTCGACAAGGACTCTGGGTTTATAATTGAGCCATGTTATCGCTATTCTTTAGAAGGGCAAAAGGGAGCCAAAATATCAACAACCCAAAAATGGTAGAGTTTCTTTTCTTTGTTACGATTGAACACTATATGTCTCTTGAACTGTGCTCACCGTGAAGATATTTTTAATACCTAGGTACAAAAATGAGAAAATTCCGTGTCTGGTTGGTTGCATTGCCGAGCTGTCTGAGGAAGAAGAGGCAATGCTGCTTCATCCCGGTAAAAATGACTTTTCTGTCATGTTTAGCTGTAGAAAAAATTGTGCTCAGCTTTGGCTAGGTCCTGCAGCATTTATCAATCATGATTGCCGTGCTAATTGCAAGGTAACTATCAATATCAAATTAACTCCATTGTGTTATGCTCCTAATATAGTGTTATTGATTCTATCCCTTAATACTCCTTTTTCAGTTTGTTGCCACTGGTAGGGATACTGCGTGTGTGAAGGTACTTAGAGACATTGAAGTGGGTGAAGAAATCACTTGCTTTTATGGGGAAGATTTCTTTGGTGATGGCAATGGCTATTGTGAATGCAAAACATGTGAAAGGTAAAATTACACAAGTGTTTTCCATTATTTTTAGTTTTTAATTTAAATTTTAAAAAACGTGAGCTGATGTATTTACTCATTCTAGGAGAGGAACAGGAGCCTTTGCCAAGAATAAGCCTAACATGGAAGACTTGAGTTCAGGTTATCGTTTAAGAGAGACCGAAAATAGAATTAATAGGACTAAACATCAACATGAAGAGAGCCATGAGAAAACTGCCACAGAATCTGAAAGTGTTCCTCTAAGAAACAGAAGTAATAATACAAATATTAGCACTGCCACTAGCAAATCATCCCCAACATCAACTACTGGTTCTCCAGTTTCATCAGCAGCAGTAGCTCCCTTAAGTCTCAAAGAGCTGCGTCAGAAAGGCCTTACCAAATATGATGCTGAAATGTTGATGCAACAGGGATGCCGCTTTTCAGATATCGGAGCTTTAGAACAATTGGAACACGTTACAAGGAGGCAATCTCAAGATCAAGGTGAGTAGATTCATCATTTAACAAAAAGTACCACTTTATGTAAAAACAAAACAAAAAAAACTCAGTTTTTTAGATGATTTAGGTGTCTGTCTTGGCCTCTCTTACCTATTCAATTTTTTTTTATTAATATTTGGTGATTTCTTAACTGTTTCTTCAATTCAATTTCAAAATACAGCTACTGTAATAGTTTTAATGGGACTTATCAATCTTGCATATGGTTATGTTTTCCACTGATATAAAATGCTAGTACCACTGGGGTTAGGGTCTACCGTAGAGAAGGGAAACTTGCCTCCCTTCAAGGGGAATGACGAAAGGTTGTGTTAGTGCTGGTCTGGTCTTACTTGTTTTGGTCGGCATCGCTTTTCCATAAGAAGTTGAAGGGCAGTTGACATTCTTCTGTACATGAAAAGTCCCCCTGAGCATTCTGGGCTGATAACTGTAGTGTGTTAAGAATCCGCGAAGATATTGGGTGTCCCCTGCCTAGTTAAGTCAAGCCTGGGGGGAATAATGCTCAGCGTGAGCTCTTGGCAGGCTTGCCAATGCTGTCCATATTTAAATCAGTCCCAGGGCCAACATACATCAGTCTCAAAATGCTTTTGACTCTAGAGCCACTCTTACAAGTGTTTGTAATACCCTTCCACGGCTGCTGAATTTTTGTATGAGTCAAGTATTTTTAGATGTTATGCTAAAGCTATGGCTAGTGATTGGCAGATCATGCTTACATATTTGGAAATAAAGTCTGGCCAAGTTTGGCTCTGGAAAAGTAAAATTTTCTGGACAAATCACTGCGTATTTCAGATGTGACTTGTGTTTCAGTATCCATGATTTTTTTTCAATCAAGGAATGAGCAGAGTCATAGTCATATTTTACTGTCTCACTTATGGCCAGAATTTTCCAGCATGCATGTGGCATGTCGTGGAATGGTTTTCTATGCAGCATTGGGGCTCAATTCACGCTCTGTTTATTGTCCTCAGGAATCGAGAACAGGATAAAATGCAAAAATGGTTCGTCTCTCGGGCAGAGAAACTTCATTAAAAGCGGATTTTACCGGTAAATTTTTTGTCACTTAAGACTACTTGGGTCTGTTTGAAAACATTAGGTAAATTAGTAGAAAAAAGTGGGCCATAAAACTTTCACATGTTTTGCAGAGAACTTTGTGAAGCTTGCATAATGGGCTATTGTAGGCACCCTTATCATTCACACTGACTTTGGCTTGATTTTAATCTAAGGGCTATGCTAATTTGGTTTTGAAAGTTATTTTGTTCAGAGTTGGTCTTTCGGGAGCTGTAAGTCTCAGTTTTGTTTAAACTGCTAGTTCAAGCCAAACACGCCAAGGCATTTGACTGTGTCTGTAAATATGGTTTTGCAGTGTGTTTAGCACCTCATTATTCTTCTTTGCTACAGCTGATGCATGATAAGGTCATTTAAGCTGTTTTTTTCTGCAAAACATGTGGCTTGAGAGTACACAAAGTGTATGTTGGGAAATAATTTGAGCTGCATGACAAATAGATGCATGCTGTCAAAAACTATAAATATGAAAAAATTTGGCATAGTTCTTCAAAATCATGTACGTTAGGTTGATAACTCATAATCTAAAGGTTCAAATTTTTGTGAGGTCTCCCTTGTTACCTGGATTACTATTTTGTTTGAAAGGGTCCCTGATGTAGGTAGACATCGTAGAAAAAATATTTTCCTCTCTATTTCTAAAGTGGTATGTTTTTTTTGGTTTTCTTGCTTTTGTTTCAGATTGGTTAATAATATTCCCAAATGTACTGAGCCACAGTATTATTTTTGTTGGAGCTGTCTTTTATTTCGTCTTGTTATATTGCTTTTACTTTGGTTTATAGACTAGGTTAAGACATATTGTGTGGATTATAATTTTCTTCTTACCTTTTTTAAAACAATATTTTATTTACATGATATACACTAGTTCTTGGTTCTCAAGCAGAAAGTTAGTATACTGTCTATGAATCTTTTAACATTGTATGGATCTTGTCTTATGTCCACATTGATAAAGTGAGATAAAGTCTTAATTTCTTGTATATAATCTGTTCATATGCTTCCATCCTGTTTCTTCAATTCACTTATACACAGCCACGCTTTCCATTTTGGAATCCAAAGCACTGTGTTCCATGTGACTTCTTTTAATGATGATTTCTGGTTGCAGCGCCGCCCGTAGTAACACCGGACGCCGCTCGCAGCGACGCTGCCGACAGACGGAGGACCAGTGTTTGTCGAGAACAAGACCACGACGGGAGCAACGAGTCAGGAGAAGGCCTTAGTGAAGACGGTAAAAAGTGTGTGCAAGTAGATAATCCACCTGACAAAGCGCCGGGCCGGATCACTCGATCGTCTCGCCTCTTGCGCATGTCTGCGGCCAAGGGCGACTGCCCGGGAGTGGCTGAACCCATTGAGTCTAGAGTGGCCAGTCCACTCCCTGTGTTAGAAAAATGTGTGCTCAATGGAATAAGTGATGACACTCAAAGTACCACCGGGAGTGATATAGACTCGGTGTGCAGTGAAAGGAGAGGGAGACTACGTCAAAGTAAAAAAGGGAAGGAAGGGGAAGAGGTACCTTCGCCTCCAGCACCCTCTCTGTCTCCCCCCCGTGCTGGTAATTCTGTGATAAAGGAAGAGAAGGAAGGTCCTCCGGTCCTAGAACTAAATACAGAAGTAGGTGGATCATCATCTGATGTCTTGGCCAAACTAGAACCTAAAGATCCTAAAGTGACCACAACAAAAGCACCAAGACTGAGAAATGGGCGCTTTGTAAGTAGGAAAGCTGTGGCTGAAATCAGTGCAAGTAAGAGCAGAGACATACCAAAAAGATCCCAAGAAAGGATCCGTAAAACCTCTTCTTGTGATGATTCCACCAAAGATGTTTATGAGTTTGATGAGTTTGACGATTGTGAGAGAAGTCCAAAAGCCTTAAGACATTTACGTGGGTCTGGAGATAGCGCTAAACCTGACCAGCAACCATCGTGCTCTGAACAGACCTTTCAAAACTGCAATGAAGTAACTCCTGAGAGGCCTTCAGGGCGTCTTAAGCTGACTCTTAGAATGAAGCGTAGTCCCATGTTTGATGACATAATTGAATGGAGACGAAATATGAATGAGGAATGTTTTGAACCTCAATATGAAGTTTTACGTGTTGAAGGAATTGACGAAGAAGAAACTAGAGAAAAAAGCAGTCCTAAGAAAAAGAAAAAACATAAAACAAAAGATAGAGATAAGAGGAGACGGAAGCTCAAGGAGGAATCTTCCAGGTGTAATGGTAGTGAAGAGACAACCATTCCGCTCAAAAGATTGCGACTTATATTGGGCAATGAAACTAGAACAATAGATATTCCAAGCTCTACACTGAGTGCTTGATTTGTGTGGTCTGGTTTTGCTACTATTGTTGCATTTTATTAGTTACTTGTATGTATTTTTATGTCTGAAAATTAATTGTACTCAAGTTTTAACCTAAGGAAAGGTTAAACATGAGACGTACACCCTATCTTGTCATCTGTTACACCCCCTTCAACAACAAATGCCGTTAATGGAGTATCACTGAAGGTATCATGCACGCAGGAGAATTTTCTAGTATCTTATTATGCATTCTTTTTTTTTTTGTATAGATTTACTATCAAACCAATTTTAACTGTAAATTTATTGGAAATGGTTAGCTGTCATGTTTCTAAATTGAGCAGTCATGCTCATAAGTTGCATATCAAATCTAGAATTCAAAAGGAATTACTGGAAGAATAAAAGAAATTTCCTTGGTGAATCTTTTACACACAAGGTTCCCTTGTTTCCTTTCTCTAGGTTTTGCAATTAACTTTGCAAAAGTTTGTTGCCATCTGTACTTGAATGCATCACTAAGCAAATAAGGCAGTAATTCTTGTCACTGATTGTTCTAATAACAACCATTACTTCATTTGTGGGCCACAGAAATGTCTAGCAGCTTAGGTCATTTGTCTATTCCATTTTCACTTAGTCTTTCTTTTACGGTACTTACTCAAAAGACGCATTCATGGTTTCACTTTTAAATTCCAGTTTGTTGTATTTTTCTTTTTTCTTTCATGGCCTGTAATTCTTTAGCTGTACTATTTTTTCTATGTTTTTTATGTTTTCCTTTGATAGTGACAGTTGAAGTTCAAAGTTGAAAACCCTATTTCGTTTTCATTTTTCTTTCTTTTTTTTTGTTTTTTTGTTTTTGGGTGTAGATACTGACCTATTCATTTCAGTTGAAATTTATTAGTTAGGCTCTTGTGTAGTTAAGTGGCTGCCTTTTTTGTTTATTTTTAAAATCTTTAATTAAAATTATGTCTTGTTATTTTGATTAGAAGTTTCTATGCATCATTGTTACCTTGTTGACTTAACTGAATCTGACGTCTTCATGTATCATAAATTAATTGACTGGCTTTCTTTTAAGTTTGCTTTGGTCTGTTTGTAATCTGGCTAACTAGTCAGTTAACTATCTGACATGTACTATAGTCATGGGTTTAAACAAGATTTTTAAGTAATTTTTCCCTTAATTTACCCGAGGAAATGTTCGTACTTCCCAAATTATTAGCACAATATATGTATTAAGAATAATTATTCTTATTACAAGGTATGTTGTAACTGTCAGTTAAGCCTGCTTATGAGAAGCCAAAGGATCTGAATTATGGTGCTTCACTGTATATGACATTTCACCCTTGCTGTGGCCTTTCAAAGTGTACCAAAGGAACCAGTGCTTTTTTCTTGCTATTTGTCTGTGCAATATGACCTAAGTAAAGCTCATAGCTCTTTGCTATCTATATTTGTTTTTAACTTAAAGTATGTTTCTTTTTATGATCGTTGTTCAATTGGAAATTCAATTAAGAACAACTGCAAGAATGAGGTTTTAAATTTTGTTTTACTTACATCTAAATGTGATGTACATATATAGCAGAATTCTGTGAATATGAGCATCGGTAACAAAACCATTTATGGCATATAGACTTTATGCACTGCCAGTTGTGCTACATTGATGCTGTTGAGGCTTGAGAATTATCTTTTCAAATTTGGATCCTTTTATTGTTTTTATGTCAAGAAGATCTGACAGACATTTTTGTGGTACAGCTGATTGGAGGAAGTCCTAAAAAAAACTACTTGTGTTCAAAGTTGTCTTCGTAACAATTTTGTCTTGTTTAAAATACAGCTTGCATGCTGTGTTTGTAAATATTTAAAGAAAGAAAAAATAAACAAAATATAAGACTGGGGAACAAACAAACCTAAGGCGAGGAACTGGTGTATGTAAAACCCTAGTTGTTTCCATTATACATACATAAGAAATGTGATAAAATGATTAACAGATAGTGTATTTGTAAATAGTTAATTTGAGAGAAAAAACTGTTGTTGATGATTGCATACTGTTACTTTAAAAATAAAAAAAAAAAGATTTGTCTCTTGTAAGCTCAGTTTTGTTTGTAGGTCGTGCCCCCAGAGGCCATATCACTGTCGAGCTTTTTTTTTCTTTTTCCTTTGGGGAGTGGGGGGGGGGGCAGGGGGAATTGGTGTGCTGTAAGTAACAAATGATCACCCCCCTTGGACATGCATGTAGCTGAATACGTTTCCATAGTTATAATTTGTTTTGTGTTCATTTAGATTTTCAACTTATGTGATGTGTACATGTAACTAATACATAATTTACATAATTGCTTACTACAAATTTTATGTTATTTTTTTCTTTAGAAAAGAATGAAGTAAAGAAACATGTGATTTGACAACATTTTCTTATCTTTGCCAAGCCTTCCTAATGTTATATTCTGTTGCAGTTTAGCAGTCCCCTTTCAATCTGGCCCAGACAAGTATCTCTTTTTATTGCTTTTAGTTTATACACAAGACTGCACTGCCAAGAGGTGTGAGTTAGGTTGTTTTTTGTTGTTGTTTTTTTTTTTTGTAAAGTGTGTCTTATAGCCTTCATGATATAGACATAACTAAGTATTACCATTGATACAAGAAGTCTATTTTTCTCCCAAAAGAGCCATCATAAGGAAATATGTGTATGCTTCTTGAACCCACATTTTTGTGTGTCAAAGATGAAAACCACTGTGAATTGAATATCAATACAAACGATAAAAAAAAAAAGGTAATTTCAAGTATATGTCCAATGATTGCAAAAACTGTCTGAATTACCCAATAAACAGAGCACAACTGCCAAACTGAACTTGTGTATGCATTAACTTTCCCTCTGCAATGATTTTTAAAGATTAATTTATTGTCTGAGAAAGGTCCAGAAACATTACAACTGGTCAGGTTTGATTTATATTTGTTTTTATATTTGTTTCTTAATCAAACAATCACGCAAGCTAACAGCCCTGCTTTTGGTCAAATCCAAAGATATGTATTAATAAAACACACACACAAAAAAGAAGGCAATGAAAGAGATGATTGCTCACACAGATAATCATAAGTAGATTCAATTCAGATCCAGGCAGGCAACTTTGTCCTGTCCTAAGCTTTCTTTTTGATGAGTTGAATTATTGAGTTTGCAATATCCATAGTCTGGTCATCTACAAGAACTACATCAAAATGGTCCAAATATTTGGGAAGAAGGCGATCAACCTGCAAACGATGTTAAAATGTACATAGGTAAGCAGATAAAAAACATCTTAAAGGCATTTTTGACAACAAAAAATGTCTGATACACATACATCGCCGTATAAAAATCCTATTTTCAATACAGCATCTGTATTGGGAACACCATCAGCCATTTCAGCATCTCCAAGATTATCACCCATCAGGATCACATTGTGGCGACTTGACATTTCCTAGCAAGAAAAACCCCAAGTCAAAAAATACAAAAGTGATAAAAAACAAGTACTACATGTGAAAGAAGTTGAAAGTTATAATGAAATAAACCTGAAAATAGTTTGTGTGCTCAGCTGCTTTTCCATTTTTGTTAAAAGGATGGACAATGTCAGCTGTGAAACCATTCACAAGCCCATCTTTATACTTTAAAAAGTTTGATATCACATGGATATTTTTGTTGGCCACTCCATGATTTTTCAAAATTGCATCCACAACGTCACCCAGGCCAGCAGAGAATACAAGAAGTGGCACATTAAGTGAATCAAGAGTAGTGACTAGATCTTGAAACCCTGATCTATTGTTTATGTGTTTTTCAAAAGAAAAAGAAAGGATTAGTAGCAAATAAAAAAAATATGAAGTAAAACATGTACTTACATGCCTGTATGTAATGTACCTTAACTCTGTATTAGATTTTTTAACAGCTTCTGATATTTCACTAGAATCTAGAGGAAAACCACGGAAGAGTTCACTAGTCATTGTGTACCACTCAACCATGAATGGTGTCTTTTCCTCTTTTGTTAAATGTGGATCTCTCTCAATGGGAAGATACTTTTTTAGGAGTTCACTATCCTTCCCACTAAAATGTGACGGTAATCCATTACAATTATTTATAACACCTGCAAGAGATAAACTTTTAGAAAAATTCTGAATGAACTCAGATTGAATATCATGGGGTGGTTTTTTAGAAATACATACAGAAACTAGAGGTGTGGCGTGTACCATTCACATGTTGCTTCGTTATAGTATGATCAAAATCAGCAATCACCTTGAACCAGTGAAAACATTAGGTACAATTAAGATAAAAATCAAAATTAACATTACAAAAAAATAATAAAAAAATTTGTGTTATTACCTGCAAAGCATTTACACCACCAGACTCCAATTTGTCTAGGAGAGCACGAACTTTCCTGGGATCTTTTACATGAACCCACTTCCTTCCAAACTCTGGTATCTATATAAGTGGTCAAATAAAAGTAAGTATAGATACACACGTACACACACAGACAGACAGACAAAGGAATATAAGACGTGAGGAACACTTACCAAGTCCAACAGCAACTTCATATCTGCTTCTCCACTATCACCCATTTTCACTGAACAGGTTCTGCAAACATGGGGATGTGAAAAAATTGAAAGAATATCACACTACTGACACTGTAAAGCATACATCAACATCTTCCGTTGCACAGCAAATCTGTCGGCTATGCAAATAGACATTATGAGGCAACTACGCAAACAGAGCATTGTCCTGATAAGCAGTTAATTTTAATACCCAGTTCTTGCTTTAAAAAAGTGACCGAATGGACTACACAACATTTTGCATGATGCACTTTAAAATCGCTATAAGGTGTTTTGTTTATTTGCTTTTTATATTATTATTGATTGGGCTGTGCTAATGCATTGGTTGCAGGAAGCAGCCCACTTAACCCCAACCTTGCCCCAGCGCTTGTTCATGCAGATGACATTTAAAGATATGAAAACTAAATGAAGAATACTAAAAGGGCTTGGAACAGGAAATAGTCAACAAAAATTTAGCAGTTGTAACTTACACAAATCTTCACAAAACTGTTTTTGCACCGCCACCACCGGTCTGATAAAATGATTGGTGTCTGCCTCTGCGTCTGCACCGTCTGCGCATGCGCTCATGCTTTGTTTACAAATGGGAATCAGTTATATGCACCACAGTGCTTAGTTAGATTCATTATTTTCAGTCATATTGTCAACAAACAATCAAATCAAACCACGGTTCAGAGGTGGTTTTGGGACGGGGTTCCACATCACATTTTCTGTTCAATATTTTGGCCGTTGGTTTGTAACTTGTAGAGCTGGCGAACAACTGAAGTATTCTTTCATTGTTGTTTGTTGTCACTCTAGTCAGAGTGTGTCTGGTATGATTTTGTGTGCATGGTGAGTTCATTTTAGTTGTAATTGAGCCACAGGACTTCCACTTCAATAACAATAATCATATCTTTTAAATTGTTCTACTTACAGAGAAATGACAGACAGTATTGACTCGGAGAATTCTTCAGCACATTCATTGAATAGTGGCAGTGACTGCAAAGGTAGGCCTCATCATCAATTACTTGGCATCACTCGCAAGCTCTGCTAAGAGCACTCATCAATGTGACACTAGAATCGCAACATACAATAATGTCATATTTTAAATAGTAAAATGTATCGTATTGACAATGACAGGAAAATACCTGTCTATAAATTTGACTTAATTGTCTGTACACATCTTGTTTTCCACAAACTTCGAATTCAATCTGACTATTGTACTTTTACAGAAGTTCACTGCCTACAGCAACAGAATGTTGCAAAAATCAGTAGAGGTGAATTGGAGGATTTGTATTATCAACTGCATGATGAAAATATTGAAATTAAGAAGAAGTTCAATTCTTTGGACAACAAGTACAAGATGTGAGTTCATCAAAAAAGCATGGATGGGAATGCATTATGATATTATTATTTAAATTATGATTGTTATATTGTTGACACTTATCCTTACAGAATGGCTACCAGAGTTATGCGTCTCTCAAGAGAGCACAAGTGTGTTGAGTCCATAGATAGGGAGGAGGACCAGAGACAACTGCAGCAACTCAGGCAGAATGAAACTGCTTTGAATGCTAAGTTAACTGTGTTAAGAGGACAGCTAGCCTCTCACACTCGACTACATTCAGCAGCCCTATCTAAAGTACAGCGCCCAAGACCCCACCGCTGTAGTCGCATTTGTCATTCAGGGTAAGTATTGATTTCTCACAGACTTATATCCCTGAAATCTAAAAAGTATAATCCTATTTGTTCAAAAATAATTTCAGCCGTGGCAATTGTGGGAAAGATGATGATTCTATTCTGGCAATTAGTCGTCCAGGAAGTCAAAGTAGAGGTCAAAGTCGACAACGTAGTTCTAGTCTAACTGGTAGTCAACAAGGTGCACCTAAAGACCAACATGGTTTGGCAAAAACCAATGCTGGCTTACAAGATGAAATCACCCGCCTTCAAAACAAAATCAGTACACTGCAGAGAGATATGTTACTTGCTAGTGAAAAAAGTAACACTCGTATTTGTGAGCTAGAAACTGAGCTTGCCAAACATTTAGATAAGGATACTGCCGAAAATGTTGAGTTAATTAAGGCTCGACGATTAAGTAAACAGCATGAAACAGCTTTAATTTCTCTTCAACAAGAGCAACAAATGACTCAAAGAGAGCTACAAGCATGCAAAGCAGCTCTCACTCTTGCTGCTCGGGACCAAGGTAACTTGCTCTTAGATTTTAATGCTGCAATTTTTAAAGATTTTTTAAAAAGATTTTAATGCAGATTTTGAATTTATTGTTCATGAATTCCAGATGAACTGTGCTCAACTTTGATGAAGGAAAGACAAAAAAACACAGACCTACACCAAGAAAATGTGAAGCTCTCCCAAACATGCTCCTCTATTCGTGATCTTGAGGAACAACTCAAAGATGCTAAGGTAAGTGTATTGTTCCAGTGCTTGCAGTACAATGTCTATGATTTCTTGTATTAAATGGTCATTCCTTGTAAACATGAATATATTCTGTTTTGGCTATTTAGAAAGAAAATGCAGTCCTCAAAGAGCATAGTAATCGTCTCCTTCAGCTCAAGACTGGAACTGCAGATGCTCGGAGCAGTCCAAGGAGTAATTTCAATGAAGTAAATACAAATATAGCTTTTTTTTACTCTTTTAAAATGCTTTTGATAATTAACCTTTAACAACTTTCAGGTACATGTAGTAGCTCAAACCGCCAGTGAAAATCTATCTATCATGCCGGATAATAATGATTCAAAACAGAAATTGGCCAGCCTAAAACAAGAAGAATTGAATCTGCAACAAGAGATTAAGGAGATTCAAGATGAAATATCAGTCCTAAACAAAAAACTACTTCAAGCTAAGGATGAACGAAATAACTTAAATGAGGAACATGCCAAAGTATTACGTGAATGCTTAAAGTTACGCACAGAACTGATTGAACCACAGGAAGAGAGGAAAAGACTATTCCAACAGTTGTCAGATATACGTAATGAATCTGCCTGTCTTGTTGAAGACTTATCAAAGAGCAAGTCTAAACTAGAGCAGCAGAAAAAAGATCAACAAGATCTTCTACTTGCTCTCCAGGTGAAGCTGACCACATACACTTTCTTATAATTTTTTTTCTCCGAATTTTGGGAATTAATTAATTGTGTCAACATAATGTGAATTTGTATCGTTTTAGGAACAAAGAGCAACCAATGCATTGGAGAAAGATGAATCAATTGAGAGGACTGGTCTCAACTACTCTCACCCTCTTGCATCTATTGCAAATCGCCAACTTTTTCATGCACCTCAGCTATCATCTGGTTCTGGTTATTTTCTGTCTCCACCTCAGTCCCATTCACATCCATGCACTCCTCGGCCAAGGCCGCGAGCTGGTGATGCATGCTTGGCGCTGTTGGAACAAACTGCCATCAGGCCATCTTCAAGTTCTTTTCATGGAGTGTTAGGATCACATGGTTCACTCCAGGAAAGGTTCCTTGAGTTGTGCATTCCAAACGGTCCCATATCTTCCTCTCTAACACCTGTGCAACCAGTGTCAACTGAAGAGGGAGGAAACTCTTCTAAGGTAGCAATTAACACATATACAAAATAAATACACAGGATTGTACTGGTTATTTTTCATTTATATTTTTCCTTTTTTTCTATTTCTTTCCTTATTTTTTTTTTTTTTTGATTTGTTACTATTTTAGATTGCTTCAAATTTGCCTGTATCTGAAGATAAACATGAATCTCAAAGTATACCTGTATCTCCAAAGATAAGAAGCAGTTCCTATTCTCATCAACACAATGGACAGACTGATACTCAGCGGGAACTTGACAAGTGTCGAGAAGTGCTTAGGGTGCAGTTTAACTTAAACTCGATTTACAAGAAGGAGGTAAGTGTGAGAAAATTGATGCATCATGCTAGGAGAAAGAATTTGAGTTTTTAATGTACCGATTCTTTTTTTACCAGGTTGCCAGCTTAAGTAATATTGTCCAATCTCTCACATCAGGCACACGGACCCAGGATGATAGTTGTAAGTAATTACATGTACTAATCTTTATTCTTAAAAATCTAGTCATCAAAGTCATGCAGAACACTAGCATTTCTTACTTTGTGTCAGTATTGTGACAGCACATATTAATAATACAAAAAATATCACATCAAGGCAGGGAAACTTGTTCAGACTGTGTTGATGTTTCTCATCCGATAAACAAAAGGTGTGCAATTTTATGCAGACTGACTCTCTTTAAATTATCTACTACCTCACTTTTAAAGACTATGCTTCATCATACATATTTAAATTATTCAAAAAAAGACGACATAAAATTGAAAATAATTATTTTTAGAAGTTGTAAGAAAAGCACGGTTTGGGGCTTATGGCACACATTGACATCAGTCTATCCTTGTTACAATTTTATTTCTGCAGATTTGATCAAAGTCTTGCTTTATGTATAACCTATCCGTGTAACCCATTATATTTTATAGTTTTCATTTTCTAATCTTAAAGGCCATCAGATTTAATCTGATAAGGTAATAGTTCTGAATCTGACATTTACTGAGTGAGCACACATTGGCTTAGTGATTTTTGTTGTTGTGTTTTTTGTTTTTTTTGTGTGTGTGTGCGCATTAACTGAATAAATGTTGGAATTTTGCAATATTAGTTACTATTATTCCTCATACTTCTCCGCTGAATAACTGGCCATTGATTCTTTCTACTCCAGGATGGTGACTCTGATGTGTTCATTTTGTGGAGACTTTCCTGTCTCAAAATAGATTGTAGTAATAAATACTGTTCATTGTCAGTGGAGTTAAGAGCTGCTGCAAATTGTTGCATTGTTGTCTGAGTATCATCAACTGCAGGGAATTGAATGGACTGAGCGGATGGTGAACCAGCCCATGAGATACCTCCAGGTCCAATTTTTAGGCAACCAAAGCGAAGACGTATTAAAGGAGATGTGAAAACAAGTCCAATTTCTACTGCTGCACATGCCTGCAAAATGAACGATGCTATGTAAAGTTATCTTCTTACCAGTGTGCGATGGAATGAAAATGGGCTGAATTACACCTGCATAGTAGCAATTTTTCTCACCTGAACCCTTGCATCATCTGTTAGGCTGATATTTGCAAGTCGTAGACAAACTGTCACCACTGGGAATTGGGGGATAGGAAAACAGAATGGTGGGGGATTTGAACCTGAAGAGAGGGACGAATATCAATGTAAATGTATTAATTCCCAAGAGACCTTAATCTCTTGCTTACCTGAAATTAACTCTCGTTCAATAAGAGTGCGATTATTCATAGCCAAACGAAGCACAATGGCAATGGATTCCTTTACATAAGATAAACTTGCGCAACCTGCAGAGAAATATTAATAGATTAGTTCAGTTCTATCAGATCACTCTTAAAATCATTTTCTCATAACTTATTACTAGACCTGTTTTATTCTTGCGCAGAGGTTTTATCTCCACTCTTGCACAGCAGGCACAGGTCCAATGGGCACAAGAGCAGGAGGTGTTAAAGTGTGGCAAGATTGACGGCAAAGATGCCAAAGAGATTCTCTGTGAGGGACTCAGTGCCATCTTAAATATGAGAAGAAAGAAACACAAATGGAACCACAACAGTTAGTTATTATAGATGAGGGTAAGGAAAACTGACCAAGACTCAAATCCATGACTTTCAAACCTTGATAGCCTGACTATGTTCAGCGTGATCCGGCAGTCCCCATATCATTGGCGGCACGAGGAGGTCTATAGTCTCACCCTCCGCCTCAGGTTGGAAGTCCTGGAAACCGTCGACCTCGATGCCCTGGTTGTTGTTACCGGGCACCTCGTCAAGAGCCAGGGACCCCGGTAGTGCGCGGGCCACCACGCGTGCTGCGCCTTCACACAAATAATTTTTCTTCAAATCCGACTTGGGTTGATGAAAATGCGCGTAAAAACGCATTGGGGCGAGAAACCACCACGGTGACATACCTGCCGTCGGCACCGCCAGCGCACATCCCAGGGCCAGCAGGTGGAGGAGGGACGGCCTCATCGAGGTCCTCATGGTGATGGCTCGGCCGGGGAGGACTCTGCAGCCACAGGCTCTCGATGGCGAATGAGCTGAGGATAACAGCCGCTGCCCTGGGCTTTCCCCGGGACTCGGTCGGTGATTCCCTTATCACGGCGGGTCCCTTTGCCGCCAACACGACTGCATATTGATTCCATTAGGCGTGAGCAAACATGCGGCTGACACCGTGCGCTGAGCGTGCCAGACAGAGAGAGAGGGGGGGGGGGGTCTTTTCCCCTCCCACCCGCTCACATGGTGTGCCATACCACGGCGGCTGTCAGGCAGTGCAAGGGGCACGACGCTTAAATGCACCTTTATGGAAAGCATAGAACCGCCCTGAACTCTGGGGAGCAACTATTGAGAGCGCCCGGCCCGGTTCCTGTCAGAATTTCCTGTTGTTTTTTTTCGTGCCTGGCCAGTGGAGCGCCCTTGTCCTCCTCGATCGGGGCCTGCCTGCTTGCCTGCATCTGCATCGATCCCCAATTCTATAAGCCCACCGTCCCAGCTTGTGGGCGTGAGGACGCATGCGATCGCGCCAAGAAGCTAAAGCAGTTGTAGCCCTGGGAAGGGCATTCCAAGACCCTTTTGCAATTTTATCCCGCTCGAAAACGTTATCGTTTCGACGTACTAGCCGATGATATGCCCCCATTTTGCCACCCTCTTCACCACATCGCCGCCCCAGAGAATCTTGACGACATTTTTCCAGCAACCACAAATTCACAAATTGTTCCCCATCGAGCTGGACTTCTGAGCCCCTATCGGTGGTGAGGAAGGCAGGACCCCAAGCCGCAGGCGCTCAGCACTACGGCGGCTGTCACAACTGCTTACTTCTCTCCACAGCACCTGATGAGGATGGGGTAGGCAGTGCCGCATCACTCTGGTGTCTGACGGGACTGCCTACTCCTCTCCATAGCGCCTGACGAGGACGGGGTAGGCAGTGCCGCATCACTCTGGTGTCTGACGGGACTGCCTACCTCAGAGGCTGATGCTCTGACTCACTCGCCCGCCGATCGCCGGTGTGGCGTGGCGGGACGGGATCGCTGCCGCCGCCAGTCGACCAGGCGCTGAGGTTGCATTTAAGAAGTCAGAGTGGTCGACAAAGATATGCGAGTAGCGATCCCACGCAGCAAATACTCGGTGACTAAATCGATGTGGCGCGATGAGGGTTACTCATTGCTCCAGCGAAGGGGGGAGGGGAATGCCACGATGACTACCCATGTTTACAGGGTGGTTTTTCGGGGTCATTTTCCGAGGTCAGTTAAAAGAACAACTCCACCCTCAGGCAACATTTGCACGGTTGCTTCGCCACTCTCAACTCTCGATAACAAAGCACGACTTCGAACACCCACCCTGTGTAAATTTGAGATTTAAAAATTGCCTTTTTTTAAAAAAAGGAGTACACGATTTTACAACAAAATGTTTAAACTAAACAGCTAAACATGTGTTCTAGACACGATCAGCAGCTGCCGCTGCATGGTACAGTGCACAGCATATAGCACATTTGGCACACATGGGCCGGGGTCGTCGTGTGGGCGTGTGGCTAACCGGAAAGGCAAACGCGGTAGCAGTTTTGAGTACCTAGTGACTTCTCCTAGTATCAAACAACCGGCAAAGTAGATATGGTGTGAGTCCACGGGTTCGATTCGCCCTGTCGTATGAACACATTTCTGGCCACCATAGCGCCGAGTAGGAAACTTGACATTTTAAAAGGAAGGAGACATAGGAAGATGTTTTCGCACACATGCGTATACTCCAAGTACCATCCAACCTTTATGAGTTTCGTTAACCGCAGTAACCCGCAGTAACCCATACCTTCTAATTCACTCAAGGTTCAGGTTTGCATAATAAATACACTTGGTACCCCCC
>NW_026267137.1:33051-40462 GCF_000697945.3 Frankliniella occidentalis
CCCCCCCCTTACCACCCTGGTACCCAACATTTTGCAAGCCACCCGTGTTTGCTCTCAGATCCTTGAAATACGGATCCCATCTCCTTGACGATTAAAGCGATGTGGGAAGTTTAAAAGCGAAGAGTATGCATGTTATTTTGCCCTCTGCATTTATTATTACCCGACTTGGCCCTACACGCCCCCCATAGCTTCCCCTCTGTCTCACCTGTTGTTCGCGGTGCTCACGGTCGCACCCGGCGCGGCACGTCGCGTCGTCGTGTTGGTCAAACAGCGCCCCGCCGACAACTCCGCGTCCGCGGCAGACCGCGGGGCCCGCGGCCCGCGCCGCCGGCACGCGAGCGTTGTAGCGCGGCATGGACCCGGCGCGTCAGAGCCGCTCATGGATGCGATGGAGCCGGCCCAACTGCCGCCGTTGGTGCGAGAGAGACCGCACGCGTGACGGCGGAGTTTGGTGTGTCGCGCATCTCACTTGCTCCGCTTCTCCAGGCGGCCACCATACCCGCCGTGGGGCGCGGGCGGGGTGGTCGGCGTCGCCACCGCCCGCCGCCCCCATAGTGAGAAGTGATGGTCGGATCACAATCTAAACGGCATCATTGACGGTAATCACGTACTCGGCGTGTGCTGCGTACGAGAGAGGGAGATGACTCACGCCGCTTCTGCGTGTCCTTTTTCTTTACAGAGTGATGCCATCGGACACACCGCCACTTAGAGCGTTACGTATGCGCAGCGGCGGCGGCGGAGGGCCCGGCCCGGCCCGCGGGCCCGCGCTGCGCCAGGGCATCAAACTCGGCCGCGTCCGGATACAGGAGCAGGAGCGCGACGGTGCGCTTGCCGCCAGAGAGATAGCGAGGGCGCCACCCACTCGAGGTGAAGGGCCACCCGCCGCGAACGCAGCCCGGCCCGCTGCAAGTACGGAATGCTTCGGGAGAGTAAACAGCGAGCCTTTGTGGGCGGCCCGCGCCGGCGGGGAAGGACCACTCGGCGCGAGCGTCTCCTTTGTCGACCCCAGCATGGCAGGGTATCGGGTCGATTTGCCTCTGGTGTGCGTTTAGGATTGGATTGTGCCATTTATGCAACTTTGCCAAAAAAAAATTGTTCATTGAAAACGACGAGGAACTGGAGACAGGGAATGAAAACGAGGGCTTCATACAGGCAATCAGTGTTTTAATTCAAAGTATGAAAGGGAGAAATTAATCAAAGCAAAACAAATTCACTGTGACTGATAAGAAAGGGTGACCATTGACAAAGGACAAAGACTGAATGGCAGGAGCTGACAATACAACCTAGCTAAGACCAATGAACAAATCAAATTACAATCGTAGTTCACAATAAGGAGACTGTATAATAAAAGATGAAATACAATCAGAGGGAATGATACTGGACAAATGGAGTAGAAAATGGATTTTTAAAAAAGGACTTTAGGAATTCAAAATTAAGTAGTAGCACTGTAAAAATTGATCAATGTGTCAAAATTTAAAACTTTGTTGAGGAAAATAAAAATGTGAACAGACTTAAAATACCCTTAAGAGTTAGAAATGCAATTGGTCATAAAATGTTACAATTAAGTGAAAAGAGGCATACATACACAAACTAATGCCAGGTAAATAGAGTTAATGGCAGTCACATTACTTAGAAGAGAGCACAAATATAAATTAATTTCATTCAATTACAGGCCTGTTTAGAGTAAACAAAGTATAAATAGACTATTAAGATACAACAAATTACTGAAAACAAGGTATTTCAATCAACAAATACTTCAACAATTGTTATAAATTCATCAATGCATAGTCAACAGAAATGACATATAGTTCAGCATATTTCAGCAAGTCTTTAAATGACTAAAATTTGTTAATACATCTGTAATGCCTAATGCAGGACTTACAAAAGAATTCTTGAAAGGACACAGCCTAACACATATGCAGCTCAAGTCTGCACAAGACAAATTAATTGTATGTCTGACAAGCTTAAAAGCTTGCAATAGGAAATTCATTATCACTTTGCAATTATGGACTAAACTCAGTAGGCCCACATTGAAAAATTAATTAGTTACCCTGGGAATAAAATTCATTAAGTCATAATCACCAGGTAACAGGACAAAGTTACATTTAATAGATACAAACTTTGAAACTAAATAAAAAAAAAAAGAAACAACAACAAATTGACACTTAACTTATTAAATATGGAAAAAAGAAAACATATATATGGTTGGATTCAACAAACAAAATCCAGACAAAAAGAGAGCTATTTATATTAAAAACAAAAACAACAGAACTACACTACTCAATTAAAATTTTTGTTCAATAATGACATGAGCTGGCAAAGCTCACAACTCTAAAAAGATTATTTCACTCTTTAAAAGCATATGACTTCTTTTGAGAAGTTAAAATATTTAAATATATAGCCAGATAATATGAATACCTTTGAGGAGAACAATCAAGAAGGTAACATTGAGCAAACTTACATAACTATTGTTTCTAAGAAATACCTACATATTGTGCCTCCACGACTAACAGAGGCAAGGTACATACAGATTTGACTTGCAGACTAATGACAGAAATTCAACAACGACGGTAAGCTAAAGTTCGTGGTCTATCTGCCCACTCTTTGACAATAGGTTTGTGGAATTGTTTTTCATCATCGGAATGAATTTGAGACCAGCACATCTCACAGTAGTACTGTAAAAAATAATTTTGAAATTTATAATAAAGCACTAATACACTTAACTAATTGCATGTAGTGTGAAACACTGAGCTTACCTGAAGGCAAATGAGGTTCCCACAAAAGTATGGTCCACTTCTTCGGCTGTCTATACATTGATCACATAGTTGGTCATCAAGAACAAATGGTTTCACTTCCATCTGTAAACAATATATCAATATATTAACAAAAATTCCATTTTAAAGATATTTAAGATACTCTTTGCACAGTATATGAAATTGGTTACTTACTCGTTTCCTCTGATCAGGCATCTGAACTTCTACAAATCGTACTTCAATAGCTCTGAGATAGCTTTCACGGGTTGTGAAAGTAACACGGGCTGCCCCCTTGGGATACTTGAGATCTGGGTCTGTGTCAATGCCAGCACAGCATACATTGCCAAAAAGTTCATTCATCAAGCAGGCTAGCTCAACTGAAAAGAGGAAAACAAAGATCATTCAGGTAAAATAAAATAAAGTAAAATAAAGTTTGCTATATAGAATATAGTTTAATTGAATGCACTGTACCTGCTTTGAATGGTCTAGGGACACCACCAACAAACACAGTTTTCCGCGGGTCAAGGGGAACCGAGTCATCAAGTGTGTACTCAGCATCAGCAAGACTCCATGGGCGTATCTGCACAAGCTTGTTTGGTTGGAGATGTGATGACACACTGATGTACAGCTGAGGCTGTAGAGTTAAAACTGGGAGTTGAACAACAACAGGGGGCTGTGTTGATAAAAGCCTCTGAGGAATGCCATCGACCTGCGCAACCAGTGAATGTCGACTCCTTTCTGACATACGAGGCATGTCCGCTGGTTTTTGGATGCAGGAATCAATGAGCAATTGAACTGACTCTTCCTCCTGTGAACCAAAGTTACATTTGAATTCATCAGCACCACTGACATACACTGAAAGCCAAACCGATTGAGACAGGTGTAGCAGGCGAAACTCACTTGAAAGATGAGGAAGGCATAGCCCCTTGGAGGGAAATGTGGCCTGGTCTCTCCTTTCTGAGGCCAATTCACTGTCAAATGGCCAAAGCGTCTGAATGCTGCATAGATCTCCTCTGCAAACGCAAGTCAAAGATAACATTGGAGATCACAAGCTTCAGCAGTTCTCAAACATGGCAGAGGGGGGTGGAACAGCAATTAACACTTAACACTCACTTTCATTAATGTCCGGTGGTAGCCCGCCGATGAATACTTTGCGAGAATACTTTTCCAGGCGCTCCAAGCGGCCAAGGCTGTCTTGAAATCCAAGCCCCATCATCATGTTGCTGAGGGAGGGTACGGTGGGTCCAGACAGAGGGCAGGGACCCTTACTGTAGACCACCCTTGGCCTCAGGTAGCTGCCGTTGGCCGAGAAATTGTTGTTCAGATTCATGTTACCTGAACGGGGGGCAAAACGAAACGTAAGATAACGTGAGATGGGATGAGCCAACGATGGCAAAGCCAACTGTTCCAAAGGCTGAGTCCGGCGGGACGGTGGACGGCGCAACAATGGGGATGCAAGGGAGGGAGCTGGAGGGAGCGCGCGGGACGTCTTGGGACGCACTTACTTCTGTTCTGGTCGGTTTCCACCGGGTATCGCCAATGCGGAGATGGTGGCATGACGTAGGAGGCCATCTTCAATAAAATTCACAATTTGAGATTGTTCGGATTGCGCCAAACTCGATCAGACTTGCAACGGTCGTAAGCTTCGGCCCAAATAATCCGCCCGTTGTGCGTTTGTTTATTGGTGCTCAGACCCGGCTACGCGCGGGAAACAATATCCGTTTCCGGCCGCACAACTATCACTAGATCACAGAATTACGGGAAAATGGTTGATTCACAGACGGATGGCTCTAATTGGGCCAGAAAATGTATCAAAACGCCTGCAAACCGAGTTTATCCCGTGAAAAGTTACTGGAAAACTTTTAAACTGATACTTCGGACTGACCGTTGGAGCTTGTTGTGGTATGCAGTCTGACCACATTCACAACTTGGAACCACAGGATATTTACCCTCCGTCTTTTAAAAATTTGCCATTTGAAACACTTTTAAAATAATAGAAACCGTTTTTGAAACAACAAAGTTTTACTAGTTCAAAATTGGAAAGGAAAAATGGCAAAAACTATTTTTATTTCCCATAGGTTCAGTTGGCAATGAAAATTTTGACATTTCCCGCGTCTCGCCGTGCAGTGCAATCGGCAATTTTCAAAACAACAATAACGTTTTTGATTTACTTTTACCTACAAAACTGACTTAAATTCGTCTTGAAACTTTAGCTATCATAATTTTCCTGCGTCGCAACCCAACTTGTCCAGTGACATCAGAAGCGTCGTTTACCAAATCGAAATTTCAAGGTTCACCCTGCCTGCGGTGGAGAAGTTTTCTGCATGGTTATGGGTAAATACATGAATATTTTCTCCGTTTTAACGACACATTTTTTGTGAGACAAGAATTTATTTATTAATATAATGTATTTCTTCTGTTTATTATAATATTCTAGTTCTAGTGACGAATTTGAAATGCGTTTAACTTGCATTGTTTGTCGAGAGCTCCTTTTACCATGCGAAGATGTCAATGTTGCTCCTTGTGGACACTTCTTCCACTATACTTGTTGGATTGGCTGGCTTGAAAGGTAATGTAAATGTGTACCAATCCATGTTTTTCCTAAAAGATTTGTGTTACAGTATAAGTTCTAAATTCTGTTAACAGATCTAAAACATGTCCACAATGTCGGAAAAAAACCACAGAAAAACAAATCTTTCGACTGTATTTCAACTTGGCAGAAGGAGAAGGAGAGGAAGTTGAAGATGCAGCTGCAATGAACAACAAATTAGATTCACTTTCTTTCAACCTTCGCCTGAAAGAGAAAGACCTATCCAATGCTAAAGAATTGTTGGAGAAAGAGACCAGTGTAAATGAAGGATTAAGGTAGAAAAAAATAAAAACTTACTTTATGTTATAATTGGACACTTAATTAATCAAATTTTTCTTTAATCTTTTTCCTTAGAACTGAAATTAAGAACTATAAGAAAAAGATGGATGATGCTGTGACTCAACGGCAGTGCTTAGAGTCAAAGATATCGTACCTTCGCATGCAAGCTAAGGAGACAGAGCAGGCTAAAGCACAGGTGGCATCACTTAAAACTAAGCTCGATAGACTTGAAAGGTTATTGTTTGTTTTCATTTAAGTACTAACTTTGTTTACTCTTATTGGTTCTCCTGGAGTTATATCTTTTATCATTTTTATCTCCTGTAGAATGGACACTATAATCCATGGCAATATAAGTGACGTTGAACAAGTTCTCGAATCCACCACATTTACACAGGAAGGAATGCGTAGCCTTGCGTTGTTTACTTCAAGCCTCAAAAAGTAAGTCGAACCGAAATGTTTATCTATTTGTCTTGTTTTCTGGCATTACCACAATTTCTCACATCAACTTTTTTCTACAGAGCTCTTGAAGAAACCAAAGAGCGAAGAGAACAGTTGAAAGAACTTCATAATGCAGATAAGTGCACTATGCGTAAACTGAATCAAGAAGTCAAAGAACTAAGAATTAAACTTGAAATGGCCACTTCAACCATAGAGTAAGGAAGAGTTTATTTAACTTACAATGACAAAACAACTCCTCTTACTGTATGTGTGTATCTATATGTAACGTTTCCTCATCCAGGCATCTGGAAAGTGATGTTCGTCATCTTGAGCAAGAGAAGAAAAGTATAACAGGAAAACTTCAAGCTCTTGAGCGGGCTGTTCTCTCCCCTAGTGCAGATAATATTCGTGACAACGCCCTTCGGAGAATTATTGCTGAAAGTCCTGCCCCAGAGTACTTAAAAAGATTGCGAGAAGAAGATGAAAATACAGAGGAAGACAGCAATCTTACTCCTGTTCAGGTAAAACCTAAAATTAAAAAATACCATATTGTTTTCTTTGTGTTGAGAACTGTTCTCTTTATGTTCTAATGTCTGCACAGGTTGGGCCAGGTAGAAGTTTTTCCTTTTCTCAGCCTGATGCTGAAAATACACAATCACAACAGGCCAAGAGATTGGAGTTGGATGGCTCACCTGCTTTGGGAGTTAGGCCACTTATTGTTAAAGGCTCTGGTGTGCCTCTGAAGAAAACTCAGTCAATGCCAGTGAATGGCCCATACAACAAAATGACAATTTTTAACAAAAGACTGCAACCAGGAAAGCAAAGTGCCCCTCTCCGGCCTACATCTCAGTTTGGTGCAGGCTATGATGGTCTTGGCGGTCATTCCCACCCTGATGATTTTCCCAAACCTAGCCCTAAACCATTCAAAAAAGCTAAACCAGCTCCAACAGCTACTCTGTCAAAAGTTAAGAAACTGGTTGCTCCAGCTGGTGTACCAAAATTAGACCAATTTGCTGGTTTTTTGAACTTTGACTAATAACAGTTCAATTCAGTCAGTGATATGTGATAGCTTTGAAATATTTTGGCAAGTTTTTCAAGAAGTGTATTATTTAATGTCCCTTTATAATTTGAAGCAAATGTGATCCTACTTATTGTTAGAGCCCCGTACCGACATTCCTCTTGGCATGGTGTTATTGGCATGTATGAGGCCAGTTATTTTTTTAACTTAGTCAGTTATTTTTTTAACTTTGGTATCAACTTATACAAGTAGAAAAGTGAATCACTGTGGCCATGGCTGTGTGCCTGTTTTTAATTTTAAGTGTTGCCTGTAATCATATTTTTTAAATAATAG
>NW_026267137.1:47982-49641 GCF_000697945.3 Frankliniella occidentalis
CCCGCCCCGCCCGACCTATCCTGATCTGCATATCGCTGGACTGGACGCCGCGTGGCGTGGCGCGGCGCGCCGCTGCCGCTCCAACATGTGTGGCTGTCGCCGTCCCTCCCGTCGCCGTTCGGTTCAGCGGTTCTCGGTATTCGAAGCTCGTCACGAGGCTGACGGAGCGGGCCGGGACGCTGCTCCAGGCCACAGCGGGGTGCACCACATGAGGCCGGCGTCACCCCCGGGCCGACCCTCCCTGTCGGACCGGGACCGTGCGCAAACCACGTGACGCGAGAGCTCATATTGCTTGCTTATTTCCGGACGGTCCCGCGGTCCATGCTCAAATCTTTTTCTCTCTCCGCGCGATGTCTCACCTCCGGCCGGACAATGCAATTAGACCGCGACGGTCGGTTTTATCCGCAGTGGTGCACTGCGCTCGGTGGCCAGGGCGGGGGCGCGGGGCCTTCGCGAACAGGTAAGGGGGCCACCACCACGCTGGAGGTAAAGTCATATAAACGTCTCGGCTTGTTGTTCGCTGCGTCTTTATTCAGGCAGGCGAGCGCGCGCCTGTGTGTGTATGTGTGTGTGAGTAGGCCGAGAGAGACAGAGATCGCTTTATTGCGGCGTTTGAATGAGTGCGAGAGAGAGAGAAAGGACAGAGAGAGAGAGAGGCGCTCGTCGCTCTCTCTCGCACTCACCGTCGCGCCGCACTCAGGTGGGTCCGGCCCGGCGGGTCCACGCTCCTCCCCCGCGCGCTGCAGCATTGTCCCCATTCGGTGTCTCTTTACTTCCCATTCTTCCCTTTTCCCAGGAGAAGGCACATAGTAGTGGCAGCAGGTGGGAGATACAACGTAGATGCGATCGCGATACACTCACACACACACAACCATAGCCAGACAGATACACACACACGCACACACAAGCGCGCGAATGATGGTTGACGTCATCAAGATTAAGACACTTCTCGAAGTTGAGACGACCCAAGATGGCCTCCCCTCCCTCTTTTACAGCCTCTCTACGTGTGGGTGTCAGGAATGGGGAGGGTGCATCACGAACATTAACACAGACCGGAAAGGACGCGCGAAGAGGGGTAGGGAGAGGCGGGGAGGGGGTCGCGAAACTCGATCAGGTGGGAGAGAGCGAGATAGACTCCCCCGCCCCTCTCTCCTCGGTGCCGCCAGCCTTTGACACCTGTGTGCTTCCCCCTCCCATTCCCCCTTTCCCCCCTCGGGAGTTCTTCCCCGCCCAAAGGTGGCCTCTCGCGTCACTGTACACTTCGGCTCCTTTCAAGTCCGATTCTTTCCGCTGTTGTGAAGCTAGCAGCAGGTCGTGGCGTGGCGGGGTCCTGGCTGCAGCAGCAGCAGCAGCAGCAGCGGGCCGGCGGCGGCGGCGGGGTGCGTCGAATCACCCGCATCGCATCGAGGCGAATTCCTCTCTCTCTCAATTCAGAAGAACTAACGGCGGGCCGGCGAGGAGGACGGACACCACCAGTGGCGTAGCACGATAGTGCACGATAGTGCACGATAGTGCACGATAGTGGTGGTGCTGGCGGGGGAGGAATGTCCGGGAATGTCTCCCCCCCCCCTTTCTCTCCGACACGCCACCGTCCGGGGCGCAGACCAGGCGGCCGGGACCGACACTCGGAGCGGAACCATTTTGTTCCCGATGCCCGCC
>NW_026267137.1:49691-51042 GCF_000697945.3 Frankliniella occidentalis
TTACATTGTATGGTTTTGAGTTATTGAGACAAGACACCCACCACTCCAAGATCAAACAACAAAATACTGTTTTAAATGCAATATTGCAGGTTCAGAATTTTATTTCACAAGATTTCACAGAAAATTACACTATTTACAATAATAGATTGCTTTTGAGAGAGACAATGTGCATTTCTGCAAAGTAGGTCTCAAATTTTGTACATTTATTGAAATACTAGAACGTCACTTAAAGCACTTCCATCAAAGGTACCAACTCTAAAGGTTGCCCGTTAGACTAGCTGTATTTGATTTTTAAGAATAAAGTGGAGGATTCAAATACACAAAGTTCTCTGCCAGGCCATAATAATAAGGTATTTGGCATTCTTGTAGCATAGTAGAGTTGGTACCATTGAGTACTTAGCAGATCTTCTCAACATTTATTTACAAAACACAGTCAAATTGGTTAAAAACATAATAACCAGTTATTGCTTTCTGTCCATAAATTTTCTATACAACGCAACGCACATACATTTGGCAGTTAAAATTATAAAGTCACAATCTCACAAACATTCACACTGGTACTTTTAATAATATGGGTCTCTGAGTTACCTCAGAACGTACTAGTCAGTGTACCTCAACCATTCAAACATAAATAGGGTGAAGTAATTAACTGCACAAAAGGATGAGTATGAATCAATACACTGAAAACATGTAATCTTTGGCACAGTCTTTTAAGACAAAATTTAAACATAAAAAGAATTGTACAAATGATCTAGTGGGATTGACATCATACCTTAAACAATTTTAACAACAGTAATGAGGCAATTATAGCTGACATCTTGATGACAATCTGAATTTCTATCTGGACTATTTACATGTATTTTACACTCACTTTGAAAATACAAAATCAGTTCTTTAATTTGAACAGTTATTACTGTTACTTGTCTCATCAATCCAAAAATAACTTATATCTTTTACTTACAAATGAATAATATCATTGACTTTGATATGTATACACTATATAAATATATGTACAGGTAATACCACAGGTATAAATATATAATTATCTCATATATTAGAAGCATATATAACATTAAAAAAAGAAACTACCGGTAACTGGTGCCTATTTAATTAGAAGCTGACAATCGACAAGGCAATCAAAGAAATGACTGCATTGACTTGTGCCGAAAATCAACCATCATAAGTCTTTGCAAAACAAAAAGCCACATAAAACAAAGAGTCTTGAGAATGCAATATATTCTGCTATATATTTTCTTCACAAATTTTTGAATTTAATATTGTACTTGTTTGTTGTTGATGTTGTAGAAGCTGTTGTTAACATAAAATTGTTATAGTCCTCTAGAGAGCCAGG
>NW_026267137.1:60683-65485 GCF_000697945.3 Frankliniella occidentalis
CGCCGTCGCGATGGGCTACAGGAACCTGTCGATAAGCCCGGCTACCAGGGCCTCGGCGGCGGTGTGGTCCGGCTCCCCGACGACCTGGCGGCGCGACGCGACGGGAGCTGCTCCGGTGCTGCCCGAGGTGCTGGTGCTGGGCTCTAGCAAAGCCCTACCTGCTCTTCTCTCTAGGGCTCCCGACGGAGACCTCGATGCACGCGCCCGCCCAGGACGCCGAGCGAGGCGAGGGGCAACGCCCGCCCCGCTTCTCACACACGAGGGCGGAGAGGAAGGAGTTGGCATCCACATCCGATCCATCACGACGCCCGCTATGAGAGCGGTCCTGACACAACATCCCGCCCGCCCGGCCGCCGGCCACCCCCGGGACCACCCTCACGACGCGCACGGAGTGTCCGGTACGCACCGCCGCCCAGATCTGGGACCGCTCTCCTCCCCCTCTCTCTCTCTCTCCCGCTCGCTCCAGCGCGCGCACTCGGTACCCGACGAGCGAGCAGGGTACCCACCCAGAGCAACCCACCCACGGGTGCTCGGTGCCCCACCCAGGAGAGTACGTACCCACCCAGGGTACCGCGCCCGGTTACGGTAGGCAAAATAAACATCACTTTTTTAATGGCTCAATTCCTTTGGATTTATCTCCCCGTCGTGTGGGTACCCACCAGGCACCGGCCCCCAGGTACCCGCCAGCGGGCCGGGCCGGCAGGCGCCAGTGCGAGGAGGGGAGGACGAGGAGAGGAAGAGAGAGAGAGAGAGAGAACACGAACCCCTTCTCCTCTCCATCTCCCTCCGTTCTTCCGTCACTCTCGGCTCCAGGACTCTCCTCTCCTCTCTCGTCCCAGGTGATGGCGATGGTTTCCAGGAGGGGCCCCGCGGGACAGGCGGGGGAAGCGCACGGGGGGATAAAGACGCGTGGAATGAGGGAGGCGGCTAACAAGCGCACGGGACTGGCCCGGCGGGTCCGGCCGTCCGCGGGCCGCGGTGGCCGGTCGGACCCGCCGCGCCGCTCCGCGCCGGGATGAAGACATTATGTGATACAGCGAGCCGAGCCGAGCCGGTCCCGAGCAGCAGCGCCCCCCGCCTCCTCTCCCCCATCCGTTTCTGTCTCTCTCTCCCCCCGGCCCCGAGCTGCTACCTTTCGCTCTCGCTGATGTCTTACTAAACTGTGTAGTACTGCCCAGAGATTCCTCCACCGAATTCGGACGGGCGAGGTATTTGAACAGGTGCCGCCGCGCGCTCGCGCTTCTGCAGTTGCGCTGACACCCGACACTCGGCCGAGCCACGACGACGGCGCCGTGGCCAGCGGCGATAGGCAAGCCCGCCCGCGCGCGTGCGCGCCGTAGAGTCTGACTACTATGTACGACTGCGGGCGGCCTGGGGAATCACAGCTTCCTAGTCCAGGGGAAAACTTCTCTCATCGTACTGTTGGCTCTCAAAACGTAACCGGCTGACACGGCTATGACCCTGACAGACGCGGCATGCCGCTGACTGACACTGACTGACTGACTGGAGGCCGGGCAGACGGGCTTGTCAATAATTCTTCACTGTCACACACGGGCTGGCTGCCCGAGCCTGAGCCCGACTCCTTGCGGCCACAAGGCCCGGCCCGGGAGCCATCAATCAGACGGTCGGATTTAAATGACCGACTAATAACAATAAAAATAACGAAATAATTTTACCTGCACCAAATGAGGCAACGTAAAACGTAAAAATAAAAATAAAAATGAACACAACGCTGGTTTACTCACCATGCCTGACTTCTTGTTGGGGGCCGACGCAGGGCACTCGGGGTCGCTGGGGTCGAGGCAGGGCTTCTCCTGGTATCCGGTCGAAATGCCCGCCTGGAACGAAACGGGACGAAATCAGTCGTGATTACAGAACATTATTTTACGCACCGAAACGTTTACGATTCCCCTCCCCACGCTCATTACGCTCGCGGCCAAGGGGACGTTCCGGATTTATTGTTACTTTTACCATCGTTATTTCCAGCCAAGTCACCGCCGCCGGTCCAGCTGGACCGGGGCCGGCCGGGGAGACTGGGGAGACTGGAGCCAGCCCAGCGAGGATTTGAATTAGTGAGCGATTCTGCTCTGGCGGGAGATTCCCCCATACACGGCTGGACGTAGTGCGAGTGAGACGGATAGGTGGATCGGCGGAGAGCGAGCGAGAGAGGCGGAGTGGATGGGAGGGATGGGAGGCCGGGCCGGGGCCAGCCTGTGGAGAGGGAGGGGGCTTCCTCGCCGGCCCAGCCCGGCTACATGGGTGGTCGCTGTCTCTCGCAGCACCCCTCCCCGCCTCTCTCTCTCTCTCCCCCTCGCTCCCCCCTCTTTCTCTCTCTCTCGCACACATGCTGCACCGCGGCTGCGTCAGAACTGATTTGAGACTGTGGCGCCTCCACCGAGTACTCACCCTTTTCATGTAGTCCTCCAGGGTCGAGTAGGCGAAGTTGAAGTCGAACTTCTTCATCTGCTCGAAGAGCTTGAGCGGGTTGAGGTTGGTCCAGCGCACCTTGGAGCCGAGCCCGGGGATCAAGACCGGGTAGTCGGGCCCCAGGAGCTTGGAGCCCTCCCAGAAGCAGTCCAGCGGGGTCACGATGGAGCACGGGATGATGCCGTCGAAGATCTGGTCGATGTAGTGCTCCTCGAACTTGGGCACGCTGGGCGCGAAGCACATGTCCTTGAGCCGCCACGAGATGTCGAACATGTGCACCGTGACCTGCGTGGCCGCCTGCAGCACGCGCAGGTGCTCCTTGAGGGCGTTGGGGTGCAGCAGCGAGGCGCCGGGGTCGCGGGGCGTCTGGATGAGCAGCTGGTGGGTGTCGCCGCCCTGCTCGCCCAGGGCCGCGGCCGAGTAGCGCAGCTCGCGCTCCAGCCGTCCGCCTTCTGCAACAAGGAGAGACAGAGCGAGGTGAGGTGGGGTTGTCGTTGTGTGGACCCGAGGCGCGCGCGCGCGAGCGCCGCGCCCAAGCCGCTGCCGTGCACCGTTACGTCCAGCGCCATAGAGATACACTCGAGGCAGCCTAACCTCGGTCCGCCCAATGCTGTCCCCCCCGCAGTGCCCCGAGCTTGAGCAGACCCACGACCACCTCGAAGGAGAAGTAAAGATGTGGAATAAAAAGAGCGAGGCAGGAAACTAATTAATATTTCTAGCAGTGGAGGCGGGGCGGGGCGGGGCGGGGCGGTCGTCGGCCAGCCCGGCGCAGCGCGCTGTCCTGTCCACGTGGGTAACGGCCTAATGTCTTCATTAGGCCAGAGCAGAGGCAACAATTATTCCGGCTCGGCGCACATAAAACCGTCGGATTTCTTCATTACCCTCGACAATACCGAGCGCACTAACCGGGCGGGGAACGTATGCCGCGCGGTCCGCCACCTATCGGCCCCGAGGGGCACATATTACAGCGATGATCAACCTTCACCGGTGTTCGAAATGCATCATCGATACGTGGAAAACTGTCCACGGTGGTGGTGGGGAGAATGGATTACAGCCTACTCGGGCTGGGCCGCTGGGCCCCCACCTCACCTCGCTTAGGTCAGGCCAGAAGGGTCAGGCCAACATTCGAAACGACGTCATAATCTTTGCCTCTTTTTTTTTCCTTCACCTTTCTCGCGCCGCGCTGTGGGCTGCCCGAGGGGGAATGGTCATAGGGGGAGGCGTTCATTCAAACAAGATTTATTTATTCCTACAGACTGGCGACCCCGTATGGGCCTAGAGGACCTCGAGTCTCTAGAGTAGCTCTACAGGAGGGCCTTGTCGTCGTCAAGGGGGCAGGGGGTGCATGGCCTCGCCCAAGCCAAGGTGGGCGACACAAACCTGTGCGCTGCACTAAACTGTAATCCCAGGAAAATTCACACACAGAAAAGGCATTCGGGGAGAAAAAGAATTACGAATTGCTGGAGTTGACGTGAACTTGTCGTAAGTTGTAACGAACGCTCTTTAGAGTGGTCACCTATCGCCTCCTCCTGCTGGCCTGTTGCAAGCTTCAAAGCTGGCCGCAGCGCTGGCTCTGGCTCCAGCTCCAGAGCTCCAGCGCCAGACCCGGCCGGGCTACGGCCCCCTTGGGTGGTCCGGGTGGTCCGGGCTACGGGCTGGCCGATGCATTCTTCTCCCCCCAGAGCTCTCCGCCCGACCGCCGCCTCCCGGGGGCCCGCGCCGGCCCACCACCGCCCGGAGCCCGCCGCCCCGCCGCGGGACCCCTACCTTCCCCAATACGTCTCAATTCGGTTCCGGGGATCGGGTGGAACGGGGGGTGGTGGGGGAAGCCGAGTGTGGAGAGTATAGAGTGCAAGAAATGAAAATAAATATTCTTGGCAGCGCCCTTGGCCCCGCGAGATACGGACGCCGAGATGGTCATGTTCTCCTGTTTCCTCTCCGATGACACCCCATCTCTCTCTCTCCCTCTCGTACCCGCATGACACCTGCCGTCTCGGTCTCTCCCGGTCCCGGTCCCCCACACACACCGGGTGACGCGCGCGCCGCCGGGCCGCGCCGGACACCGTCTGTCTGTCCGCCAAGTAGGGGACCCGCTCCTATGAGGACCCCCAGCGACGGGCGATAAGTCAGCGCGATTAACAATGGACACACACACACACACACACACACACACACTCGACAGAGGGGCCTACAAACGAAATGTAGCCCCCCTCGAAAATAATGCATCCGTTTCCGTAACGCAACACCACCACCAGCGCCGCGCCGCCACCGCCGCCTTGGACGCGGTCGCCGGGCCGCACCCGGCCGCACCATACGAGGCATCCTGATCCTCCTGCCGGGCCCGGAGAACAAAATCGAGTGGAAAAAATAAAAAT
>NW_026267137.1:65535-68984 GCF_000697945.3 Frankliniella occidentalis
TTTTAAATTAAAAAATGATACAAGTCTTGTTTTCATTTACACATGCTATTCCACATGTTGATGAGAGCACAACCTTCTTGCCTTATCTACTGGCATAATTCTAGGCAAATATAATGACTACGTAAATGCAGGACTCCAATCCATAGCCACTTAGACCCGCATAAATTCAACATACAAAGCAAACAACTCTGGTTACATAAATGCACTGGGCCTATTAAGTACAGGTCTTCACCAACAGAAAGTTAGCCCAGTGACTAGACAGGTGTCATGGTACAAAATATCCAGAGTGCACTAAAACATGCAAAATACAATGACTTTGACAAATGACTCATATACAAATGAGGAAGGAGTTGGCAAGTTACCTAAATTCTCTCTTAAATTGACAAAAGAGTTTAAAAAAATAAAATTAAAAAACAGCTAAGTGTGCATGTGGTATCACATTTCAAGGGCTAATTGCGGCAAATAACTTTCTACAAAATTAAGTAACAACATTTTAAAAATTGCAATTGGCAGGTACAGATCAAAATTAATTTAAGCCATCGGGATTCTAGTTTACAATGGCATTAAAATTTTCAAAATGAAACAAGATACTATGATGATCGCCCAGATCCATCACAAGAATCAGATCCTGAACCTGAGCTGGAACCCGATCGAGATTCAGATCTATATCGACTCCTAGATGATCTTCTAGATTCACACCGTTCTACAGAACCTGGAAGGTGAAAAGAACAGAAATTTTAGAGGGGTTTCATGACTTTTCACTTGATGGTTAATAGTTACCTATATTGTACATTAACACTTACTTGACAATGGTGTATGCAGCTCAAGTTTTACTTTAGTTGTAGCTGTAACTTTAGTAGTATAACTGTTGGTCTGACCTGGAGCTGGACTCGACCTTGCAGATGAAGTTGTTTCACTTCCACTTCCACCCTGTGTACACAAAAGAAAACAATTATCTCTGTCCATCACATGTACTTGAAAATAATTCTTTACTACATCTAATGAACTTACATTTCCATTGTTGTGTGTAGTGGTGGTGGTTGTTTCAAGAACAAGCTCAGGCTGCACCACAATTGTCTCATGTGTCGAGTGACAGGAACCTGGTTCCTCTGTTATAGTTGTCAGTGAGGGTTCAGCATGTATCTTAGCACATGCCTCTCGACTTCGACTTCGTCTCGAGGAATGAGAAGGAGGTGCCTTACCAACCCGACATGATCCTGCACGAACTTGAACAGGTGAAGGTTCAGGTGATGGTGTTGAAATTCTATCTGGGAATTCATATGGTACAACTTCTGCCGATGGCCCAATGAGGGATAATAATATTGGAAAGAAGACTAGACCGTTAATCAAACCTACGGCGATGAGTGCTAAAAGCACATAAAAGAAATATCTGCAAAAGGAACAGAAAATTAGTAAGAGTAGGTACTAATCTACTTCATACAGTGTCATAGGAGTTGTGATGTACCCTTACCTTACAATGAAGTCAAACTCTGAGAAGGCCAACATTAGCACTGCTAAGAGTGTTGTAAAGGCTCCATGAACAACTGGAGCAAACATTTGTTCAATGGCAAGTCTTGTGCGTCTATCACGGCCTCCAATGCTTGTTACAAAGCCCAAGCAAATGTGAACAGTGAAATGTACACCTATGCCAACTGCTACGATGAGTAGCACACCAGGTACTGCACTCAGCTTGACCCCTAATATTCCCATCAAGCCAAGAAGTTGCAGTACCATACCACCCAGTGTGATGACAACCAACAAAGCTGCCCACAGATTGAGCAGAAGGATGGAGAGAACCACAAAAACAGCTCCAAGGGCACTTGCTAGCGCAAGTCCCAGAGCCCATCGAAGACCAACATACTGTTCCCAAAACAGGAATGGTATACCTGAAGGGAAGTTTGGAAGGCCTCTTTCCTCAAATCTCTCACACAGAGTTCTAGCTTGTCCAATTAACTTAGTTATACTCTCAGTGTCACCAAGTCCATGTAAATAGAATGGCATTTGTGCGTATATCAAGGGAGCTGACTTTGGAATTTTCAGTTCATAGTCGTCAGCTGCATGAAACCATTGCCTTGGCTCTGGCCTTAAATTAGCCTGACTTGCACCATAAGCAAGAGCATCATTTGATGCCCATGCACTGAGGTAGTTGTAGAAAGCCTTGGCATTTATCATGCCATCAGCATCAACCAGCCTCACTTGAGTCACCAAGCTCTTGTCAATCGGGTTGTCAACATGGCCTGTCTGAACCAGTAGTTTGTAAGCCAAGATGCCTTCATCAGAAGCATTTGAGAACCACCTTTCCTGGGTGATGCTCCCTCGAGCCCAATCTCTATCGAAAGCTTTTTGAAGACCTGCAAAACAAATATGGTTTAGAATCCCCTTCTATATTTTACTTTAACACCTGTATACTATTGATGGCCACTGTATGAGAACTTACCATTGAGCCAGTCTCTGAACATGTTGAGCCAAAAATCTGGCAGGCCTCCATCATCATTCTTGATAACAGCAGGTATTCTCATGTATGCATCATGGTATTCAAAGAGCATCTTCTGATTTGTAGGGTATTCAAAATCTCCCATTGTAACAGCATGCATTGAATAAAAACCAAAGTATCGTCCTTGAGCTGACAAGAATGCGTGCTCATCGGTGTTTTGTGGCACAATGTCAGTAAGCTCTAAGCCATCTGTAACTTTCATGGCTCCCCACAAACTTCCAGCCAGTACAATGCAGAAGCCTATCATACCAAATGCTTTGATTGAGGGACGAGTCACAAAAGGAGCAAAATATTTTGAAGCAACCATTGTGAGTGAAAATGACCAGCAGTCTTGTGGCTGGCAATCTTGTGCTTGCAAACTGTCAGTTTCACCCTTCTCAACATCGTTGTTTTCTTGGGAACCAACCCAACACTCCTGAGGAAAATTTGATCAAAATTAGTAACATGAATTAATATGTAATTCATAATTTATGATGTATCAGTTTGATGAGAAATTATTATCCACATACCTGTTGAGATGCAGACTTTAAAACGTCAGCAGTTGCTCCATGTTGAGAGCGGCCTGCAGGTAAGGCACGAGGGATTGCTTGCAGCTTGCGAGGTTGATTGGGGGCAAGCCTGGTATGGTGATAGTGAGGCCTTGGAGGGACAGTTACAGCGAAGCAAGGCCAGAGGTTTTCCTCGTCCTCATCATTTGGTGATGGCATGGCACAGCACAACAAATCAGCTCTTCTAGATGCTCTCCTGCGTAAATCTAAGCTAACAATGGCTGGGAACACAAGCAGCATGGCACCCAAGTTGAACAGCACCAGAACAGCAGCTTGCAGTGAGAAGACCCTCAGTGCAGGAATTGGGATGATAGCGGCAGCAAACAAAGCACACATTATGCTCAGTGATGTCAGTAGAACACTGAGTCCGGTGCGCTTCAGAACAGTACCAGTCCTCTCCTAAAATA
>NW_026267137.1:69034-76111 GCF_000697945.3 Frankliniella occidentalis
GGGGGGCAAGACTCGGCGGATGACAGACAGGCATCATTACCATCCGACGACGACGACGACGACGACGACGGACGATGATTGTTTGGCGGCCTCACTGTTGTATACGCCCCCCCGGCCAGGTCACGTGCACGGTGATGAATTTGTTTTGCATTTCCGCCGCCGCGGGGACCGCAGGGATCGTGCGTGAGGCGAGCGCTAGTGCGCCGCCGAAGGCACCCCCTCCGCGACGGCGGCACCGCGAACGTGACTTTGCCTCCATTCGGGGGCCTCAGGATCCCCAACGGCGAGCGGCGTTCATAGGCGTCCCCAGCAACAAGCAGGCGCGCGGAGGACGGGCACCCCGCTGCTGTTTGTGGGGGTGCGAGGCCACCTCGGAACACCAACCACCTCCAGCCCCACCCCACCAAACGTGCGTGCGTGCGCAACCCATTCCACCTACGGCAAAGGCTGGCTGTAGCAGAGTGATGCCATAACGCCCAAGCCGTAACACCGACGCCCTGTGCTGTGTTTGATAAAGACTCGGTATATCGTGATTGATTGTGAATCGAAAGGTCACGAGGGCGAAGAGGAGAGCGTGGGCAGCTTACCTTCCAACATGGGGGACAAACGTGACCCCCCCCCCCCTGCACTACACCACAACCAACGCCACATGCTCGGCCACATGCGTCCCCCGTTGAACGATTCCTTATGCATGCCACTGCGACCGGGACGGACGACACAAGACGAATGCGGCCTGCTCGGGCTGCTCCATGTGCGGCCCGAGCCCGAGCCGGGTAGGGGTACTCCACTCCGCTGGTGGTCATCCTTTACCCGTGATGCTTTGTTTACGAGGCTACGGGCCGGGCTAGGGTCCCTCTCATGGGACAGGAAGCGCACCGCCCATTTATAAGTCCACCCACCTCTCCTCTGTGCCCCGGCGGACAGGCCGCGGGGGTCCTACTCCTCCGGACGCCACGCCGCGCCACGCCCCAGCGCACACACACACACGGCCGGCTCCGCGCCCTCAGCAAACAGCTCAATGAGAAGGGTAACATCACATCCACCCGCCGGCCGGCCCGGGCCAGGGCAAACATGTCGGAGATCATGGCCTCCCCGGAGGAGCGAGCGCTGGGTGCAGGGCGGATGCAGCGGATGGCATTGGGAATCAGCCGTTAGAACGCTCACACAGGACCAACTTGCGCATATCCAAAGCTGTGCCCAAAACATGGGCCAAACGGGCACACACACTGGACAAACAAAGATGGTAAATCCTACCTGTAAAATGCACTAAAGATTCAGTGCCTTTCCAAAAGCGTTCAGAGCTACAGTGCCTTTGCAACGGCAAAAAAACTGCCAAAGGCACTAAATTTTAGCACCCTATGGGGCTCTTTAGTTACTGTCTTCATAGAGGCACTAAACCGCGCCGCGCACTGAACTGAAAATTTCTTTAGCACCCCTGGAAAGGCACGACTACCTTTGTTTTTCCAGTGAATGCTTCCGTGTTTTCAGGGCGGCGTAATTTTTCAACTTTCCACGCCCGAATTTCCTCTCGAGAAAAATATTTGACGCAATTTTCTGAGGAATGTGTGTACAGTATTTTTCGGGGTAGTATGGTGTCGACAGCACTAGCCGGCAAGGCGCACATCACTGCTCCGGCCGGCCGCAGCCGCAGGGGGGAAAAGGGGAGGGGTTGGGGGGGGGGGGCAGGAGCGCTCCGCTCGCCTGGCGTGTCTGCCAGCCCCGTCTGGGAGGCTGGCTGCCTCGCCCTCGCCACGCCCGGCCCGGCTCTGTGATGTCTCTATTAGTGGACTCGGTGAGGGAGCGAGAGAGTCGGACGCATTGTGAGCGGCGCGCCGGCGGAGCGAGAGAGAGAGGGATCGAGGGAGAGTGAGAGGTGGAGCGTAGGAAAGAGAGAGAGAGTGTGGCTAGTGACATGTAGTTCACACACACCCAGCGCCCTTTACAGTACACAGAGTACAGCTATGCCGAGCTATGCGGCGAGGGCGCGCGCAATATTGCATCCCATCTGCGGTGGACCATAAGCCCCACATCTCGCGACCTGTACGCCCTTGTTATGTCTTCTTCGCCTGTGCTCATTCCGTGTTTGAAGGCTCGCTGACCAAGAACTATTACTACAAAACTCTAATGACAAGGCGACAAAGTCCTTATTGCTTAATTATCTTAAGGCAAATATCAATGCTTCTCCAAAGTCTCCATAATAAGTGCAGTCTTGAAAATTTTACGAAAATATAAAATTAACGGCCGTGTGACGGCAATTCAGACGGAGGTAAAACGGGATCGAGCTGTCGAAATTTCAAGACATAAAGCTAAGTCGGCCACAGGTAACCAACCTATACCCACCAGCGCAGAGGTTCACAAGCTCGATAAATGATCTAAGCTGGACAGAAAATTACGGAAAACCAAAGCCCGTTTCAGAATAGAAGAAAAGAAGTCAGGGGCGTCTCCAGCGAATTTCCAGAGCGCTCCAGAGGGTGAGAGCCCGGGTGAGGTTAGGTGTGCCTGAGCGCCGAGCCAGGTGTTGCGTGCTGCCTCCCTCTCCCCCTCCCTCCCCCGCACCCGAGACCAACGGTGGAGCGGGCACAGCGCGCCACGGCGCGGACCTGCTGGAGCTGGCGGCCTCCACGTCGGCGACGTCCCCAAAGACCGCGCACGTCCGCGACGTCCCCGTCGAACGTCCCGTTCATGGTTCCATGGTCCCCGTCGACGTCGTCGTCAACCCACGCAAAGAGTGAGGTTATGTTTACCTTGTCGAGCTGAGCCAGGCCGATGGCAGCATCGGAGTAGCTGGTCCTTATGAACAGATCCGAGTCGTGCGAAGGGGCCTTCGGGGGGGCCTTCGGGGGCACGGCGGCCGCGGGGCACGGTCTACTCCGGTGCTCTCTCTCACAAGATGCCGAGTGCACAGCCACCATGTCGACGTACTTTGTGGCTGACGCCTGCCCCAGTCGGGGTGGCACATTTAGCCGACTGACAACACACTTGACGGAGCACTGCACACACCGCACTCACAACGTCGCACTGCACCACATCACGCACACACACACACACACTGACACTGTAATCCAGAATATTGCACTCGCGTTCACTTCGCGCTCTCGCGGACTCGACTATCGGCGCGCAGCCTCCCGCACGGTCCTGGGTCCTGCTCTGGGGGCGTCTCTCTCCGGACTGACTGGTGGTGGTCGGCGACGGGGACCACCGGGGAGGTCCTGCGCCCGGCCGGGCCGTGTCGAGCCGCGCCACCGGCGGGCTTACGGACCTGAGCCGAGCGCTGCCATTGGCTGGGGCGCGGCGTCGCCTAGCAACCGTCCCGTGGCGGCTGCCTGCCCGCCTGGCGGCCTGCCTGGCGGCTGGGCGGGGGTCCGCCGCGCCGGGCCGGGGGCGGGGGGCCCCGCCCCGCCGGCCCGCCATTGAGCCGGGACCACACACACAGGGTGACGGACCGGGCCCGGCCGGGGGCCCCAGGCTGGGCCCGGTGGGCCCGGTGGGCCCCATGCCATGCCTCCTATCGGGCTGCTGCCGGGCCCTGCCCGCCGCCTCGCCCCGCCTCGCCGGTGGTCGCTGGCTGGCTGCCCTGGCGGGGAGTGGCGGGGCGTGGCGCGGGGGACCCACGGCCCGCCGCCCCGCCGCCACAGCATCTCCCTCTACTACAACTCCCTTTCAGCTTGTTTCTTGAAAACTCCCCGCTGTTTGGCTTTGGCCGGGGAGGGCCGGGCAGCAGGGGCAGGGCCGGGCACTCTTTCCCGTGATGTGTTTGTTACGCGAAGCTCGGCCCGTACGCCGCACCCTGGCCAGGCCGGGTGCCCGGGTCCTCGGCCGATTGATTAGTTTCCTGAATCGGATGCTGTGTGTGGTGGTGATCCTGTGTGCCGATCGCACGCTGATGCCGCGCCGCCCCTCCTCTCCCCATCGCTCTCCCTGCTCCCCGATGACGGATTGTCCCCCTCCCTCCCTCCCTCCCTCCGCGGGTGGAGCCCTCTGTGTGTGTGGCTGGCTGGGTCAGGGTCGTCGTCATAGCCGTGCTGCAAGGATTATTCGCACTCGCTTTTGGCTAGGCCGGCAGTCCGTACAGGCTAGTCAGGAAACCATGTTACTACCAGCGTGAGCGTGGTACTGGTCGCACTTCACTAACTTGGTGCTGGTGGGACTCTACCACTTTGGACTCGTAGAGCCGCCTGTAGCTCGCGAGGTTCATCTGGAGATCTGGAGCCTAGAGAGCACCCCCCTCCTCCCTTTCCCTGCGATCTTGTCCTCCTCATCTTGCCTTTCCTCTCCCGGGGCCCCTGCCACTGACTGGCTAGGCAACCCGCTCGCCACGCGCGCCCGGCGGGTCGGCCTACGCACCAGGCAGACGCTCGCGTCGGCTGGAGATGGAGAACACCTCGGGGACTTCAACTTCAACGCGGGCGTCCGATCGGCTGTCCAGAGCGAACTGGAACAGGAGAACTGTCTCCGTTCTTTAGCAAACGTTTGATGCCAGCAACGGGTCGGCGTCTCCAGGCGCGGCGGCCCCCCAGGGCCTCCTCCAGGGGTCTCCAGGCGCGCCGGGCCGTCCTGTCTCGTCCAGACCGGGCCGGGCTGTTTACAGTGTCTGATTACAGCCATATAACGTTAGCCGCGTGGTTGTTAACCCTTTTGCTTTTCATCGCCGTCTTCCAGTTGGAGCGCCTCGTTCTCTCTGCTCCACCCTGTTGTGCTGTAATTCTGTTCAACAACAGCAAGAAAAGAGGGAGGGAGAGAGAGGAAAAGGGAGGGACGTGACATATAAGGGAGGGGGGGGGGGGAGGACTTTGTTTTTGTACTAATACAAAAAGACAGTCGCCAGACGGACGACGGGGCCCTGGCCTGGCCCCGCGGACTGCGGTAGAGACATACCTGAGGGGCGGCGCGTGCGCGACTGGCTCCCTCGCCCACGCCCATTCGCCTCTCTCTTTCTCTCTCTGTCTCTCTCCCCTTTCTCTCTTCCTCTGCCTCCTTCTCCCCCGCCTCAGTCCCAGTAGTCGTGACAATGGTTTTGAAGGGGCGCACACCACACCTCACCTCATAAGACCGAAAGCACACAACCTGCAATGCATAATTACAGGGTGTCGGTAAGGAATGAAAACATCGAAAGTGAGGCTGTTTTATACCCCATGTGGACTTTTGCTCCTGTCAATATCAGGTGTAAGCCCTTTCGAAAGAAACGTTTCGGGAGTCTATCGAGTCAAATTTATTTTAAAGGTGCAGAGAAAAGTTATTCCCTTTTGAAAAATTTGATTTCTCTCACAAAGCCTTCTCTTTCTCCAATTTCTACGGAGACACTTATTCGCCTCTTCCTCATCGACAGCACTACGCGGCTCTACGGCGGGACGGCCGCAACTAATGTCTTCATCTGAAGGCCCGCTGGACTGGGCGCAGCGGGGGAGCGAGAGACGGACAAGCAGTCGCCGGGATGTAGTAGCTAGAGCTGTTCAAGTATATTTGAAATCTGCTCATCAGGTGGGTCCTAGGTAGAAAAACAGGAGAAAAAAGGGGGGGGGCTACTAAATAACAAGCAGGCGCCATAGTCTCCGTCAGGCCAGCGCCAGCGGTCTCCGAGCCGCAATTACAGGTTCGGTTCACGCATTGGAGAGCGAGAGAGAAAGAGGGAGAAATGCCCTGCAACCCGCCACCGGGCCCGGCGACAAGAACAAGTACTACTGACATCATCATAAGGACACTCACTCCCTCGCTGCGGCAGACGGAACAAAAAAGTTCATGACAGCTCCTGTCCCGCTGATGGTTGTGCATCTGGAAGAGGAGCTCCTGTAAAAAAGAAACGGGTGCAGCGGGCTGGCCCCGGACTGGCCCCACTGTCGACGGGATATCAAGTCAGTAAAATCTCAGATCAACATCTTTGCGCTTCCAGTATAGGGAGTCAGATGGACGGACGAACAGTGGACGAACGGACGGACGGACGGACAGACAGACAGACAGACAGACAGACAGACAGACAGACAGACAGACAGACAGACAGACAGACAGACAGACAGACAGACAGACAGACAGACGATTTCGATCTTTTCATTACATGTTATAACATATAACAACTTTTTTTTGTTGTTCTTTGCTTTGGTTTATTTGCTTGCCAGGGAAGGTTGGCTGGCCAACAGCCCTGCCGTCGCTACTGTTCTTCCGGTGGCCGCATCCCTTCTTTTATCGTCGAAGTGCAAACTCAAACCCCCGTCCCAACCCGGACCTTCCGTTTGCAAACACTTGGCGGCGGCCTGCTACTGCTGAGGAATGTTAGCTCATTGCTTGGTGTGGTAAATATTTTACTCGAAGTAAAGGTCTCTGATTGGAGAATTTCACGGAAGAGTGTGAAAACTGCTCGATGCATGTAGACCTGGAAAACACGTTACATTGCCGAAATTTCGTCGACTTTTGTTTTTACAAAGTTTTCTATAACTGTGTGGCCCTCCTGCTGGCGACGACACTTCTAAACCTCCGAGCGGAAGTGCTGCACGAAAGGAGGAAGAAAAGATGGCAAGAGAGACTGGAAGAAGGAGAGCGAGAGAGGAAGTGCGAGGAGAGATGGCGAGGGAGAGAGACCGAACGCGTTCACACGCAGAACCTCCAATTAAAAAGGGATTATCTCGAGATGAAAGGCGCCGCCGCACCTCACCTGTCTCGGTGGCGCGGCGTGGTCCGGGAGGGGAGGAGGGGAGGAGGGGCGTCCATGCGAGGTGGGGGAGGGAGGGCAAGGTGCACAGGTAAAATTGTGCTGGAAAGTTTAAAAACTATAGAGAACTCAATTGTTCCATGTTACTAAAACCAGTGCAAAATAATGTACAAATACTAAACTACAACCAGCAGCAGCTCTGGTTTTTCTTTTTCACTGTGTGGTTTGCGTTGTTGTTGTTGGAAAAGAGGGGGAGGGGGGTCTTTACCGGCTCCACACATGTGGGTGTTGATGTACGCTTTAGGCCCTCCTTGAGGAGATTAGGGAGGTATGGAAGGAGAAGGAGATAGTCAGACGAAAAGGGGGGGGGATGGGAGAAGGGAATAAGGTAAACAGAGGAAGATAGGGGGGAAGGGAAAGAGCGGGATGGGTAAAAG
>NW_026267137.1:76626-77769 GCF_000697945.3 Frankliniella occidentalis
CGCCACGCCACGCCGCGCCACGCCAGGCCGTGCCGCTATACATCCCGCCGCGCCTTTGCAAAGTGACCTGCTGCGGGGCTGTGTGACAGTGTGTGACGCGGCAACGTTACATTCGTTACATATTACATGACGCCCATTATTGCCCGTCACGAGCTCTGCGAAATCAAATAACGTGTGACGAATAAGTACTTCTGCACAATCCGCGCGAAGAGCCAATATTATACTATTTAGATGACATTACTGTTCAGGGGGGAAAAGGGAAAATACCGCGAAAAACTCTCTTCTCGAAGATACCCTCTACTAACCCTCCTGCATTTTTCACGTTGCACATTTGACACATGCGCAATGTGACGCTCCGCGTCTCGCACATATTGGCGAGACGTCACACACTTCACAGCAGGCGGTGTACATTGTCGAGCTGTCCCGCCCCGTGATGAAGCTCCCCCATCTCATCCAGGGACGGGATCAAGCCGTCAGCGCGGGGCCCCCGCCGGGAGAGGCCGAGGTGGAGAGGCCACCCTCCTCGGTCCAGCAGAGAAGCGCATCTCTCCCTCACAACGAGTTCGTCGCGCTCTCACACCCTCTGCGGGCGACGAAGAACAGCGACGCGAAATGAAAAATCACGGGGACAAAAGAGGCAATCGATAGGTTTGACGGGTTAGATGGGCGGCGGGGATTAGGATAGGTCAGAGAAAGACGTCAAAGTTGGCGCGCCCACTCTGTGTGCGTCCGTGTGCGTGCGCCGTGTGTCTGTGTGTGCGTCACTCGAGTGCGCACGGCGTTTATTTCCCGAAAAGGCGATGAGAAAAAATGGAGAGGCTGGTTGTGGGATCAATCTAGGCTGTGAATAATGTTGGCTTTTCTGCAGAAAGTCGTCTCTGTGTGGCACTTTAAAATGGGAAAAGGAAAACAACTTTGCAAAAGAGAGGCGGGCATTATATCAGCAGAGGTCATGCTGCAACCATATGTGGCCCGCCCGCCCCAGAGACTTTCGACTTATTTCCGAAAGATGATATTACTCAGTCGTCCGCACACTGACTGCTGTGCTCGGGGCGGGCGGGGCGGGCCCACCCACGTCGGCCTGGTGCGGCGGCGGGGCGGCTGCCGGCGGGGCGGCCCAGGGCGGCCCGTGTGTACAAACAC
>NW_026267137.1:80289-82974 GCF_000697945.3 Frankliniella occidentalis
AACATAGGCAAACCCGCCCGCACGCGTGCATGCGGTACAGTATAACTACGAAAGTGCGCGGCGTGAATCAGCCACTTGGTATGACCCGAGGGGTGCCCAACTGAGGTAATCAGGTGTACACAGAGTGGGTAATCCCTGGTAATCATTGGTAATCGCCTGTAATCCTTGGTAATCGCCGGTAATCCTTGGTAATCGCCTGTAATCCTAAGTAATCACCGGTAATCCCTGGTAATCGCCGGTAATTCATGGTAATCGCTAGGTAATCTTTGGTAATCACCAGGTAATCGTTGGTAATCACCAGGTAATCCCTGGTAATCGCCGGTAATTCATGGTAATCGCTAGGTAATCTTTGGTAATAGGTAATCGTTGGTAATCACCAGGTAATCGTTGGTAATCACCAGGTAATCTTTGGTAATCGCTAAGTAATCCAGCAAGGAAATTCCTGGTAATCTTAGGAAATCACTGGTAATCTTTGGTAATCACCGGTAATCTTTGGTAATCACTGGTAATCTGTGGTAATCAATGGCAATCTTTGGTAACCTCTGGTAATCTTTTGTCAGTGGTAATCTTCGGAAACCCTTGGTAATCATAGGTAATCCTCGGTAATCTTCGGTAATCTCTAGTAATCCTTGGTAATCATCACTTTTTGGTAATCAGGTGTACACGATTTTTTCGAGTTGGGCACCCCTCGGTATGACCAAGGGTACGTACACCGGGGCGTCAAGGACGTCAGCAGGGTGTCAGTTTTGGACCTAACCAGGGCCAGGGGGCATCATCAGCAGGACGTCTGCAGGACAAAAGCCGTCAGCCGAAGCGTCCTGGCGCCCACCGGCGTGTCAGCAGGATGTCATGCGCGATTTTTTTGAGGGGTGTGGGGGGGCGAACGCGATCGCCCCTGTCGGCCCAAATCACCCCCTCGGGTAGGTAGGCAATTTGTACCGATAGGTCCAGCGGAGGTGGCGAAATCCCAAAGGATCGTATGAGCTCGCTTGCTGCCATTCATCCGGACGATGACTTTTTCACCCCATGTACCTGGGGTACTGTAAAGGGGGCGGGTGGGAAGAGAAATCGTCCACATACAATGAAGTAGTGGAGTTGGTGACATCTCCTGGAGGCCGGGAGTGGATAGGGGGAGGACTGGACTGCAGGACGGCTTCGACCACGCAGACGGTGACCACTCTATCCTAAAGTGTCGAACATCACGATTGGAATTGGAATGGAGGGGGGAGGGGGGGCATCCCATGAGGTGGACGAAGCGGGCGGGAAGCTTGGGTGGCCCTGGACCACTCCCCCCTCCCCCTAATCGGTGCCGCTACCGTGTGTCTCCCTGATGACCAATCGGCCCGGCCCATATCCATAGCCGACAAGGCGTTACGGCGCATTGACTTTAAAACTCTCCGATTGAAAAAGGGCGTAAGAGAACGAGTTTCCTTTGACATCTGTTGGAAAATGTGGACGGTTCCCTTCGGTTTTAGTGATGCTGCTGATGTCGTCCGCGTGGCCCGCGTTGCTGGCGCCTCTGGCTGGCGCCTGCCTGCCCGGGCAGAGGGTGGGCGGGGCAAGGGCGGCGGCGGCGGCGGGGGCCGCGGGGGCATTCCCCCTCCGACTTCCCTCTGCCCCGCCTGGACCGCGGCCGGTGCGCCAGCCGCCAGCCAGCGCTCCTGGGAGGTCGGCCATCGGCATCGGTAGCCAGACATTGGGGGAGATTAGACAAGTCGACATGACGCTCATCATGAGAGGAGGTGGGGGAAGGGAGGGGGAAGGGGAGTCACAGCAGTAAACAGTGATACACTTGCTAAGCCCCCCCAACAGCCCCATCCCAGACGAACATGATCCCCTCCCCGAGCGTGGCGAACACCCCGTGCCGGTCCTCTCCTCTCGCTCTGTCCCGGATGGTCCCGGGGCGTCCTGGGTGGTCCCCGCGTCAGCCCCAGCCCGCCGCCACCCCGCGCGTAGGCCCCGGTGGTGGACACGGCGAGGCTCCCCAGCGCCCACGACAGCACGGCCGCCGCGCCGTCCACCTGGAGCAAGGGGGCCTTGTAGGGGCACTGCTGCGGGGTGGGTGTGCTTACACAGCGTGCACTGTACGAGGCTTGTGGACCGCGGCCGGCGCGCGGACTCTGAGGCGCCAGGGCCAGGTCTGCGGGCGCCTGCCGCCTGGCCGGGGCGGAAGGGCGGAGAGAGGTCGTGGGTGGAGCCTCCGGGGACTCGGGGGGCGCCGCGCCGTCGGCGCCGGATGTCCTGCGGGCCCGGGCCTGGCCCGGGCCTCGGAGCATTACTGCCCAAGGAGAGAAAGGTCAGAAACCCGGACAATGTGTTCCTGCTCCTTTAGGACATGCTGGTCATTTACGTATCATTGGCTCGGGGTGGTGCGTCTGAGGCTGAGGTGGTGTCCCAAAGGGCGAGATTGAGAGACAAGACTATAGTGGGTAAGTATCAACTATGGGTAACAAGCGATAGAAAGGGGGGAGGGGGCTGCCCACCGACCTCCAACGGTACCAACCCTTGGCATCGCTCAACTCAGTCGGCAACCGTTTGCTCTCTCTCTCTCCCGTCACTTTACAACTCAGCTTACGTCGTTCCGGAGAAGTTGTGCGAAAAAAACACGAGGCAAAACATGGTCATTGCGGCAAAGCCATGGCAAAGCTTTGAGCCGCGGAGCAAGGGGTGGTGGAAAGGGGGGGG
>NW_026267137.1:83604-96896 GCF_000697945.3 Frankliniella occidentalis
GGGGGGGGGGGAGAGATGTCACTAACCTACACAAACAGTGCCCACCTTTGAGAAGTGTGTACAGCAGCTTCGGGTAAAGCGAAGTGCAGCTACCGGACAGTCAGAACTCTTGGCTGACCAGGCCCTGAACCTGAGCTGCGTATGGGGAAGACCACAGCAAGTACGCAGTTTAGTCCAATGGTCTGGCATTATTGGTCATATTGTTGAGGGTTGAAGTTGAAATAACACAAGCTGCAGCTGTTGGGGCATTCTTCCCTCGATGGTTCGGGTTTGTACCGGCTGACTCTCGCCGCGCACTTTCGTAGTTCTGCTGTACCGCATGCGCGCGCGTGGGCGGGTTGCCTACTCGCACGGGGCCAGAAGGAGCCTTATTTGGCAGTAGAGATAGGCAAACCCGCCCTCACGCGCGCATGCGGTACAGTATAACTACGAAAGTGCGCGCGGCGTGAGTCAGCCACCTGGTAGTTACGTTTGCTCCGCTCCCGAATCTGTTAGGCTGCATTCGCAAGGAGAAACGCTCACGTCCATGTACTGGACGTCGAAAGTCGAAACCACGTCAATTTTTGACGGGTGCGGGTGCGGTGCAGGTACAGGGTGGTACAGGGTGCACTTTTGTTCTACACTGTAAATCTGGGGTGTCCAGGTTTCTGTGCGACTTAGAGCGCACAGCTGCTGGACACCTTTGGGTGACCCAATGAGCACATAGTACACACCTGGAAATGCAATGGAGTGTATAACATGCATGGGGAAGGGGTGTGTAAAACTGTGCCCTCTAAGTCGCACAGAAACCTGGGACGTGCGACTTAAGTCGCACAGCTGCTGGACACCCCAGATTTACAGTGTATGCAACCCACCCACACTGTTCCATCCGGACCGGAATGCCCCCTTCCGTGGGGAACTCGCGATCTGCGCATTGCGCATCCTTACGCGAGAGTAGCGGTCCGGGGGATGTATCTGCGGGGTAGCTCAAAAGGTTCCCCGCGAGTCCGCCTGGGGACGCCGCGGGGACATTCAAACGACTCAAACAGAATCTATTCCCAGCATCCAGCATCCCTTTCAGCTTTCTGTTCTGAAGCTGCTCTCTGTTTGGATTTCCAAATGTATAAGTACGTAGTATGCACGTAGTTCTACTATTTTCGTTCTAACGTTGTAATTTTGTGAAAATAAGAGATATAGCGTAAAATGCCCAGCTCGCATTCGTATTCGTCTGTTCTCTATCGGCAGCGTTTGAATTTGAAAATTACAGGCGAAGCATTCCCTGAGCAACTTTCTCTGCGTCCGGACTATCTCTGCCCAAAATGCACAGGCGCAAGGCGCAGCAAATCTGTTTCGCTCAGTTCCACAAGGCGTATGTTATTAGACGTTTTCGGGCAGAAGTTAGCTTTTGCCTGTATTTTTGAAAAAAATGCGGATTTTTAACTTATGACCAGGTTTTGGTCCATTTTTCTCTGTTAAATGAATTTTGAGAAATTTGCTAGAGTCATAGAGTTTCTTCCATCTCAATAAACTTGACATTTATTCGGAAACTTACTGAAAACAAGGTGTCTGCTGTATTCGTTTGATTGCAAAGATGGCTGGTTTGAAGGAGCAACTCCAAAAAGAAGGATGGTTAGTAAAATACAGATATATCAGGATACACAATCACCGAAATTTTCAGTTTTTGAAAGTGACGTGCTGTACTGTGATAACTTCAGAAAATGCCGCTGGCAGGGTACAGCAGATGACAGGTCCTAGGCCTAACCTGTACATACTATATTCATCCGTCAAAATATCTAAATTTTGCCTACTTAGCCTATGGTAGCTTGTATTGCGTATTAGTAACGATCCTCATTCAATAATCTTCTTCCACATTTAGTCTATGTTTTATTGGAAATACAAAATCTTCACAGTTCTGTTATGACATTCTTGTCAAAGGAATTGTCAAAATGTTCAGAGAACTTTCTTTTTTTTTTTTGGCGGTGTGTGTATTTTGTATTCTAGATTTTTTTCTTTGATGTGCAATTGAACACAATTTTTTACTCTCTTTCAATTCATTATCGTATTAATTAAAGTATTTTATTGTTTCTGTGTGTTTGGGGGAGTTCTGAAGTCTGTGTTTGTGTCAACACCACTGGCAAGTCAATGAGTTAAAACTCTTTCTTTATTTTGTTTTCTACAGGTTTCTCTCAGATGATGGGATCAAACAGCTTACTGATGATGGCAAAATAACCAATATACAGACCATAATTAAAAAGGCCCTCGATGTAAGTTAGACTCATGACTCAATTCCTATAATTATTCGAGATTATTTTAGCTTGCAATCAACTGAAGTGAATTCTATGAATCTTCCAGGTTGATCTCAGAGAAATAGCTGCCCCTGGATTTCCTGAAGAAGTTGGTCGCTGCATGATAGAGGGAGTATGTAAAAACTACTTAGAACTTCTTCTCTGTATGTAATCTTTGTAAGCAGATTCTCATTTTGTAACTATGACACTTTAAATATTATTCTAGATTCCTGGGGGCTTAGTTGTACAGCTCCAGAAGGCTCGCAATGTATCAGCTCCAAAGGCTAATGAAGAATCAGGAGCAGCTCCTCGCATGTTAAAACTTACTTTGACTGATGGCCATTCTACCTGCCATGCGGTGGAGATGTCACGGATACCAGCCCTTACTTTCAACACACCACCAGGAACTAAAATATTACTTAAATCCCACCCTGGCGAAGAAAACATACCAGTCAGCAGTAATTTCTTACTTCTAAATGCCAACCGAGCAGAAATTTTAGGTGGAAAAGTGACACATATGTATGAAAAATGGGATCTCAACCGAAGTCTTGCCAAACATAAAAGAGGCGGTGGGGAGGATGGAGGACCACCCCCATGGACTGCCTTTGGTCAAAAAATAGTCCGATCTCATCCATCAGATAGAAATTTCAAATCCCTCCAGGATAAAGACAAACAAAACACTGAAGCTTTCAATCCTGAATTTGAAGCTCAGCGAAAAGATGCCATTGCTGAGGCTGGTAAAGGTGGCGCTAGAAAAGTTTTTGGTGGTGGAAATAGACAACTGTTGGATCACAATGTTCAACAAATAGTTGATATGGGTTATTCAATTGAACAAGCTGACAATGCTCTTAAAATGAGTCGTAATAATGTTGACAGGGCATTGAAGATTCTTCAGGTATGATTTATTGCAGTTAAAATTTTATTTATTAGTCAATATTATCATCGTCATCTCACCAAAGCATTTTCTATCCCTACAGCGACAATCAGATGGTCCTAAAAGCACTGAAGCCAAAAAACCTGAAAAAGATGTACCTGATACCCGTACCCGAGATAACCCTCGTGAGTCAGGCCAAGAGTCTGGGAGGGCCACTGGCAAAGGCAACAACAGAGAACGAGGAAAGGGCCGTGGTCATGATGATGAGGTTGGTGGATCTGCCCCTGCTAAACCCTCAGGTCGACTGTCCCTGTTTGATTTTCTTGAAGACAAACTTCCGTTTGGTAAGAACTTTGGTGGGCATTGTTATGTGGCATATGGCATCGTGCAACTTTTTCTCAGCTAATAAGTATTCTGTGTTTCCTTATTATTCTAGAAGAAAAAGAGAAGTTGCAGGCAGCTTCTATGAGAGGCCATCAAGAGAGGGGTGGTAGAGGGGGTGGTGGTGGTCGCGGAGCAGCGAATGGAAGGGGTCCCCCCGAAAGAGAGTATCGGGGTGGGAATGCAGAGAGAGGTGGAAGAGGTGGTGGGAGGGGAAGAGGTGGCGGCACTGGGGGTGGAAACGATAGGAGACAAGATAGAAGCTACAGAGATGAAAATCGCCCCAACAATGATAAAGGCTTTAAGGATCGCAAGGATAATCCTCGCTCTAAAGACCAGCCGAACAGTCAAGGCAGAAAAGATGGATCAGCGAATGGGAAAAACACTTCCAAAACCAAAGACAAAGACAAGGGAGGAGATAGCAAAGCACCTCGATTCCAAAACCAGAGGTATGTCTGATACAATTTCTGTGTGTTAGTCCAATATTTCATATTAATTTTGGTATATTGATGTCATTATGCTTTTACAACATAGCACGAGGCCACCTCTTCAACACGAAAGTACACGTTATCTTGGTCATACTCCGTCTAATGCTGTATCAACAAACTCAAGCCTAGGACAAGGTGTACCTGATTGGCAAGCTTCTCTTTCTAGCAAAGTTGAAATGATGTCAATGATTGATTGTGACAATACTCCTGATGATGACCCCTTGTTCAATAATCCTTCATGGGCAAATAGGTAAATTAAAATACACTCAGACTATGACTGGGCCAAACAAAATCTGTTCCTCCCTATATGAAAATCTTGTATTGTTCTTTGTTTCAGCCAAAGAGATTTTGATGGCTTGCAGTCTCGAAATCACCCTCAATCTGCGCCCCGTCAGCAATATCAGCAAATGCAACAGCAGCAGCACCACCAACAGCACCATCAGCAGCAGCAGCAGTATTCTCGACCCATAGATAATGGGAGGAATACAAACCAAGGAATACAAAAGCCCAACCAATCTAATTTCAGGCAACATATTGACAATAGAAACAGTCCATTTGAAAATGTATGAGAATGATTTATACATTCGTAGCACAGTTTAAGTTTATCCATCCATTTAATTTTGTACTGACCATAACTTATCATTTTTTTTTTCTAGGATATGCTTGGATCGAAAGGAGGGTTGCAGGGAGGTTCAAGGAATGCTCCGAACAATCCAGCTTTGCCTAAAATACCTGATTTTCCATATAAAGAAAATTTACATATGAGTAGTTCTCTTATGAATGGTCAGTTTCTTTTTCTTTTGTTGTGGCCATTTGCTATAGTATTAATTAATTGTTTCCTTGTTACTAAATATTCTTACTTTTAGGTGGGTATCCGAGTAATAATACCACTATTAGCAACAACAACCCCAACAATACACGCAATGTTGGAAATCCAAAGAACTCAGGAATAAGCAGGAATATGCAAGGTGGCAGAACTGATAGTCCACAACATTTGAATCCTGAAGACTCAGATGGACCTGGCGTGTATTGGGCCTGGAAGCTAGGAGACCAGTGCTTGGCAAGATACTGGGAGGATGAAAGGGTGAGTAATTTGTTCTTAAAATCAGTCTTGAGTAAAATTTGACATTCTGCTCTCTTTTCTGATGCTGATTGTAATTCTAGTATTATGAGGCTGTTGTAACTGGCATTGCTGCACGTACCCTTGTGGTGCGATTTGTTGACTATGGCAACCATGAAGAGGTTCTCAAACAAGATACCATTCCCGTCACTAAAGTAAGTACACAAGTTGGTGCCAAGAAACTTTCTATTAGATGATTGTCTGACTTACCTTTCTATCATATTGTTTCAGTCATCTTTCTTTGAACCCTTGAGGAATGCTCTGAACAATGGTTGTCCACCTAGTTCCTTACCTGCTGACCAATACTTTAACCTGGGAAATGCAAACATTGAGAGTCCTGGAAATTCATCAGGAAAACCCTTCAAATCCATGAATTCTGTGAACTCGCACACCTCATATGAATCCAATGGGATACCCTTTTCAGGTTTGTAGTTGTAGTATGCTATTTAGTGCCTGTCTTTTTTGTGGAAATAAGGTTCATAGAAAATTATTCCAAGATTGTGACTTAATTAATGAATTATTGGGGACTATTTTTGTGAATTCTGAGTAAAACTTCCACGACTTATATTGTTTTGCATGCATTCGCCTATAATTTTATTATAAAATTAAAAACCATGAGAACAGGTAAGATTTTTGTTGTGTGTTTTGGTGTGCTCATCTCGTGATTGCCGTCCGCAGGGAGCGTCGAGTTCAGGCGCGGGGGCTCCCGCCCCTACGTGCAGCAGCCGCAGCCGGAGGCCCCGCGCCCCGCCCCGCGACCTGCGCCGCGCCCCGCCCGCGCCCCGCAGTCCATGTACGTCCCGCCCGCGCAGCGTAAGTGACCAGACGCTTCCGCGGACGAGGAGCCGGCCTCAACGTCGTCCCTCGCTCCGCTCAGCCTGCTGCAGGAGCCGCTGCAGGAGCTGCGCAACCAGCCGCAGGGGGCCCGGGCGCCTGCCCAGGGCCTCGCCCACGGCCCCTACATGGGCCCCAACCGTAGCGACAGCCACAGGGAAGAGCATCCTAATTCAGTTCACAGTCGACATGGTCAGCAGCAGCAGCAGCAATTACCCCCAGTCTCAACGACGCCCGTGAGTCCGCAAGTTACTGCGGCGCCTGCAGGCCCTCCAGTGTCGGCCCTGCCCTCACTGCCTGCCACAGCCAGACCGGCCTCCCCAAACAGCATCTCCTGGCTCGGCACCTGTGATGCTGCCCCTCCATCAGTTCTGTCGTGTCAGAAGCTGGAGGCCTCACTGCAGCTGCAGTCCATGAGGACCATTCAAACCGCACCTCCTCCTTTTTCGACAAAGTACGATTGTGACGGAAGGCCCCTGGCAGACGCCTCTAATAGAGTCAATTTCCTTAATCAGGAAGGTGGTCTCTCTCGTGATTTTTGTCAGTTTGGTGTTGACCCTGTACCACAGAATTATTATCACCGACAAGCTCCACAAGAAAACCATTTTGGTCATCTGAATCAGGCCTCATTGGAACCACAAGTTCCCAACTTTCTCTCTCAAGCTACTTCTGAGACGTCATACCAACACCAACAAAACCAGCTTACATCAGATGCCACTGTCCTTCGGCAGCAGAACCCTTCTGGATTCTCATCTGTACCACCTCTGTACAGGCAAAGTCACCTCTCTGCAGATGCCCCTCCGTTTTGTCATCAAGCTCAACAATCGGAACAATCGACATTCCAACCGCCAGTTGGAACACCGTCTTATCTCCAAAACCACCCCCCAGTTGAGACTGTTATGTATCAACACCAAAACCAGCTCCCTATTGAACCACCTCTCTTTCAACGTTCAGGCGAAGGACCAGTGTTCCACCAAACCACCCAACCTGGCCCTGAACCAACGTTGTACCACCAGAACCAGACCAATATTGAAACATCTTTGTACCATCAAGCTAACCAGCGCCCTGGAGATACTTCCACTTTTCGTGACCAACATCATCCAGTACAAGAAGGACAAATTTTTCATCAAACATTGTCTGCAGTTGAAGCAGCTCTGTATCGTAATCATCATCCCGCAGAAAGCGCTATGTTTCATCAACAAAACCAAACTGGTTCTGAGCCATCTCTGTACCATTCAAATCAGCAGGGTTCTGACTCCACAGTTTACCACCGACAGGAAGCAGCATTGTACCATCATCCAACCCCACCCCCACACTTTGTCCATCAGAATCAAGCATCAGGACCTCAGGCACCAACATTCTATCACCAGAATCAAGCTGTCCCAGAAGGCACTTCATTTTATCGATTCCAGAACCAGACAGGAGATTCTCATTTTCAGAGACCCAGTCAACCAAGTGCAGCATTTTACCACCTCCAAAATCAAACTGAAGCCCAGTACCACCAACAAAATTCTTCAGATTCTTCATTCCATGTACTCCAAAACCAGAGGTCTGTTGAATCTCAACTTCAGAGCTCAGGTCATCTCGAAGGATCTTTCTACCCCCACCGCAACGTAGATGTAGTTGATCCACAACTTTGCCAGCAAAGCCATTCTGCTGCAGAGGCACAGCTCTTTCAGTTCCAGAATCAGGCTGCTCAAGAAAACCAACTCCACCATCAAAACCGTTCTATTGCAGAAGTTCCTGGTTTTTCTTACCAAGGTCAAGTTACTCAGGATACACGAGTACACCCATCTAACCATGGACCAATGGAAATATCAATGGCGAATTTTCAAAACCAGTCTGCTCAAGAAGCACAAATGCGCCATCAAAGCCATTCTGAAGTTCCTGTGTATCATTATCAAGGCCAAGTTACGCCAGATGTGCAACTCCGTCAACAAAACCCCAATCCCTCCGACCTATCTGGATTTAATTATCAAAACCAGGCTAATCAAGGGGCACAATTTCACCATTCCAATGTGGTAGTTACAAAATCTTCTGCACTTTATCATCAGAAGTCAGGTGTTGGTGAAACCAAGATTCACCAGAACTCAGTTTTGTCTCTAACAAAAACACCAGTACAGAACTGGGAAGCTCCTGATAGAAAATCTCTTAAAGTTGTATCCACTGAAGCTAATATGCCCTTTGTAAATCTTAATGGGGGTCAATTTCCTTGCTTGCCTGTCAATGATCCTCGTACAGTTCTTTCTGTGATATTCTCCTCCAAAGGGTCACCTGTAGTTACAGGGCAATTCCCACAGAATATTCCACCAACAGAAAAAGTGAATGTTTACCGCCAAGCTGGAAATGTGCCCGAAACAAATTTTTCTGTACAAAGTTCAAAAGGGGCACGTTTTAATAGAGATCAGAATTTGCTGAGAGATAACCAGAATAAAATTGACAAGGAAAAAGAAATTGAAGTAGTTTCAGATTCAGAAAAGGATATTGAGGGAATACATCTTGACCATAATAGAAATACATTAAAACCTAACTTACCCCATCTTCCTTCAGTGGTTGATGAAATCAAAGGTGAAGAAATATTGGCTGAGAAAAAAGAAGCTTCTCAAGGTAGCTCTGCTGAATCTAGCCAGAACATTCAAGATAGAAGCAACTTATATTCAAATGGATTTCATACCTACAGTTCTCATGAGAGTACCAATGCACGTGAAGATTTCTCTAGTCACAAGGCTCGAGAATGTATCATTTCCGAGCAGAATTTGAATGAGTTGGCTGAAAATATTTTTGATGGAGATAAAACTCACAATGTCAATCAGCGCCCAAATTCCAGGCCAGATGAGGGTAATAGATCTCATCCTGAAAACCATTCGCCCTTTAGTCCTCGGTTTGAAGATAAGAGATCATCTTTTTCTAGTGACAGCTCTGATTGGACCTCTCAAGGTCAGTCTATTGCTGGAGCAGCTGCTGAAGTAAACCAGAATGAAGAACATGTGCTAGGTGAAGAAGATGAAGATGCTAGTTTAGTAAATCTTGAAGAAAATTTCACTGTTTCCAATGTTCATTTTCTTCCTCGTCCTCCAGATATATTATTAACCTTACCAGCAGATGTAGAAAATGAAAGTGAAGTAGAATCTACACCTGGAGTAGCTGTCCAACCAAGCACACCATCAAATCAGCTTTCGCAAGATGGCAGTGATGAATTGGGTCCAGCTTTGGAATTCCTGTTTGAAAAACCTGAGGAAGTTGAATTGCCCTTAACTCCGCCTCCGACGCCTCCAACTCCTCCAACGTCTCCACCACTGCTAACTCCTCCTTGTTCTCCACCTCTGTCATCTGCTCCTTCTTCTCCTCGCTCGGTCACTCCTCCATTCTCCTCTCCACTCTCATCTAGTCCCCATGTTGGGGATGGAGAAATGCAAGGGAGTCCGCCTGTAAACTGGGAGCCTTTTAAACTAAAGACACAACCTCTGATTGTTATGGAGGTCCTAGAAAAACTTTCAGGATCAGAAAGAGAAGAATCTGAGGCTCAAGATGTTGTAGACTTGTCATCTGAACGACAGGACGAAGCTTGTCTACTAGAAGGAAGATCTAATGCAGAATTCGATTCACTGCTTATTGAAGAAGTGAGAATGTCATCAGCTGAAAGCAATGGTTTTCAAATACCAACTGCTGCTCCTCAAATAGATTTTATTAATGCAAATCTACAGAATGGGGCTGCTAGTAGTTCCAACTGTATTGTAAAGGAAGAAAATATGCGTCCATTGCAGGACCAATGCTCCCTGCAGTTGTGGAATCCAATTTTGGGATCTACAACTTGGTCACATCATCAAGATGAGGATTTGCCCAACAATTCTTCCTCCCCACTAGCCAACCTGGATGAGCAACTGTCAACAGAATGCCCTTTACCTCAATTAACTCATCAATCACTGCCCCTAGATCAGGATGAGGAGTGTAAAGATGGCAGCCAGATGGTGAATGTAGATTTGAGCCAAGCATCAGAAGTTGAAAACAGTCCTTATTTCCTTCCTATACAAGATGAGATGTCAGTATCCCATACTGAGGATGTTGTACAGCCTTCAAACTCGGAAGATACTGAAGGTGTACCTGCCTCGCCAACGCCAGCCCATGATAGTCAGGACTCTTCTCCTTCACCATCCTCAATGATGGTTAATGGATTTAATTCACCAATAGTCCATCGCCTGAAACTCTGACACCTTTAATCACTACTGTCTAACCCTGATTTTATGTTTCTTTAGAATTTTATCAGCTCAAATTGTGATGTACTGGTATATTTAATGTACTCCTGACTTCAATGACTGTTTATGCAATATAGTACTGGAGTAGAGTGTGGATAGTTTGACTTTTCCATTGTACTCAGTTAATATTGGCATTATTTTACACTAAGAATTTCTAATTCAGTTTTTGTATTTAAATATATGGATACTGCCAAATTGAAATCTTGTATGTATGCTCTTATGTAACAACACAAAGCATCACTGAATATTATTTTTGTTTTATTTAAATATTCAGAAATTGAAGTCTAAGTGCTTAGCTCAGGCTCTGCACCAGGTTTGGGACCTCATGCCTGGTACTCAGGCTCCAAATTTTGAGACTGATTATGGTTTTGAACTTTTACTTGTGAGCATAACTTGTTTGTATTTGGAATTTTTATACTTTGAGTATGTTAAGTTGTATGCTTTAAGCTGTATTATTGGATCAAAGACATAAAGGCAGGGTTTCACTTTAGTGCAAAAAAACAAACAAAAACAAAATCATTGGTGATGGTATTCCTCAATAAATGGGATGACAAGCATCTTTGGAGTTCTGTTGTGCATATATTTAAAAGAGGTTACTATTTCATATCCGCGCATGTTGCTATTTCAAATACTTTAATCGTACTCTCCAAGGTTGTATGTATTGTTTTCTATTCTATTTTCTTCATTTAGCTGTGCATCACAGCAGTTATTGTTAATTTTTTGGTGTTGAGTGGAATTGTGGGATTAATGACCTCACTTTGTATTAAATTGTCATTTCAGATCTGAGGAGCATATCCTCTTCTTAAATGACTGTGATTTACTTTGAGGTAGATGTGATAAGCTGTGCAGCTGTAGTGTATAAAATACTCAGTATCTTTTGTGATGTACATTCACACATAGTCTGACCAGGCTGTTGGTATATGTGGCAGTTTTGTGGAACTGTAATGAAGACATTCACGCTGTTTTAATTAAGAGAAAAGTTGATAAGCATATTTGTTATTTACAGTTTCATTCCTAATCAGTAAAGAAAAAGTGTTATTAGCAATAGCAAGTATGACTGTTATTGTTACAGCTTTGATAGAGGCTTAAAGCCTGGTTTGACTCGCACTGAAATTTGTCTATATGTAAATTTAGCCACTGAATACTAAATTGTATGTTATGGGCATATTTTCATGTGTGCTTCTTGTGCTAGATAGTTGAACACAAATTTTTCTTGTTCCCTCTTGGTTCAAGTCTTTTTCTCTTTAATCATAGCTTCATCCGTTTCAAAGCTAGCGATGTGCGTGTAATGTTTAGTTTCATCATAATTGTTGTATACATTTGAATGTTTTTAGATTTTGTAATAGATGTTGTTCCTATGTTTTGGTATTCTGTGTTTTTGTGGTAGACCTCTTTATTGATAATTTTTTGTTTTTTTTCTGTGTCAGGGCTGCTTTTATCTAAATCATTTTCTTTGCCAAGCCATTTAGTTTCTACCTATAAACAACAATGAACTTCATTTTTGGTTCAGTTTTCTTAGAGTGTTGTGCTAGTTATCACGTCATGTGGATAATTGATGGTAGTGAGTATCTGTAATCAATATTTATTGTATTTCTTTTTTTTTTTCTTGATTGAAATTATTCTTCAGTAACAGTTAACAATGGAATTAAAATGTGGTTGAGCCATGATATTTTAATTTGCATGTTTGAACTGTCAGGTTGTGTGATCTCACAGGTAATTCAATCTTTGTACTTGCGGAGGAAAATGCCAAATGTAATGTGATGAACTAGATCTTTTTTACATATGTATGTGTGTCTTTTCCCACTCGAAATGTCAGTGTTTGATGTTGTTTTTTAAGTTTCTGATGTTCTCTTATAATTTTTTTTTTTTAAATCAATCTTCCCTGTCACTGTTGAAATCAATTACCGGTAGTTCATGAAGTGGGTGTAGTTAGATGGCTCTCTATTTGTAACGTATCTATTTAGTGTACTGTTTGTGTCACTGTGAGTTAGTAACTAGGGTTAGATAAATTGTTTCCCCATTCTGTCCCATATCCTGTTGAATGTTGTTTGCTCATATCTTTCAAGTCATTTGAAGGTGCTCCCTGTATATTTGATTATGGTTCGCATTGCAAACGCATGAAAACCTATTAATTGTTTGAAATGAATGGTCCTAATCTTCATAACGTAACAAATAATCTAATCCCTATTGTTCTTAGGACAATGTTTTGAGTGTGATGGCAACATAAGCCAGTTAAAATATTTGTAGTAATTTATTTAGTCTTACGTATAAATGAAAGAAAAAATAAACATAAAAATAAATTTCTGACTTTTTTTTTTTAAAGGTAGAGTTTTGTTGGCTTCAACATATGTTGAGATCAGAAAGAATTTGTCGGTACACTAGTTTCTTTTGAAAGCTAACCCATTTGGGTGGATACGGGATGATCTGAATTTATATAGTTTGTTACAGTAGAAGAATTCAGAAACCTATAGTAAACCCTGTCACAAACCCTTTGTGTGCCATTCTTATCAATATTTGACTGTATCCCAAAGATTTTTTCCTGTTTTGTATGCGTAATTTGTATCTTAACTATTGACTGAGGTATTTTGGACCATTTGTCATTTACATAAGGAGCCTGGAAAAAACGAACTTTGTCAATTGTTTTATGCCTCAAGCTTAAAGACTATATATTCTTATGTAACTGACAAATGTTTCTTAGTTAACTTGGCCTTCGTTTCTGCATTTTCAATATTACAGTGTTATCAGCGCTCTACCCCTCGATGAAATTTGGTTGTGTTCTGTGTTATTGATAGATATATAAAGAATTGGTCCCAAAACTGATGCTTCTCTCAAGGACTTCCCTCCCGCCTCCCACCATGCCACGACCAACTCGCGTGACAAGCCGCCTCCCGTCAACTTCGTCACTACCCTCAGTCAGTAGGCCTAAACATAGAAAAAACGAAACATGATACAGAAAACAAAATGAAACGTTGAATTGGAATCCCATCACCTGAACGCTGGAAGTCCCGCTGTGCTCACCGGCACGCGGCGCCTCATCGCTCTTAGAGGTCTTAGAGCCTCCTCCCGCCCCGCCCCGCT
>NW_026267137.1:100934-103498 GCF_000697945.3 Frankliniella occidentalis
CCCCGCCCCACCTCACGGTGGTCCTTTCAGGCAGGCCCGCCGAGCTCGCCTGTCTCGCGGGCGTGCCCACCCTACACGGCGCCTTAACGTTTGTCAGAAAGTGCTCGTCAGTTTTTCTCGGATTGTTTCGGCAAAATTACTGGAGCTCGGCGCCTGCGAGACTCGGGATAGGCCACCCCGCAGTACACGCATGCTCTGCAGGTGAGATGTTGCCTACCCATCAGGCGCTATGAGAGCTTGCATCGGCAATTCATTGCATTGGCGGGTTCGTAACGGCAAATAACATTCTGGATGATCCTCAATAGCTGACGTGGCGTTTACGGAACGTCAATATACCATCCGCCCCCCAGTGAGTTTTCCACCTCTGGTGCATTTTTTGGTAATGTATTACCACTGATACAATAAGACCAAACAGTAGTAAACGACGCCGAGGACGGCGCCTGTTTATTCTTCTCCTTCTTCTCTTTGCGATGAATTGAAAAGAGTCCAATACATGCGTCTGTATCGATCGGGACGGGAGGAATGACGAGGCGAGGCGGATTCGATTCAGGACAATACTTGGCAGGTGTGGGAACTTCCGCACGCCCCGCCCCGCCCCGCCCCGCCCCTTTGCGCCAGGCGCCTGTGGAGAGGGCGTGCGCCCGCCCGCTACAAGGCGACCAAGGCCGGGGAGGAGGCGGAGGGGAGCCTCGCGGAGCGCTCCGCGTAAACCGAGCATAATGCGGCGACCACACGAGAAGGAGTCGGTACAGCTGGGTATGTTTGAAGTGCGGAGCGCCGAACGCGGGTCCTCGAGGGGCGGAAGTGAGCGAAACGAGGGCCCGTCCCATAGGGCAGTATGGGGATGGTAATTCAAGCACAGGGGTGCGAGTCTGTCTGAAAGATAAAGCTTGTATGAATCCGGTACAGTATACGAGCAGAAAAAGAAACATAGCGCGGATCATCCACCATGTATTACTCTTGCCGAGGGCATATCATTTTTTTCCCGGTGTGTTTCTCTTGGTTTCTTTCTTTTTTTTAAGGGGGGGGGGCAGAACGCATCTACTCGCCCTGCTGTCGATGCGCGCATTGCGGAGGAAGAATCGAAAATGTGCATCGGTCGAACGCGCCGCGCCGCGAGTGCAATCGAGTCAAGGACCTGGTTGCGGTGGGCGGGGCGGGTGGGCTTGAGCCAAACGCATGGTGGTTTATGAACCGCTGCACGGCCGACATCCGACGCGGCGAAACGCCCAACCAAAAAATATGCAAGAGATACAGGGCAGGAACTCAAACGCACGAGCGACTTTATGCATGGCGAAGGACCACTGTCGAAGTCTTTCGGAGGAAAAATCTCTGGGACCTCTCCCAGTAGACACGCTGCTCGCTGACGTGACCCTAGCCCCAGCCTATCGCACCTCACGTCGCAGCTCGATTGAAAAGTAATTATCATTGCACATCCGACAGGCGAGGCGGATTAGAGGAGTGAGTGACTTTGTAGCGGTGTGGCGGCGCTCAGACGGCAGCTGCAACAACCGCGACGAAACACATACGAGGATCAACAAGTCTATCTGTTTCTTGTTCTGTTTTTCAGGCTGTGCTGCGCCCTGGCTCCGACCCTGGCTCCGGCCCTGGCGGTGCCGTCCGCTGAGCCGCGCTATGCTTCAGCATGATGAAGACCCCCCTGATCCTGGTGGCGCTGCTGGCGGTGCTGCTGAACGCGGCACTGTCGCTGCCCGACGGTGAGTTCCCGCGCCCCGCACGAACGAGGTGTGCAATGCCAGTTGACAGTGAGCCGACATCCCAGCAAAGGTAAACTATGCAGCATCTGGATGCGATTGGTGAGGTCAGCGACAAACAGCAGCAGCAACAGCAGCAACAACAACAAACGCGGGAATACATTAATGTAAACAGAGCCTTGAGAATCCCCAGCAGCCCCGAGATGTCACCCGATGGAACACGTCTCGTTGAGGAGGGCATGGGGATGGATGGATGGATGGATGGATGGATGGATGGATGGATTGGGTGGCTTCGGATAATTGGATGGATTGGATGGACTAGACGATTGGATGGATTGGATGGACTGGATGGACTGGATGGACTAGGTGGGCTGGATGGATTGGATGAGTTGGATGGATTGGATGGACGGATTGGATGGAGAGCATTGCCTAAGACATCCAATCCTTGTTCTGTACTTCCAATTCATTAAAACGCAACAAGTGGGGATCCTGTGCCCCCTAAACAGACTGACCCAATCCCCTTATCAGTGCCAGCGCTTTCGTAGCAGTATTATGACAGAGTAAATGGTGTTGTCCCCCGCGGCAAACTCATACATCGCGCAGAGAGGATCTGCGGTCGGCATAAATACTGCCAAGTCGGAGAATCATACAACTCCATCTCTCCCTCTCTCTCTCTCTCTCTCTCTCTCTCTCTCTCTCTCTCTCTCTCTCTGCATTACGTTGCAGCGCCACGCCTTTCCATGCCTGACACTCTGAACGTGTTCATTACACAGTCGGCACAACAGAGTGTGTACAAGAAAAAGGATCCTCCGTGTTCTATCCGTGTAGTTTATCCTGCAAACGTAACTT
>NW_026267137.1:112963-122498 GCF_000697945.3 Frankliniella occidentalis
TAATTTTAATTGTCTTATGTTAATAACTTTTCTTTTCAGGATCAACTGGTAGCAGCTGCAGATCATTACTTGAGCGCCATCGATGGAAAGTCGAAGGAATTTGCTGGTGTGACTTACACAGTTCTGAAGGAGAAGATCAGCTCAGTCCATGCCTGTGGATACTTTGACAAGCCGTCTGTGGAACCTGCATCAGAGGCACCTGTGGAAGCTGTAAGTTCATTGCTGATTGCCTTGATTCCGAAGTTGCTATCTAGTAGTTTGCTAAAAGTGGATATTGGTTACTCTCCAGGTTGAAGCTCAGGTGGAAGAGTTGCAAGCTGAGGTTCCTGTAGAAGAATCCGTCCCAGTGCCCGAAGTGGTCAACCCTACATTCCAGGCTCCTCAAGGTACTATTAAGTGTAAAACATCAGTCTTTGATGAATGTCTTAGTTAAATACCAGAACAATTTATATTTACTTCTTATTTCTTTCAAACAACTTATTTGGTGCAAGCTTTAAATCTTGCACAGTTCTGGTGTTAAATTGGGAATTTCATTTTGCTTGTGCAATAGCTGTGTGGTTTGCTGCTAGAATTCAGTCAATCTCATTTTAAACCTCACATCTTAGGACAACCACCTCAGTCCGAACTGCCAATTCAGCAACCACCTCAGCCAACTCCTGATGGTGGATTATACTATACTAATGTCAATCCTGCTGCTGTCTACTCAGACGCGGCCCTTCCAGTTCCTCAGCATCAAATACCAGTGCAACCACAAGTCCAGGTTCCCCTTAGACCACATGATGTTATCAATTCTGTCACAAGTGGAACCTTCAACTTCCTGCAGGTACTGTTTTAAGTCCCCACTATCGTGCATAATGCTTTCCGTGTGACTTCTATTAACATTTTCTTTTCTTACAGGAGTCTGAACTGGATTCACCTGACCCATCACTACCCCAACCTTCACATCAAATGCCACCATCTGCAATTCCAACACAGACTTTCACTAATCAGAATTTCCCTGGCCAAGTCAATCCCCCACCGGCATCTGCTGTTCCCATGTTCCACCCTCAACATCAACCACCCCCTCACATTCAGCCTGTTCACACTCTTCCTGGTGAAAATTTCAGTGCTGCTAATCAAAACGCCCTCCCCATCCCTCAATCTCATCTGCCCCCTGTCTCACCACCTAATGCAGGTAACCCCCCACCTGGCATGCCATACCAACAGCAAATGTACAGCCCTCATTCAGACCGTTACGACCAGTCAAGAAATGAGCATGTGGTAAGTTTTTGTCTTTGTTACCCAAATTGAAATATGAAGGGCTGCTTTTTGTAACTACTTTTGTTTATTTTGCAGAATGACAACCATGTTGACTCTTCACAAGCAGAGCAGACTACACAGTCTACTCCACCCCAGAATATCAATAACAAATGGCCCAATGATACTGATGACTGGAACAACCAGAACAATGATGACTGGAATTCTCAGAACCAGAATGAGTGGTCCCAAACTTCAAACAACAATGATGGTAATTAATTTTATCCTTTATGACTAATACCCTCCATTTTTTATTTTTTTTTGTTCTTTGTGGATTTTGGTGTCTTATTGTTTGACTTTGTTGCTCTAGGTGGCTATCAGACTCAGCGGAGAGACAGAGGGGACCGTGATCAGCGTGGCAGAGGGAAGCCACGCGGCACCTTCAATGGTTACGGTGGTCGCGGCCGAGGTGGCAATGATAGGCCGTACCAGAATGACCGACAGCAAGGTGGCTACTATCGCAACAACAATGGTGAGGGTGGTACCTTCTACCAGAACGGCTACAACAAGGACGGACAAGGTGGCTACAGAGGTGGACGAGGTGGTGGCATGGATCGGCCGAGGCCTAACCGCGGCGGCATGGACAGAGGAGGTGGGTTTAGTCATTTGCGTTTTTCAGTTCAGGTCACTGTTAGAACTGGTTCTAATTCCAAGCTGTATTTATAGGTCCAAGAGGTGGCCCACGAGGAAACTCGCGAGGACGCGGTGGCGGCGGATTCAGGGGAGGCCAATCAGGCCAAGGGGTACCGACCGGTGGTCCGGGGCCTAAGCAGTAGTGCATCCGAGCACACAAGACACGACCGACTCAATAGTCAGCTTCCACAGCATTTTGGCTGACAGCTGCAACATGGCTTTGGACCAGTCTCAATAATGTGAACTTTCTGTTAATCGTATTTCTTAACTATTGTTTGTTAGCATTGTATATCATGTTAAAAAGTTCCTTATAATTATTTTTAATTCCCACGACTGGCTGGCCTCCAGCAAAAGAAGCACACTTGCACTTTTATGAAGACTTCTGACTGTGTTTGTTTAGCTGGAGTATGTAGTCTATCTCTTGAAATGGGCTGTGTATGCTTGAGGTTAGCCAATCATACAGCATGGCTTAGCTCAACATCTAAAGTATTCAACTGCCATCAGCAGTATCCCACATGGCAGCAATAATATGCAACTCCAGTGAAATATGGAACAATTTTTATTTTATAAAAAGTACAAAAAAACAGTATACATTATTCCAAAAAAAATGTAAAAAAAAATAGGCAATGTATTTCTGTGCTAAGTGCCAGGCGTAGCATTTTGTGTGGAGACTGCAGTTCAGTTTTAAAGCATGGGAATATTCTAGCAGGAATGTTAATTGTTGCTGTTCAAACCTATTGCTGTCTACATTCTACATTTCCATTGTATGCTTTTTTTTTTCTTTGTATTTAATGAATGTGATAATTCATTCTTTATTGTTGATATTTAGTTGTTTCCACTGCCGATCCACAAGTGAAACATCTTCCATCATAATAAAAGTACTTTGCAACAGAATTAATTTTGTTTTCATTAGCACTTGCCTCCGCTAATACTAGTAAATAACCATTTGTTTAAAACTAATCACATGCCCCTAATCGCATTTGGTATCAGTGTGATGAGTGTACACTTATGACAAAGTTGCATCATAACTGGGCTTCAAAAAATACAACTTCAGATGGGAATAAAATCAATATATTGAGAATATATATACACAATAAGGATAATGTATACCATCAACACAACCAAGAGCCCACAGTTTGGAGTAAACCAATTTGGAACTAATGATTGTGGTGTTGGCATAGGACAATTGAGTAGGCCATTAGATTTCTATCAGAATACAGCTTCTCCCCTGTGAGCTCTATAATACAGTCCTGACATGGCTTCTTCCAGAGCTCTCAGACAACTGATGTTGGAATTGTATCCTCCGGCCCTTTCTTCTTCCGAAGCACTTCTGATGTGAGCTAAGAATCCATTCTGATCAACATCTAGCAGGGTTGGGGGAGCAGGGCCATCAAATATTCTTTGAGGAGGTTCATAGTGGAACAGCGGGGTATCATCTGTTCTTGGAACTGGAAGAAACTCAACATGACCACTTCCCCTTCCAATTTGGATTCCAGTGGAGAACTGTGTGGCTCGTACAGCAGGTGCAGGGACAGAACTGGCTTGAGCAGCTTGAGAAGCAGCATCCTGAGCTCGACTTTCAGCAAATGTTTGAACAATATTCCTCGCGTTCCCCGTAGAAAACATAAGCTCATCTATCAAGGCTTCCTTGTTCCTGATTTTTCTTCGTTTCTCTTCCTTTTCTTCCATTGCTAACTGGGCACGTCTTGCTTCTTCCATTGCAGCCTCTTGCTCAAGAAGAGCCTCCAGCTCAGCTTCCTCTCTTCCAGCCTGAAAACAAAAATGGAAAGAGTTAACACCAATTTAAATTATTACAAGGACAAGACAATTAAGAAAACAATATAATAAACAATCTTTACCCTGGCCTTGTTTTTCAAAATAAGTTCCCGATTCTCTTTTTTGAACTTTTCAATCTTTTTATTTGTTTCTAGTTGATCAATGTTGTTGACCAAATTAAAAATAATGGTTTCTACTTCCTCTAGGTAGTCGTTGTAGTCCCTGAGAGTTGCAAAATCCTCCTCCTTCTTATTGAAGTCTCTTAATACTCGACGCCTGATATCAACCTCCTTTTCAACTTGAGAATCCTCAAACAGTTGAACTCGGAAATTGCTTCTACGGAGTGCAACACCACACTCAGGACAATTTCCTGATCCTGCGCATTAAACAAATTAGAGGACAATAACAGTACCACTTGCTGACAAGAAGTAAAGACTTAGGCAATAACAGACAACAAACCTTTAAGGAAAAGAAGATCGACACAACTCTCACACAACCCATGGCCGCAAACATTCACAAGCAACTTCAATGATGGGTTACGATATTTTGTGGTTTTGCAACGAGGACAAGCTATGTCCATGTCCATCTTGAATTAAAAGCTGGAAAAATACAAAACAAAGATAATGAGTGTAGATCATGAATGAACGGCGAGGAATGCTTGCAAGAATTAAAATAATTTTAAATTAGATCGGAAAGACATGACGTGACAAAGTCATATGCACGCCACATCTGAGGTAACATATTTCAAGCCTCAAAACACTTTCAGGTTAGCGGCACTATTACAGAGAAAATATTAGAAATACACACTGTGATGACGTTTTGCTGATGAAGGCTGGACTTCCACTGGCAACGTCTCTTCTTATGAGTCCAATAATGAAAAGATTCATACACAATTCAATCCATTTTCATGCAAAACTAGGACTTTCAGATTGACAACGAAAACAAATGTTGTGGCAAAACATCAAGTATTTCTCAACAGAATGCCGTCCGATTCATATTCACTCTGCCGACTCACTGCCTTGCGGACTGTATGCTTCCGGATACTTCACCATAACTGAATTTATATTTTGTTATGGAGGCATTTATTTGAGCGTAACTTGAGTGGAGTATCATATTTTTATATTTTCTTATTAATCCTATCCTATGACCACAAAGTTTCACTTGTAATCTGACTGAAGGAGGAGATCAAGAAGATTTACCTTTGTAGGTTGGTAAAGTCAAGTTGTCGTCTGCTAGATATGATATGATGATGTTATTCTCCTCAAACGAGTTGTTACAAACTTGTCATGCCGATTTTTTGCAGTGAAGTGCCATATCCTCCTACTTAGTTTGAAATATTAATATCAATATTTATTACAAAGAGTTCTAATTGCAGTAAGAATAAAGATTTAAAAAACTATCTAAACTTCTCATACACTTTGATAGCCTCGCCTCCCCACCACTTTAACTACTTATTTAACTGCTTATTCACATTACAGGCCAAACAACGGAATACGCCACTGATTTTTGTGTCAACGCACAAGTGTGACTCAACTCTGATCTTTGGGCTGCCAGTAGTTGTCTGGTGTGCTGCAGTGAATAATTTGCACTGTAATCTGATTGTTTCTCCATTTCTACTAGTTTAGAGTCTCGTATTTAACTTCTACTAAGGTTTTACTTGACGTCATCATGAGTTTCCTAAGTAAAGTGTTTGGGGGCAAGAAAGAAGACAAAGCCCCCTCAACAGGAGAAGCTATCCAAAAACTTCGCGAAACAGAGGAAATGCTCATCAAGAAGCAAGATTTTCTTGAAAAGAAAATTGAACAAGAAATCGCCACTGCTAAGAAAAATGGACAGAAAAATAAGAGAGGTTAGTGACTCCGTACTAACCTTGACCTTGTAAAATCTCTTCATTACTGTAGAATTAGCTTAGAAAAATGTTATAAACTATATCTGAAGTGTGCTGCACTCATCTTGTGTTTTTTTATTGGCACTTACTTAAGCAATGCTACGACTGTCATATGTCACAGACTGTGTTTGTGTAATCCATGGTTTTTGTCACTTTCTGTTCTTTAGCGGCACTTCAAGCACTCAAGCGGAAGAAGCGGTATGAGAAACAGTTGCAGCAGATTGATGGAACATTATCAACTATTGAAATGCAGAGAGAAGCTTTAGAGGGTGCCAACACTAATACAGCTGTTCTCACAACAATGAAAGATGCTGCGGACGCCCTCAAAGCTGCTCACAAACACATGTAAGACTTTTTGTATTTGTTAGCTTTAGGCTCCTTTTTGTTTGTTTCTATTACTGAAGCTGTTTAATTGGAGGTTTTGTATACACTGTTTTATTTTAGGGATGTCGATCAAGTTCATGATATGATGGATGACATTGCCGAACAGCAAGATGTAGCTAGAGAAATTTCTGATGCCATATCCAACCCAGTTGCATTTGGTCATGATATTGATGAGGTGAGTTCAATTTATCAAAGCCATTGCCATGCTGTATTTGTTTCTTTTTCTATTACGTCAGTATTGTGTCTTCAAATGTTACAAATATCTCCACTGCCTCACAATTTTCAGGATGAGTTGGAAAGGGAACTAGAAGAATTAGAACAAGAAGAATTGGATAAGGAACTGCTTGACATTGGACCAACAGCTGATGAATTGCCTGAAGCACCCAAGACAGAATTGCCCAAGGTTCCTGCATCAACATCGAAAGCAAAATCCAGTATGTAGCATGATTCGATTAGTTTTGGATCTCGTGACAAGGTGATCAAAATGATCTTATTTAATTAATCATGTTTGTTTTCCGTTTTAGAAAAAGACGAGGACGATGAAGATATTCTTCGGGAAATGCAATCTTGGGCCTCATAAACATCAATTTATTTATTTTAAGTTGATTCTGAATTTTGCAAATGTAGGTATGTGAACCTGGTGGGTCAAATCATATGCTTTCCGGTTGCACAGACATGCTTTATCAATTTTCTTTGTTGGGCAAGCTTCAATGTTTAAAGGGTGTGACAAGAAGTGTGAAATTTTCCCCTTGGCAACTTGCTAGTTAAATTTCCTTATTAACATAAAATGGCTTAATATAATTTCTTTAATATTTACTTGATTAAAATGCTATTTTTGATTTAAAGGATATTAATTGTTTATCTGCAAAGTTGTTCCTTAAGAATAATATGTACAGTGTGTTTTGGTGATACTTAAACGATGATGAGTATTTTATTTTATTTAAGTGAAATACAGCAAATTCATTAGCTGAAGGGCATTACTGGTTAAAACTATTTGCTGCGCTACTAGATGTCAAGAGAGATTTCCAAGGGCAATCATTGTTGCATGTACATATTACTGAAGACATCACCAGTTGGAACTGAGTTCTCTTAAAATTCTGTGCTCTCTCTCACATAACCGATCCTTCCTATTATACTTCAGAACTGAGGCTTGCCTGTGAAATTGTTAACCTTTTTTTTAAATGTGTATTATTCTGGTCTGCCATAATCTAGGCAAAGTTTGCTGGATAATTTATTTTAGCCATTCTATAGACATTACTTTTACCCACTAAACATAAGTATGTGTTATGTGTGTGAGAGCATAGATAGATAAATATATGTTGATGACTAAGTTCTGTTATTGATTTACTATCTTATCAGGATCAACATTGCTACCATTTCTGTTAAATTCATGGTAGTGGCAATATTTGTTCGATCTTCTCCAGAGAGGGCAAAGTCTGTATTTGCAAAATTTGAAGAACTAATAGTTACTCTTGCCAATTAATGAAATATTTAAGTTCTGGGCATCTCATGCTTTTTCTTTTTCTTTTTTTTTTGTTAATTTGGAACTGCAGCAAATTTTTGAGGAACAGAACAGCGCTTTTGAATGTAGTTTGATGATAGTTTGTAAAGATTTTAATTTTAACTTGTGACTCTTAAATGATCCTATTATATTATTATAGAAATTGTAGAGGCAATGAGAGACAATTATTTTTTTAAAAAGTTATTTCAAAACTTGAGTCATTTTGGTCCTTCTTCAGTGAAGATAGAAAATGACATTGTAGTGTGATATTTTTCTGTCTAAGCTTGTTGAATGGTATAATTTTAAATAATTCTTGCAGCCATGCCCTAATAAAGTTGCTTGTTAATCAAGTGGTGTTCTACATAAATCCATCCAACAAAGCGGTATCAAATTATTGATCCATAGGTTGACTAGCACTCAGTAACTACATGAGACTCATGGTCACTCAGTCAATATTTAATGAACCTGTGATTTAGCATTCAAATTTTGTATATTAACTGTAAACTATCAGAACGGTCTTGCTGACTATTCACATGTATGAAGGCTTTCATTATATTTGGCTTCATCATAGAGATTGACAGCACCTGGCCTCTATGTCTTCTAACATATTATTTCTTTGTAAATTTGTTCATGTCTGTATTTATGACACTTTGTTTTCTTATTATGGGATTGTTCATTGATGCTAGTTCACAATTGTGTGCTGCATTTGTGGCATCCCTTTTAGCACTTTTTAAAAAGCCTTATCATTTTAAGATTATAATTGGGATTTTGGCAGTTTTTATTCATAGAAAATCAATAAATATACTGTTTTCACTCACTTTTTGAACACTGGGTCTTATTTTGATTGCCTCTCTTCAAATGCTTTCTTGAACTGCAATTCTCTTAAATTTTGGTTTTCTGACATTGCAGAGTCTTACACCTTGGAATGTGAAAAGTAAATTCTCCTGTATGGACCATGTGAACTGTCCCAAGCAAATTAGTAATGTGCATGTTTTTACTTTCACCCAATGTGAGCAGTTGTAGTGTGGGACCTTGACTGGCGATAGTTGGCAAGTGACAACGGTCAACGGATGGCACATTGCCCGTTATTATTAAACACTGAGTTCAACCCCCCACACCCCTCAAATTGTCAATGCGCTTAGAGCCCTCGATGAAGTCGAATGCTCAAAAATATAGAAGAACTGGGCGTACAGACAAGCGAGCTGTGCAAGGGCAGAGCGACGAACCTCGCCCCGCTCTGTCTCTGGTGCCGTCCGCGTCCCCCGGTCCGGTACTGCAGTACAGTGTACACGTACTGGGCACTGGGCACACCTGGGACAAGTCAGAGAGACAAGCACTCGGGGCGCCCCGGCTAGCCCCGGCAGCCCCGGCCCGGCTGGTTCCCGGGGCGGGGGCGGGGGCGGGCGGCCTAACGGGACCCAGGGCTGGTATAAAGTCGCGGGCTGCGGAAGCACCCTGCAGTTTCTGTGCACGCCGCCGCCACGCTCCACCATGACGGCCTCCACCATGTCCCTCGTCGCGATCGCCGCCGTCGCGGCCGTCGTCGTCCTGGCCGCGTCCCCGTCGGCCGCCGCGCCCCAGAGCATGGCCAACTTCGGCAAGGGCAACATCAACGCGTACCTCATGGACCCCATGCTCGTCAGGAAGACCATCTCGTGCGTGGAGGGCGTGGGGCCCTGCACCCGCCTCGGCAACAGCCTGAAGAGTGAGTAGACGGTCATCGTGTGCTGCCGCGGGCTGCTTTCCGTAGCAGCAGCAGCAACCCCGCGCGGCGCGCTGCTCAGTGCGCCTCGTGCGCCAGGCCAGAGACAGCTTTCCCCCTCCCCAGGACCCCGTCAGACCCCGTGCGGGTAGGCAGCTCGGCCGCACGCCTGGCATGCGGTACAGTATTCCTGCCTGTAACGAGACAGCCACTGCGCTCGCCGCCGATCAGCTCGCCGGGGCCGGGCCGTCTAAAATCCTCTTACGCATCTTATTATTTACCGGCCGAGCATGCTGGGTCGCTGCGCCCTTTCGAAAATCGGGGCGGACAGAAGAGCAGGGCGTGGTGGGGCGGG
>NW_026267137.1:122548-127993 GCF_000697945.3 Frankliniella occidentalis
GGGGTGGGGACGTGTTAGGCGGCATCGACAACACCTTCACCGCCGAGGGCTCGGGGGACTGGGCCCGTGTCCCGGGGCGGGCGCGAGGCCGTTACCGGTGGCGGGCTTGACCCCGATACGCTGAGGTGGGAGGCATTTTCGGGGGCAAACGCTGCCAGTAGAAGAAATACCCTCAACGCGCTCAGAAAACTGCACCTTACCTTCTACCTATTGCCGTAGAGTATATACACCCAGAAAAATCGTTTCTCGTTTCAAGTAAATTTTTCCTTGTTTCAAGTGCACGCTGACACAAGATCAAATTTACTCTTGAAACAAGGTAATATTTTCTATGTCAGCTCGCACTTAAATCAATAAACTTTTTTTCTGGGCTTAGTAAATATTTCCTTAAGGGGTAGCAGGAAGCTCAAATTTATTTCCACTGTGAGGAAAGTAGAAACATCTTTCCTTAAGAAAGCGTGAGTTGCGAGTGCGAGGCACACCTCAACAAGGCTGGCTTGGGTGGGAACCAACCCCCCGCCCGCATAGCCTACCCACACCACACCGGATCTGTTATGTACGACCTGTACCTGTACCGTGCTCATCCCTCTGCGCAGGTGCCATCCCCACGGTGCTCAACAACTGCAAGGGATGCGACCAGCAGCAGGCCGCCAACGCCAGGAAGCTCATCGACTACATCCAGAGGAACTACCCCCGCGACTACGACATGATCCTCGCCAAATACCGCAACGCTCCCCCACGCGGTTAACTCCCCCTCCCCCTCCTTGCTCCTCCCTAGGCTAGCCGAAGATTGGCGCGAGCGGGTGCCAAAACCATTGTGCGAAATATGTCCGAGTCGCTGCCGTACTACCAGTGGTGTGTGAACATGTTGCCCGGGGATCGGGTGCGCCTCTTTACCTGAAGGACGCTGCTCGCCCTCCTCCCCCTCTTCCCTCTTGCTCTCGAGGAAGTCAAATGTGATCATTCTATTTATTTTTAAGGTGTTTTGTAAATAAATTAATCTTAAAGCTGCCCTCCACTATGTGCCTTTTCCTTCCCACCTCCTTCCCACCATCGAAAGGAGGAAAATGGTTGATTCCCGAATAAGTTGAGCAGGATCGGTGCAGAATGCTGTGATGAGTATGTCAAATCTTTCTCAGTAAGAAAATACAACGTGCCCGTCGTTTGGCGCAACGAATTTGACGTGAAGTGGATCATTGATTGCGACAAAATAACATTTTACAAATTTATTTATGTACACTGCTCATGTTCAAATTGATTCAAAACGAGGTGCTCCAATTTTTCTTTTTTGAAACACAAAGAAATGAATAAATAATTAGAATGGGGTATTGAAGGTGAAACTTTTTTTTATTTTAAAAACGACGACACGAGATTGACTGACACTTGCATGATGTTACGACACAGCCGCGAAAAGACCAACGAGCAGCAGGCGGTCAGAACGAGCCGGCCGGCCCTCTGACCTTGACCTGCTCAGGCCCGGGTGTTCGGGGTGCCCGGTGGGGCGAAGCGGCGCTCGTACTCGCCCTTGGGGTCGTACTTGTTCGCGAGCAGCTTCCAGTCCCGGGGACGGCGGGCGATCAAGAAACGAATCACGCGCTCACTCTGCTGCTTGTGGTTGGCGGTGCACTTCTCGCAGCCGGTCTCCAGCGTCTGCGGCAGCAGCCCTGGGGGAGCACAAGCGGAAGGGCGTCATCGTCACGGTCTCGGACTTCCCCGGCACGGCGCGGCGCGCTGTGGGGGTCGCTCACAAACTACGTCCTCTTTCTGTTAGGGGCGACTTACTTTAATCATAGCCCTCTCCTGTGACATCACCGTAATGACATGTTTCGTGAGCTTTTCGCACGATATGATAAATCTACCCCACCCCACCAGGAAAAATACCAACGATCGAGTTGAGTTTGTTTGGCCTCCGACTCCCTCCCGTTAACAACCCCAAGTAGGAACAAGATTCACGAAATGAAAAGCACTTATCCCCTCCGTTGTAATCGCGTCATTAACGACGACCCCTTATGGAAATATGACGGCATGACGCCCTCCAATGACCCACATTTTCACGTGGCGCGCCAGCCATGGGTGCACTCCGTTTTCCCCCTATCTTTTTTGCGGAGTATGGAGTAGAACGCAGTGTGGGTACAAGTGCCCGCAGCTGACCAGGCAATGACGAGACGGGCAGCCCAACCAAACTGGGCTGCCCGTCAACCGGTTCCATAAGATGGCACGTCGATGTGATCCCGTCCGTGTCGGACTGCACCGACGGCGACAGCCCAGGTGCACTACCTCGTTAAAATTGGGCACACTACTTGTGCTCTAGACCATACTGAATATTTCTGGACTAAGAACAAGAACAAGAGACGTGGGGCTGAAAATTTGTATCCCCTCTGCTTTGATCTTGTCTTTCTGCTCGATCCTCCCGTTGCCGGATTTATTTTTTTTTGTTCAGCTTTTGGAAACATTTTCTGGACTGGGTTCTGCTTGTGTTAGTGCCAATCGAAGCTAAATACTGAAATAATTGGTCTTCCCAGGTAGACACCACGAATCAATCACCTCGGGTTAGGGTTGCTGCTGTGCCGGGACCGGGACGGTGCGTTTCAGAGCAGACACTACAATGTTGCGGGTTTGCCTACTCCCTCCAACCGTCACGTAAGGCACCCATGGCCCCTGCGGCTCAAGAGCGTACGCAAACCCGCAACACAGCCAGTGTCTGGTCTGAAACACCTGGCACCATCGCAAAAGGTGGTGGGTGACTTTTTTCAGGACCCTCGCATTGATTCCAGTATCGACAATATCGGCTCCAAATTTTTGCCCAGTAAACCCGCCTGGGGAAATTATATGGACGAGCAGGATACGATCAACATGACCTACACCAAACACATCGCCCTCCGAGTTAAAGATCCGCTGAAAATGTACCCCCACCCCCCTGGAGAATGACGTAGTTTTGAGAGCACGGGGCGCCCTCTCCTCTCCCTACCCGAGCCGGCTGAGCCCAGCAGCCCGGCCAATCCCGCCCCGCCGCCCCTTGCATAGCGCCCCTTCGACGGCGCGGCTCCTTCTCAATTACCGGCCCCGCCCGTCACTCGGACGCGCGCGCCTCAGCCTCACCTCCTCCTCGGCCCATTAGTGCATGAGAGCCTAGCGGCGCCTAGCGGGGCCTAGCGAGGCCTAGAGGCGCCTAGCGGGGCCTAGAGGCGCCTAGCGGGGCCCAGAGGCGCCTAGCGGAGCCCAGAGGGAAGTGGTGCAAGTGCCACAGGGACATGCCCCACAGCCCGTGGAGCGACACCTCGCTAACGGCGGGCGACCAGAGGAACAGGGCTATCCAGGCGTCGGTCTCGAAGGCGTCTGGAAGCAGGGCCGCGCGGCCCGGGCCCGGGGTGAAAAGACTCGTCGGAGGTTACTTATCTCATGTGCATTTGAGTTTGAACCACTCCCGTAGGAGACCTCATATATTTAGAGGCGGTTCACTTCTTACGGCGCTTAACTCAGGTTTGTGAAAATGAAGTGTTTGTGAGGCTATGATATATGGACCCCCTACACATGACGATTACGTCTAAGAAATACTCACGGCGGAGCTGGTAGCCGTCCTGGTTGCAGGGGCCCTTCTCCAGGAGGCATCGGATGAACGTGTTGAGCAGGGCGTCGTTGTTGAGCACCAGGTCCACGTCGCGGGGCCGCACCTCCCGCAGCGCCTGCTGCTGCTTGGCGCCGCCGCACGCCAGCACCGCCACGGCCAGCAGCACGGCCAGCTGCAGCAGCAGCATCGGGGACGACGAGCTGTTCGCGGCCATGACGCTGGACCACCTGTGTGCGGAGGACAGCCCCGGCGGTGTGACTTACGGGGCTCGGTCGCGCCCCCCTTCTCCCGCCCCGTGGGGGGCAGGGGGTGCGGGGCGGGGGGAGAAAGCGTAGCGGACCCCCTCCACGCATAGATAGATGGTTTGATTGATCTACTGATCCGCTTCCCATGAAAGAGGGGGCTTACCTTATAGCCCGAAGGGGGGGGGGGGCAGGTACGCATGCGAGGTGGGCCCTGGGAGTTCACGTACTTTCCAAAAGAAATTAATGTGGCAAGTGTTGTTTGTTTCTGTTCATACAATTTGGGTCGTCGCCCTTGTACTGAATGGGGGGAATAACCGGTCGTACAAGTCGCGCGTCACGAAACATCTCCCTGGTGTCAACAGCAAGTTGCTTCACGCCCTCTCGCCTCGCTCAACCCTCTGCCCCACCCCCAGCCCACCCCGCCCCGCCCCGCCAGACGAGCGGCGATCCGTCAGTGGTTTATTGACGGGCGGTGCGGTGGCTCGCGGCGTTGCGCGTGCCGATGGTATCTCGGCGACGCCGCGGCCGTAACTGCCCCGGCGCTGCGGCGGAGATGCGTGGGTGTGTCCGCCTCTCCACCGCAGCAGCGTTTGCTGGAACCGCGAACGACCAGTCGGCGGACCAAACCACCGGGAAAACTACCGGAAGCGGAGCGCAGGCAGCAGCGCGGACAGCGCGCGTCTGTCCTGTTGCTGTCCGGTAGTGTACAGCACCAGAGAGCACCGTTGGTGTAGATGGGGAGCTCTGTGGGGTGGGCCCGGACCAGGATGTGGGGGTGGGGACAGGCTCGCAGCTTCACTACGCCTTGACCCTCCAGTGCGGATGGCTAAGTTTTCGTCTAATTACGAACCTGATATAAGCAAGCCAATAGGCGCCTTGCGGCCGGAACGGGTAGGCAACCCACCTCGCTCGCGTGCACGACGGTACAGCATACCCTACAAATGTGGACGGTGCGGGTTTACTCCCGTCTGCTGCGGCCAGCCACCACCTTGGCCTCCACGACGGCCACTTGGGGGTTTCCCTTGCGGCGACCCGCTCTCTGCCCTTCCGCCACGGGGCCTGCTCTGCGCGCCGCTCTCACCCAGCAGCGCCCCCTTGCAGCACGTGCACCGGCGGCGCGTGGAGGCGGCACAGCCACGGCACAGCGCAGCAGCAAGCAGCGCAGGGCTCGTTCGTCACCCTCCACTTATTCCAGACACTTTGACGGCTTCAAGGAGCGGGGCGCGCAGGGCTATACCGACGCGCGCGCCGCGCCCAGGGAGGCTCACCCCTCCCCCCCACCCCTCCCCGCCACCGAGAGTTGAGTTTCATTCCATTACGACCATCATCCCGCAAGTGCCTCATTGAAACCGAAAGGAAAACGAATCACCTGCTCTCCCCTTCCGCATAGTTAGTTAACTGAGCGCTGTAATCCAGCATCAAGGATAGCCTATCCCGTCAAGACCCTTCCCCCACGACACCCAGCCCCCTGCCCATCCTCTCCGCTCCGCCTGCAGAGTCGTGCTCGTGCTGCTGCTACCCCTGCTGCGGCTGCTGCTGCTGCTTCTGTGCGTTATCCAATTACAACGCTACAGGTTTGATGAAAGCAACCCCCTTCCTATCCCTTCCTCCTTTCCTCCCCCTCCCCCTGGCCCC
>NW_026267137.1:128268-129538 GCF_000697945.3 Frankliniella occidentalis
CTCCCCCTTCTCCCAACCCCCGTGCTCTCCAGGAAGAAAGTGCGCAGGAGCTGTTTTATTCACATCCCCGAGTGGTCCGGAGGTATTTGTCGCTGTAGAGTGAATATTTCAGATTGAGGCTCTGCTGGCCGCCCCGCCCCGCCAGGGGAGGTGCAGAGGGGAGGGGGCTGCGGAACCTCAAGGCGTTGAGGCTGCCTCGCGTTGTGTGTAGGCCGAGCAGCAGAGTAGGCCGCGCTACATCCTGACCGAGTTCTGGAGAGAAGAAGAACCACGCGACAGCGCTGCTTGCTCTGTTTCGTCTCCTGAACTTCGACCCGGCTAACGCCTACGTACTCCGAAAAATGTTTTCTTTGGTGCAAGGATATTTCACATTGAAACATCGTTTTTATTCATCATTTGATAAACGGGTTCTTTAGAATAAAATATCTTTGTTTCATGTAAATTGACCAAAGCAAAGCAGTTTTTATTGAAAATTTCCTTTGACATGATGGACTTTTTAATGGGATTTCCCAGACTCAAAGAGCTGTACCAGGAACTCGTGGCTGGACCACCGTAGTTGAGCGATAGTGTGGTGAAAATCTCTGGAGTGTAAATGTTTATAAAAACACGTTTTCAGTCGCTCCACTTAAAACAAATGCCTACCGCGCGTACCCCAGTTTTAAAGCCCAAAGCCAAGCCTTTCCTGGAACAGTCCCTATTTTGAATGAATCGGTGTGACTGCGCGTGTCGCGTGTCGGACAACGGAGAAAGACACACAAGGAGAGACGGAGAGAGACAGAGAGAAAGACAGAGAGAGACGGGTGCGCCAGCCTGCTCAGTAAGGGGCCGGCCCGGCCCCACCGCGCTGGATATTTTAATATTCCCCCTTTGATAACGCTGACCCATGCAACAACCTGGTGAGCCGGTCTCCCTCTCGGACGGCCCGGGCCGGGGGCGGGCTGGGCACAGCGCCCTGCAGGGACCCGCCGCCGCCGGCCGCGCCTTGCACGCTGTGGCCGCCACGGCTGGGGCACAAGGCACAACTACCCCGGCCGGGCGGGGCGATGGGGATTCCATGCACACGGCAGCGTTATCCTATTGATTCTCTCTCATGATACAATATAGCTTGCCATAAATTACGGAGGCGCAGCCTTCTGTTGCCATCTAAATTTCGCATACGCAGCCCCCAAGCATTCCGCTCCGCAGCGGGCCTGGGTGGTTGGGGGTTGGGGGAGGAAGGGAGAGCGCCCCGCTTCTTTCCGACCCTTCCCCGCGACCTCCCCTTCTCCCT
>NW_026267137.1:135513-139124 GCF_000697945.3 Frankliniella occidentalis
GATCCCATCCGAACTCCGAAGTTAACCGCGCGGGGCCCCCCGAGAGGAGGGTGGGGTAGAGCTCTCTTTTTTTTGTGTTTCTTTTTTTATTTCTCTGTATCAAAGCAAGATAAATCTTTTCTTGCCCCGTTTTAAAACTAGTTTCACTAAATCAATTTTAAAAAATCATACAAAAACAATAGGGTACTCTCCAGTAGATCTTATTTACCTTTCTGGTGAGGAGTCAAGCTAACCACCCCCTTTTTTTTACCGGATGGGGGAGTTGGGTTTGAGCATTTACGGCGCCGAGCGGACTTTTGACTGTTCTGTGACGTGGGGCTGCACTCCGTCAAAGTCGCGGTCTTTCCTTCACTGCACTTAAAGTACCCCTTCATGACCTCTGAAGCCTTGTTCGTCTTTACAGAACATTCTTCCCAAATTTCAGCATATCGACGAGGTCGGAGAAAAATAGGTCAGAGAAAATTAGGTCGGACAAAACCTAGGTCGGACAGCACTTTTGGTGATTTTGGAAAAATCACCAGGTCGGGGAAAAATAGGTCCGACAATCTAAATACACCCGAATGTCCGATCTACAAGCGCCGTTTGGAGAATGTTCGATCTCCACTAGCCCGGCTGGAGAACATCCGAAGTAACATTTTCGACTGTTTTGAGATATTGATTCCATTTTCCTTATCTCGCTACATAAAATGGCAGCACTTTTGGTGATTTTGGAAAAATCACCAGGTCGGGGAAAAATAGGTCGGACAATCTAGTTGCACCGGGACATTCTCTGGGCGACCGTCGTAGAACGGACTTTCTTGCATGGGGGCGACGAATGGTGCGATGGAACCGATGGAACGCTCTTCTGAATCAGTCGCAGAGAGGAGCGTGCAAGGCCCGCAGCGCCGCAAACCATGCCGCCCCGCCCACCACACTTTGCCGTGTCCGTAGCTCGCCGCCGTTCATCGTCGTGTTGGATGTGATGAATAATTCTGAAACCCCCCTAGCAACCCATCCCCCTCTTTCCCCATTTGCCCTACACTTTTCGCCGGTGCGCGCACGAGCTGAGCTACAGCTCTGAGCATCGAGCAGTCCATCTCTTCTCTCGTCAGGATATGAAATTTCGTGGCAGCAGATGGCGTTACGCCTGCAGCGGGGATAGGCGGGGAGAGATAGAGGGGGAGAGGGGACAGAAAGAAGAGAGAGAGAGAGTGCTGGTGGAGGGGATGAGGGAGGGGGTAGGGAAGGCCCGTGAGACTGTCAGGCGCGGCGGTGGCGGCGGGCTGGGCTTGGGTTATGTAATAAAAGAAAGGGACACGCGTTAGTGTCTGACCGGAATGGACAATGCCACCCACCCCTCGCTAATCCATCTGCCCTCCCGCCTCCACCTCCCCTCCCCCCCCCTCTCTCTCCGGCCGAGCGTGTACGTCGGAGCGACTTTTTATTGCCGTCAGAATTCTCTTTTCCGAAAGTAATTCACCTCGGAGGCGGTGGGAGGTGACAAGCTAAACCCCCCCATGGTCTCACCCGGCTGGACGGGACGGGACGGGGGAGAGGAAGGGAGGGAGAGGGGGCACGCAATAATTGGCAGAGAACAGGGGAAAAATAGAGGGGGAGAGGAGAGGTCGGAAGACTCAGGGGTGTCGCAACTTTAATGCATTATAGTTACTAATTCACCTCATTTTCCTCTGTTCGCTTGCCTATGCGACGGTGTCCTGCTCAGGACGACAAGGGCGGAAGAAAATAGTAAAAAAGCCTGCGTTATGATTGATCCCCTCCACTCATCCACTTCGAAACAACAACAGAACTTTCCGTGCGTAGTGTATACGCTGGAGTCGGCCGCTTGCCCGCACTGTTTTGAATAATGATTAAAACAATCGACACCACCATTATCTGCTTCACAGCCGTACAACGATCCCCCCCGGCAGCACCTTCCAGTTCGGGTAATCTTCCAATGTTTTGTCTGGCGCGCCCCGCCGAGCCTCGCCGCGCCCAGGTCGCGCCGTGGGGCGCAAAAGCACCTTTCCGATAATCAGCCGCGACTGCCGTGGGATCATCCCATCCCCGCCCGCGCCTCCGGGAACAGTCGCGCCGGTCGCGCGTTTAACTCGGGGGGTTTCGGCCTCGGCAGCTTTACCGAGAACAAAACAGGAAGGGAGGGCCAGGCGATGGGACCATGCTGCTAACATTACTTGTACAGACAGAACCGCCGCAACTTTGTTTCATTTTTTGCGCTCTTTTTTGGGGGGGTAAATACTTGCATGAAGATGTCGCAATACGTATATCCGGCCCCTGCTCGCCCTTGCTTCCGTTTTTTCTCTCCCCCTGACCGTCCCTGACCCTGGCGTACGCCCGCTGCAACCCGCCCCATCCTCCAGGCTGGGGCCGAGTGAAACAAGCCATACGTGTAAGCCCCTTGTAAAGCGTCGTTAGTTCGTAATGCCTGCTAATGCCCGGCGCCTGGGGGGCGGCGCGGGGTGAGGAGGGGGGGGGGGGCACCGCTGGGCTCGCCCGGCCCATGGCTCCCCGCCCACACACACAACCGTGGCCCTGGAGGGACCTGGAAGGACCTCTCTTGCTGGAGCGAACCGGGAGCCAGGCGGAAGCACTTGGAGGCAGCCTCCCGCTCACGTGAGAACCGACCTCTACCTCTTTCGTCCACTGTCTTTTAACTCCCTTCCTCAACCCCGTTCCCGCCCCTGGACCGTGTGAGTGCGTCGGCGAGGCTGGCGAAGCGTCCCCAGCAGGCTCGTTGCATCCCCGTTTATCACTCCTCCTTCTGCCCCTCGTCCTCCTGCTCGCCGCCTGCTTCTCCGGCCGGGGCTCTCGGGCCGGTCTCGGCCCTCGGCCCTCCTGGCCCCCGGGCCCTCGCCGCTGGACAGAGCGTAGCCTAGCGTGGCTCCAAATGAGCTACTTCGCCGGCCAGGTAATTGCTATTGGCCCCCTTGCTTCGCCTTCTCTACCCTTTCCTCAGCGCCTCCTTGCCCGACCCAAAATGTTCTGTACGCTAAAGGTGCGCGATAAGTTCGTCCTGACGAGTCAAGCGCGACCCTCTGCCGAAGTCGCTAAGAGTTCGCTGTAGGTCGCCGCCCGAGTTCGCGCTTACGTCGCGTGAGTCCCACTACGCGACCTTTGGAGTTCGCCCGACGTACTTGGCGTACTAAAAGCGAACTCCAGTCGGAGGCCCGCTCAGGTCGCCCCTTGATCGCCACAGGTTCGCTTTCAGTGCGCTAATAAGGTCGCTGAAGATGCGCCTAACGTTCGTCATGGGGGCGAGTGCAAAAGGGGAGGGGGGGGGCAGGAGCCGCAGCTGGGGGTTTGGTTTACAGGGGACGACGCCAGGGGTAGGGGGTGTGGGTAGGGCAGTACCCGGGATAAGGAGATGTACGGGGCGGGTAGGCAGCGGCATTCCGATAGCCAAAAAGGAAATTATTTTCTGTGTAGTTTTTACCGATTGTTACCTTTCCCTGCCCCCTCCCTCATCCTCTATTTCACCGTAGTAATTTTATTTAATTGGAAAGTACTTTACCTTTGCTGGGACTCGAACCTCGGTCCTCCGAGTTAGGAACCCGTCGCCTTGACCACTACGTAGACCACGAGTTCACCGGTAAGGGGATCGTGTCCGATACCGG
>NW_026267137.1:139174-142205 GCF_000697945.3 Frankliniella occidentalis
CCCCTCCACCCAGCCAACAGGCCTCCCCTGGAATACGGGCTGCCCCCTCCTGGAATATCGCGCAGCAGAATGACAGGATAGAGTTGGACGGGCTGCCTCTGGGCCCGGCCAGGACCGGGAGGCTGGAGAATGAAGAAGGCCCGGCTGAACAGTGGCGTGAGGGGGCGGGGCGGGGCGGGGCGTTCCAGCCAACACGCCAGACAACGGGGGAGGCCCGGGCTGAATATATGGACCGTTAGGTAACAAGTAGAATTCCTTTGCCGGCAGCAGCGGCAGCGCTCAGCTCAACGCTCGCCTAGCACAACCCCCGCCCTCGCGTCATTCCGCGAGAGAGCGCTACCGCCCCGCCCCGCCCCGCCCCGTCCCCTGGTCCTCATTGCGCAGTGCGTAGCGTTCATCAGGAGCTCATGGTATCTCAGCGCAATTCCCTTTAAATACTGCTCCCCCTACCCTCCCTACGGCTGCTTCTCTCTCACTCGCTCTCCCCATCCCCACCCTCTCACTTTCTCTTATTCGACCCCTCCACGGCTGCGCGGCGTGGATCACCTTTGAATACCCCGCCAACACTAATCTCCCCCGCTCTCTCTCTCTTTCTCTCTAAAGCAAATGCAACCGACCTCCAGCCGCCATGCCAGGGGGCGCACGGACGGAACGCCCCCCGGAACGCCCTCCTCTCCTGACCTCGTGCCCCCCGCCCGCCGAGGTCTGCGGGGCCTGGAATGGAACGCCTCCCGAGTGAAACGCCCTTGTTATGTACGCCCCCAAGAAGTCATTGCTCATCACGGGCCACGGCAGTAAGCATTGCCCCGACACACACGCACACACACACACACGACGTCTCTACAGTCGCGCCGCAGTAACTTACGACCCTTCGCCAGCGCCGTACCGCGCGAATACACACGGCCAAAGTTATTATGCATGGTGCTTTTACGCAGAGAGAGGGAGAGCGAGAGAGAGCGAGAGAGAGAGAGGAGCGAGCAAGAGGTGGGATGGGAAGGTGGTGAGGAGGCGTTAATTCTCGCAGGAATTGTTGTTGTGTATAAAATAAATTACCTCTTGTATGCCTACTATATAAATTTGGCAGTTTCTGGTGAAAGTGGTGTGGCACCGTTGTCGGGCTCACAAGACGGCGCCGAAGCTGAGGAGGGTGACACCAGCACGTCTACGTCGTAGACACCAGGTGCAAAGAAACTAAACCGGAAACTGACAACGTTTCTGCGTTCTTGTATGCAAATTTGAATCCCACTTATGGTTTACGCATTTGTTGAATAATTTAGTCCCGTGCACCGGCGCTGATGCAAGCGCGGCTCGGTTGATCACATTTAGTTACAAATTGCGAAGCCCAACGTGTGATTTTGTAGCCGGTTTCAAGGTATACAATAATGTACTCCGTTTTGTTTCCCACGCCCTCCATTATTTAGTTACACGGGGCTGAAATGGTTCGCTGGTCGTGGGGGCGGCGGGCGACTGGCGGACTGGCGCGGACTGGCGTGGGGGGCGCAAAATATTTCTCTCTCCACCCCCACCCATCCTCCCCTCCAGTCTCTCGCGCCGTGCCTCGCGTTGAGGATAGAGACAGAGAGAGAGAGCGAGAGAGATGCTACGGGGAGATAACTACTACTCCTCGGCGGGGACGTCGTTTACGCCCCCGCCGACGGCAGCCCCGCGGCGCCAGCCGTGCCGCCGCCACTCAGCGCGCTAAGCGAGGCGCGCCCCCGCCGCGCCAGCACGATGATAGGGCTCGTCAATAAGGGATGACCAACTCGACGGCCGAAAGGCCGTCGCCGTCATGCTGATCTATGCTCGGGTCTCTCTCTCTATCCGTTGGCGCCCGTACAATATTTCGGCCCGCCCACCTTTACCTCAAAAGGCCAGCCGCCCCCGCCCTGGCCTCCCCCGCCGCCCTCGTTCCACTGGTTCCACTATCTTCCCGCCCCCGCCGCCGCCTCTAACGTGTCAATCCTTGCGGTGCGCCCCCGACGCAAGGGTGGGGCGGGGGCGGGGGCGAGGGCGTGGTGGGTACTACGAACTGCCACTTCCGGGCCTCTGCCGCGTGTTCTGCGGAGAGGGATGAGCCGAGAACCGCGCGCAGCCGCGCGTCGCTCTTGTGCGTGACGTCGGTTTGCACAAAAATAAAAAAAAATAAAAATGAAAAGTAGAGCAACAATACTGAAGCGAAAAGAAGAAAAGCAAAGGTATATAAAATGCTGGCGATGATAAGAGAGAAGGCCGGGGATAGAGAAATGCGGGGGCTCGGTGAGGTTGGCGTGACCCCGGCCCGCGCCCGCGCGCGCTCCGCGGCCCGCGTAGGCGAGGAGACTACTGAGAGCCACGAGAGGAGGGCGCCCTTCCCTCATGACTGAGCTCAGTCATGAAACCTTTTTCAAACAAGTGCGGCCCGCGGCGCGAGCGCGCGTCTCCCGTTTTACGTCCGGTTTATCTCCGAGACGCGACGATGACGTCCGCGAGAAACTGAAACGTTACCGTGCAGCAGGGGAAATCTCTGACCTCCGTGCCTCATTGTCCGTCGCGGTCACAACGTGAGGCTGGCTAACGTGACACATTTGAGAGCCGACCCAACATCGCGGGGAGACTGTCGCGGGTTGCTGAGTGCCCGTCGCGTTCTGCTTCACCTCTATTTATTTGAGCCCCGAGTGCGACCCGTGCGCGTTCGTGGAAGGTCCGGCGGGCGGCGCTCGCTGCAACGCTGAGATGCGAGCGAGGCACGCTTTCGCACTTCCGTCCTCGTCGCACTCATGGGACACATTAGGTCACCACCGTTAGACTAATGCGTCGCCCCCATGCAAGAAAGTCCGTTCTACGACGGTCGCCCAGAGAATGTCCGATCTACAAGCGTCGTTTGGAGAATGTTCGATCTGCATTAGCCCGGCTGGAGAACATCCGAAGTAACATTTTCGACTGTTTTGAGATATTGGTGCCATTTTATGTAGCGAGATAAGGAAAATGGAATCAATATCTCAAAACAGTCGAAAATGTTACTTCGGATGTTCTCCAGCCGGGCTAGTGGAGA
>NW_026267137.1:148955-150839 GCF_000697945.3 Frankliniella occidentalis
CCCTGACGACCCGTTAGCGTCCCTTCCGCGACCCTCCGCGTACCGATAGCGAATAAACAGCAAACGTTTAGCGAACAATCATTTTCGGTCGGGTGCCGCCGCCCCCGCCGCCCCCGCCGCCCCCGCACTATACTGCCCACTCTCGCTCGCACCGCCAACATTTCGCGTGTTGTCCCCCGAAAGACTCGCGCGTTTCGGGCGACCCCAGAGCGCGGGTCCTAGAACTATCGTGGGTGGTAACGGCACGGAGGGCAACGGCACGCCAGTTTCCCGCGACAAAAATATTCCAACGTGCCGATTTTTGTTCCTGCTCGCATGAGGTTCTCACCAGTTAAAAACGACTACCGGAACGCCCTTCGATTTTCCCCTTCGTGTCGACGTCGAGGACTGGGAAAGCCTCGAGTACATCTACCCCGCGCCAGCTCCGAAGCGCTTCAAGCGACTCGCGCGATCTGTCGCTGGCGCTGAGCACAGCCGTGTCCGCCGGGGATAAGGACAAGGGGGACGAAGGAACAGGCGCTTTGACGATGAGTCACGGCGAAGAAATGTTAGAAGTCCCCCCCCCCCCCCCCCCCCCGCCACAGCCCTGTCTCTGCGCCCGACAAAGTATTGTTATTAACTAGGCATTGTTATAGACAAAGAGGCTGATCCCTGGTCGCGGAAGCGATGTGCGTTTCCGTTGATTTGTGATTTTGTTATGTTGGCAATTAATTATCATGGGGAAGTAATTTTCAACTTCTTTCCTCCTTAGTTTTTGTTGTACCCATTTTGCCCATTTACTCGACGCCGCTCCTCGCGCGTACGAAATATACCTCAGTTCTACGATGCCGTTCTCATGCGCAGGCTTGCCAACGCACAGAGACTGCAACATGAGGCGTTTTAGAAGCAAGCGTTCGTTTTAACTTTGACCTCAGTTATCTTTCCAATGGTGATAATTGCTCGAAAATTAGTTTCGCAGCAATTTTTGTAGTGCTCTGATCAAAACAACATATCTCTGACTCACATCAACCCTTCAAAATTTGAAAACGTCTTTGCCAATGCACTTGGTTTGTGCGGAAGGAGCATATTCCCCGCTCCTCACTTGGTCGAACCGTGCGCCATCTGGCGGCGAAGTCCGGAGTCACCTCATTCATTTTCCAGTCTAGTCTGCGTCCGACCCGACGCCGGGCAGCAAGTGACCGACGGGATCACCGGGGCACGCCGCCGTGCTACAGCCGTACGTTCGGCTCGTCGCGTTTTCGGTCGTTTTCCGTCACTAAGTGTTGACGAAGTGTTTCAATTTTTATTGCGTGAAAATAGAAAGTAATTTGTGAACAACATTTCATCGCTCCAACTCGCCCTTCCGCCATCTCGCCATGTTTGGACGGGGAGAAGCCATCGACTATTTCGAGGTTAGTTACCCATGCCGCCCGAACAAACTCTTCACAAAGTCCTTTAATCTATCTTTGTGCTAAGATTCACCTGAATTGATGGTTTAACGGAGCCATCGTCACTTTTCCCGATATCTCAGCCCGAAAAGGTTACACGGCCACCTCTGTTCTGGCTGGTCAGACAAATGGCGCTGCTTGCTAAAAGCACAGAAGATGACTCAACAAGTAAAGCGTGCGCTTTACGCCGCTAACCTGTTAACGTGTGATAAGTGAATCTGAAAAAAAGGTAAACCGCGCTTTTTATTTCCCGAACGCACTAAAGGATTCCGTTAAAGCTGAAATGCAGAAGAATGTGGGGACGAAGAAAACGGACGGAAATCGCTTTGCTTTGAAATGGTGACTTCCGCTTTCCTGTTCCTCGCATTCTTCTGCATTCAAGCTTAACCGGAATGCTTTATCGTCAACTTGGAGTTAACCTCCAAATCAGCGAGTAGAGAGCGTTTGTCGTATCGGT
>NW_026267137.1:151197-151648 GCF_000697945.3 Frankliniella occidentalis
CGCCTCGCTGCCCCTGCTTTTCGACTCCCCCTCTCTTGCCCCCCCTCCCTCCTCACCCTTTTTTCGTTATTCTCTCACGACCTCCCTGATCCTTGACCCCCTCGTCCACCCCCTCCGGCCGCCACCACCACCACTGCGTGCCGCTCTTTGGCCCCTCTGATTTCCTTCTTTTTCCGAATTGCTGAACTCGTGATAGCTCTGAGGACGGGTGGGGTGGAGGGGCGGTTGGGGGCGGCAGGGTAGGGGGCTGATTTGTCCGGCAGTGTTCTGGCCTCAACACCAGGCCGACTAGCACCCCTTTCCCCGCCCCCTCTTCATTTCTTTTCTTCTTTTGATCTCTTTCCCCCCTCTTTTCCTTGACGATCCGCAGGGCCGCTGGCCGCAGCTCCAGCCCAGCGCCGCAGCGCACGGCGCAGCTGAGCGCAGCACAGCGGCGCTCGCAGCTGATTGT
>NW_026267137.1:151698-152262 GCF_000697945.3 Frankliniella occidentalis
GGGGGCGGGGAAGGGCGGGGCGCTTTCCGAAACTTGAGCTCCCTTCACCCAACAGACGCGTAAAATTCATAGGTGCGTTCGAAAAATTGACTTTGGCAATCGAGTTCGTTATATTAAATGATTAGGTCAAACACGCGATGTGGAAAGAAAAGAATCTCGGTGAATTCACTATGGCCTGTTTTCGATTGTTTGAAATTTCATTTGCCCACTGTATAATATACTTGGACCAGTCCGTGGTCTCTATTTTGTACTTATTTACACTTATATATACACTTAATGCTTCCGCGAATAATTAAGTCTTTCGCAAACTTTCACCTTGAAATCTTTCCCATCACCCACCCTTAAAATTACAATCAATTTCCCGTGCTCGAAATAAGTTAGGATCCCAAATCGTTTACTTATGACGATGCGCAAGAAATTCACCGAAATGGAAGTGTAAAATTTTCGCCAGCACTACGATTGCTGCGCCAATGCCGAATATCCATTATCGCAGTGGCGATCGTTTGAGTGAACTCGGCGCGCGGAGCAAAAGGCGGCGGCGGCAGCTTGGGGGTAGAAGGGGGG
>NW_026267137.1:152837-153840 GCF_000697945.3 Frankliniella occidentalis
AAACTCTCATTTTTCTAGCAGTCTGTTACTCCACTCCGTCCGGCGGCGTGCTCTCCTCCAATTGGAAAATCCGTTTTCTGTCCCGGGGAGAAAGAAACTGGCGCGCGCGCGCGCGCGCGCTACTTTGCATGGCTGGCTTACCTGGGCGGCCAGGTGCTGGAGGGCCGTAATGACGCAGGAAGCGGATAGCGAGCCGGGGCGATCCCTATCGAGAGCTCGATCTTCCCTCGATTAGCAGAGCTCTCGATGATGCTCTTGGCGTGCTGTGCGGCGGTGGCGGCGGGGCGCCGGGCGGGGTAGGCAGCCCAACGCACTCGGCGGCCGGGCGGCCGGGCCAGCCCGGGCACGCGGGCGCTCTCACCACCCCCAGCCAGCCGCATCAGCCGCGAGTGCAGTGACTGAGTGCTGGTCGCAGGCGCGGATTAAGGTCTGGCTGACAAGGGGAAGGGGGGATGCACTGTCGGTTGTCTACATTTAGGGGGGTTTTGTGGCGCAAATGGCATACCTTTCAGGCGGCTCACCAGAGACCGCAGGTGGGTAATATCGCCCCCCTCCCGCCCTTCATCCGCTGCTGATTGGTCCACATGCCAGTATGCGGCAGGGGAACGACGTCGTTCTGCTGTACAGATTGTGACAGTAAATGCACAAATAAGGCCTGGTACTGTCACTGTTTCGGACGCTGGGATCGGAAAGGTGCTGCTGGGAGGGGGGCGGGAGGAGTGGGCGCGGTGTTCTTTCAGCAAGTCTATCAGCGTGTGCAGGAAATGAGAAGGCGTCCATAGAGACTGTGACCTGTTCAAGAATGCGGCGGGGTGGATTAGTGGTGCAGAACTACGAATCGAGGCAGAGAGGGGCGGAGGGAAGCGGGGGGAGGTGGAGGGACGAACGCGGCCAACTGGACCACCCAGTCGGGTCCGAGACTTGTCCGAGCGCGGCCCCCAGTCAGCTTAATAATCTTCTCTTGGAACAGCCACTCAGCATTTGACCCCCTACCTCTCCCCTC
>NW_026267137.1:154001-156008 GCF_000697945.3 Frankliniella occidentalis
GACTGACAATGAGGGCACGGAGCCACTCGGCTCGTCTGCCATTCTGTCCTAGAGCTTCTCGTCTGCGTCCTCCGCGCAGAGTCAAAGGCCCCGCCTCTCTCCGTGTACCCGATATGTCGACGGGGACATGGCGACGACGACGACCCCTCCGCGGCTTCCCGCCCGATGATGCGCCGGTCGGCTCCATTCGTCTGGTTGACGCCTCCGCGGGAGGATAAGGTTTGGTGGGAGCCGGGCTTGGCTCTCTGCTCTGTCCTCTCCTGCGCACGGCATGGCCGGGCACGGCTTGACGGCGGCCCGCAGTGTCCACAGCCCCCGCCCGCCGCCCGCTCGCCCGGCCCGTGCCCGGGGGGGCCGGCGCCCTCCGAGCCGTGGCAGCGCCCCCAGGGCACCCCAGTGCACCCCAGGGGGAGGGGGCGAAGCTGGGGGAGGGGGGCGGAGCGCAAAGCATATTGCCCTTTGTATGGACCTCCTTGCCGCTCTACTCGGGTCAGTCGGCCTCACACAGCTGCCTTGCCGGGCTGGCCGAGAATGCCGCCGCTCCCTGCGTCCTGGGAGGGAGCTCCAAAGTCGTCTTGGCCCCCCTTCAACCCCTCAAGCCCAAACTTCCCCACTGTTCTCGGGATTTCACTTGGCAGCTCATGGCGTTTAAACCGCTTTTGAACGGGGCGCTATAACTGCGAGCGAGACCCGCGGTGGAGGCGTGGCTGGGCCGGTCGGGGTGGTGTTCGTCAGACAGTGCGCGGCTTTTTAAAAAACCATTAGCGAATCCCCCAATCTGGGCCCCGCGATGCAGCCAGATCCGACCAGGCCAGGGATTTCGCTCCGGAAACAGTTCTCCGATAATGTATGTGAAGAAAAAGAGAGCGGGAGAGATTAGTCGATATGAAAGTTGCCGCTGCTGAAGAGGATCTGTTGCATGAAAGGAAACGAAAGATGAAAGTGGGGGGCGGGGGCGTGGCTGGGAGCGGGGGGTGAGGGACGGCCATGGCTGGGGCGGAGCGGACAGTGAAAAGAGTGTCAAGTATCCTGCGTTTCACCGTTACGGGGCGGAAGATTCCTACTTCCGCAATTACGTGTCATTTTGGTGAACAGCTGGCTGAAGTAAGGTTTTCTTAAATATCTTTGAAACGCAAATTTTACCGTCGAAAAACACACTTGTTTACAGTGGTCTTGTAGAGGCGGATTCTCTCACGAGGAGAGGGAGGGGGGGAAGAAGTGGGGTCGAATGAGGAAGACTGCTGACACACACACACGTTGCTCAGCGAATAACACACTCAGCGTGTGTCTCTCTTATTCGCAGGACGTTCTAATTACGTTACACGTTACGCCCCTGGTCCGCCACGCCCCGCCACGCCCCGCCACGCCCCGCCACGCCCCGCCACGCCCCGCCACGCCCCGCCACGCTCCGGGACTGCCTCACGCTGCAAGCCTTCTAATCAGACAGAGCCGCCCGCCCCGCCGCGCCCCGCCCGCCGCCGCCAAGGAGACCCAGAGGGCTTTCTACTTTCGGCGACCCACCCCCGGGCACTCCTACCTCCAACCTCCCACCCACCACTTCTTCCACCGTACAGTTGCAGGCGTTATGGCGGTGGGGCAATATTTTTTTTACAATTTCTCTCCGCGTTCACCGAATGATGTGTTTCCGAAGCCCACCTCACCGCGTCGATGAAACTAAACATTATGAAACTTTGTCGCTAAAAGTGTATGCCATTACTGCTCCGGCCACCCTGCCTGCTTTAGTTATATACCCGCCGCACCCTTACTCCGAGGGTATTGTATAGCTCGGTTCATGAATGAACGACCCCGCTCACTCTTGCTTGCAGCCCCCCTCCCCCCTGGGGCGCACCCCCTTTGGCCGGGCTGCCGGGGGGGCTGGCGCCTGCTCCCCCCCCCTTCCCCTCATTTCTCTCCCACCCACCACAGACCCGGACTGTTTACGGTAGGAAAACCTGCGGATAATCCCGAGCTGTTGGGATTGATCACGTGCGCGTCGTCTGCAACCTA
>NW_026267137.1:156058-157880 GCF_000697945.3 Frankliniella occidentalis
CCCGCGGTCCCTCGGCTCCTGCCCTCTGTCCCGCGCTACCCCACTCCAACTCCAGTGTGGGCAGAGCGAGGATGACCCCCTCTATTCCATCTAATACGCCGCTGCCGTTCAGACGAGGAGGCTATGTGGGGCTCAACTCAACCCCCCTGCTCGGCTCCGTCGGCCACAAACAATTTGTAGGCACACTGAACTTCCTCAATCGGCCCCGCCGCCGCTGTCGCCCGCCGCGCTGACACACTTCCCTCTTGCTGTTGCGGTGGAATTCCCTCTTCTTCTTGGCTGCTTCCCCTCTCACCCCGCGTCGCTTCAGGAGGGGCGCTTAGTGGCGTGAAATTTATTTGGCAATAAGTTGTTTGTTTCCGAGACATCCTTGATGATAAACGATGGCATTTGGTTGAATTCGCGAAGTTTGCGGCGCGGCGGTCCGCTCGACGCCTTTGCAAATTCTACTCCACCGCCCACACCCCTTCCCCGCTCTTACTCTGCCCCCGTTTCCGCCACTTCCCAGAGCCTTCTGGTCTTTTCATTATCGATTATTAATTTGACGATGTAACCCCCACAGACCTTAGCACCCCCCCCCTTCCCTTTTCCCCTACCACCTTCTGCACCCTCGCCTTGCCTCCGCCGTGCTCGTCCGGGTTGGGCGGAATCGTAAAAATATAGATCTAATTTAATATTTTCTTGATATTTTTGTCGCGAAATGTATCCATTGACGTAGCTACATTGTCGCTCGCGGACAGAGAAGGGTCAGGGCCCACAAAAAAAGCAAGCTTATAATCCGGACGATTTTATACTGCACCCGGATTTTATGTGATGTGGCGTCACGGCCCGCTGGTACGCATACCCGTTGCGTGCCCAAACATTGACCCACTTCTTTTTTTACTATTTTTTTCACTAACCGAAATCGTTTCTATTTAAAAATAAAAATTGTTGGCAATTTTTGTCGTTTTTGTTTTTATACAACGGTGCGCGTGCGGTGCCGGAACAAAAGGGGTTTTTGTTCGCGGCTGTAACGATTGAAACGAATAATGATGGCGCTTCGATGTCGCCGGCGGCCCCCCTTTGCATGTATCATAGCGCTGCGTGGAGGTTGGGGTGGGTTGGTGGGGGCGCACAGAAAAGAGCACACATCATTTGTCGTCCACGGCGCGCGCGGCGTGGGGGGCCACCGCTCTCGGCAATTAAAAGCTATATGCGCGAGGAAAGTCGTTATTCTACCAGAAAACAATGGACGCTTTTGCTGCTGCTGCTGCTGCTGCACGGCGGACAGCACAGCCTCGCCTCGCGGCCTCGGCTCGCGGCGCTCTTCTCTCCGCACCCGCCACCACCGCCGTGGCGTTGGCGGGCGCCGACGGAACAAATCGTTTGAGTGAAGAATGCGGTCGCCCGCGGGGCGCGCGGGGGTGGTGGTGGCGGGCGAGCATGTTGGGGTAGGAGGATGAGGGAGGGAGAGGGTGAGAGGCTCATCGCGATCAGCGGCATTGTCCAGAGGGTGCAATGAGGACACGACCCGGGAGCTATACTCAGAGCAGAACAAGCAGCAGAAAACACGATATAGGCCGACAAACACGATGTAGTACGCGCCCGACTTTGTAGGAAAATGAACATCTGTGATCAGGACGGCGAATAAATGGGTAAACTAGAGAGTGCCTTTTAAAAGCCGTTTAGCACCTTTGTTTTTCCAGTGTACTAACATTAGTCATTTTTTAGTATCAATGCGCGGGGAACGACGTAAGCGGAACTACTACTGAACTTACTGGCTTTTGGCAATCAGCGATGTTCGACTGGTCAGCGCCAGCAGTGATTATCTTGTACCCCCCCC
>NW_026267137.1:158160-164361 GCF_000697945.3 Frankliniella occidentalis
TTCCAGACCAGCCTGCAGCACCCCCCTACTCTACCCCCCTCCTAACGCCGTGCTCTTTTTCCCCATCAGCCATATCGCTGCCCCCGCCCCCCTCCCCCCCTCGACGCCCGGTTCCTCCCTCAGAGGGGCCGGACCGGACGGGGGGTGCGATGCGATGGACGGTGCGACGACGGAAAGAAACTTTATATTTAGCAGTCGTCGCCGCGGCGTTACACCGGCGTAATGTCCTTGATAAGGGCTCGCTTGTCTCCTCTCTTCTGCCGCTATCCTCTCGTCCTGCCCAGGGTGTCTGTGGCGCCGAGGAGGAGGAGGAGGAGGAGGAGGTAGAGGATAGTGGTGGTGGAGGAGAAGGTGGAGGATGGTGGTACATCTTCCACGCCGCTCCAGGTTGCTTGGCAGGCCCTTGAAGAGCCCGCCCTGTGTTTGTTGTTATGTGTGTTGTTTTCTCTCCCGCGCCCCTGCTGCCGTGTTGCCTTCCCGGGTTTTACGGAGGGGGTGAGGGGGGGGGGGAAGCACTGCACTCACGTGAGTGCGTGGGCGAGAAATGTCCGTCCCCCTCGGCGCCGCCGCCGTGCGCTGCTGGAGCTGCTTTGTCTCGGCAGGCGCGAGGTGCGGACTCTGCTTTGCTTCTCGACCTCTAGTTTCGTTTCCCGCAAGCGCAGCAGCTCAGGGAATGCGTTTTGCCGACGACACGACACCGGCGACCACGACACGCGTGTCTCCTGTCAAGCTGGCTCCGCGTCGCCACCCTTTCTCACTGCAGCGACTACATACCACCTCCTCCTGGACGCCCGCAGTCGTACGTCACCCCCCTCCTCCTCCTCCTCCCGGCCCGGATGCCTGCGGCGGCCCGCCCTGCGGACACTTACCGCCTCGACGCACTCCTCGGCACCTTCTTCCTCTCGCTTCTTCACCGCTCCCCACTCCCCCCTCCTTCCCCATGGCGCGCGGCATCCGCTGCTTTACGCGATTAATGTGTTTTTGATGAGCAAGCTTTCTGGCCAGAAGCAGAGGCGGGCGTCCGGGAACCGCCAGACTCCGCACCACCACCTCCACCACCCAAACCCCCCGCGCCCCCCCCCAAAGCACCTGTTCTTCTTCAAGAGAAATCTCCGCACAGCTTTGCCGAGCTGAGATGAGAATTTAACCCTGTTTAAAACCCCCGCCGTTTGCAACGTCGGTTGGCCGAGTTATTATTGCGGGTGTGCGAGTTTCTCTCCTGCTTGACCATCTCTGCCCCCTACCCCCTGTACTGTAAGTACTCTCTCGCGCGACTTGAAAGAAAGATATTGCATCAACATAATTGCGGTAAAATATGAACAGCGTCCGGAGCTCTGGGAACAACAACCCCCCTGGTGGTTAGAGGAGGGTAGCGGGGGGAAGGAAGGGGGGGGGGGGTCGTGATCTGCTGTGCGGAACCTATCTCCCTGAGTGATGGAAAATGCCGAGGACTGGCTGTTGGCTCGGCGGGCTCGCGGGGGGCCGCGGGGGCCGCGGGGGCTGGGGCTGGGGCGTCTTGATGAGCGCTAAGATCGCTCATTCCTGCCCGGTCGTACGGCCCCGCCACGGCCGGGACCGAGGGCCCCCGATGAGCGGCGGCGGTGAGGTTTTGGTCTTCACTCTGGTGGGCCGCGCCCCATAGCACCGCCACGCTCTTCTTCCTTCTCTCTCTCTCGAGGCTTCCGCGTCGCGTCGCGCTGCGCTGGCCTGGCCGCAGACCTCTCAAGGAGATTGCTGCCGTTGGGCTCGAGAGGGCGCCGCCGCACCTCGTCCGCGCCCCGCCCCGCCCCGCCCCGCCCCGCCACGCCTGTGCGCCGAGTGTAAATAATCAGCAACGAGTGCGGATGACGGATTGGTCCATCCGTTGCTATGAGGGAAGGAACCCTATGAGGACGCGTCCTCGACGCCCCGGGATCATGTCGTGCTCTCTGTAGCAGCATGGCGCATCTTGCCGACGGGGAGCATGACGGAGGGGGACTTCGGCGGAAACGTTGTGGCCCTGAGGGTTTCGTGTGTGTGTGTGTGTGGGGGGGGGGGGCACGTATGTCTGACGGGGTCGTCGACGTCCCGCGTCCCGGTCGGTGCCTCCGCCGGGGGGGTTGTTGTTGGTGGGGCCCTTGTCCAGGACTGGCGGGTCGGGACGACATACGCCACGGACCCCCTCACTTCGAGGAGGGAGAGGTAGGGAGAGGAGAGAGGTGTATACGGTCGCATACCGGCCGGGCCGTTGCTGTATAGCCCTCCCCCCGCCCGCCCCGGCCTCGCCGCCCCGGTGGAGGTCCCCCCTGCGTAACCACGCAGAGTTTAGTGATGAGCCGACCCCGAGGGTGGGGTTGGGGTGGGTGTCTGGGCGGGCGGAGGGGGCCAGGGCAGGTGTGATGTGATGAGACTTTGAAGCAAATTTCCCCGATGGCTGTCAAGCTGGCGTCGTGTGAGGTACAAACATGGGGCCTTGCTTGTCAAAAGGAGGAGGGGGAGGGAGGAGGGGTAAGGTGCTAGATGAGGTGCGCGTGCCAGCGAGCGAGTGAGGGAGCGAGCAAATGAATAAGAGAGAGCAAGCGAGCAAGATGACTGAGTGCTGCCTACTCGGGGGAGTGGCGGGGGTTGCATTTTGGACCCTTACCCCTTCCGCCCCCCCCCCCTCCCCTACCCGCTTCAGTCTGTGTGACGGTGCAAAGGAGAGCCGAGAGCGTTTTCGAAACGTGGATCAACAGGGTTGGCGCCCCCTACCGCCGCCGCGCCGCCTCGGTGGTCACGTGCGGGGCAATAAACGCCTTAATTCTTAACGTGACCTCCTGTCTTGTCCCCTATCTCCCCCTCCCTCTCCCTCTGTGCCCCCTGCGGCGTGAAACGTGAGTTTGGCCGGGACCCGTGAGCTACGCCACGCCGCGCAACCCCTGCGCGCCCCTGCCTGGGGAGGGGTCCCGTACCTGCAGAGCTGGATGATGGCCACTCCGACAGTAGGGGGGGAGTAAAAGCTGAGCGGGCGAGCAACGGCACCACGCTGCTCAGCCAGGCGTTCACTTCACGCGCGCGCAGCACAATCACTGAACGGACGACAGAGTTGCGTTCTTTTTCTTCTACCCGTTTTACGCCTCTCCTCCGCGCGCACTTGTCATACCTGCCGCCTCTGTGCGACTGCTACTAACTCTCTCTCTCTCCTCGTCCGCTTGCAGCGTCACCTTTACTCTTGACGTTAATTATTTTTCGGCAAATGGAAGCTGTCGCCGGGTGGTGGTGGTGGGAGTGGGAGGCGTCTGTCGGGGGAGTAGGAGGAGGACGAGCGATGTGCAGCGCTGTGGGAGCGAGAGGCATGTAGATGGTAGGCGGGGATTGATCGATGGGGAGGTTGAGGTGCATTTACGGCGGGGGGAAGGAGGGAGATAGGAAGAGTAAACCGTATATCTCACGCACTTCTGCTAAGCGTTCTCCCCCCCCCTCTTTCTGTCTCTGTCTCTCTCTCTCTCTCTCACTCGATCTCCCTCTCTCGATCTTCCTCTCTCGATCTCCCTCTCTCGCTCTCGCTCTCCCTCTCTCGCTCTCGCTCTCGCTCTCCCTCTCTCGCTCTCGCTCTCCCTCTCTCGCTCTCCCTCTCTCGCTCTCCCTCTCTCGCTCTCCCTCTCACTCTCGCTCTCCCGCTCACTCTCGCTCTCCTTCTCCCGCTCACTCTCGCTCTCTCGCTCCCCCTCTCTCGCTCCCCCTCTTTCGCTCCCCCTCTTTCGCTCCCCCTCTCTCGCTCCCCCTCTCTCGCTCCCCCTCTCTCGCTCCCCCTCTCTTGCTCCCCCCTCTCTCGCTCTCCCCTCTCTCGCTCTCTCGCTCTCCCTCCCTCTCTCTTTCTCTCTCTCGCTCTCCATCGCTCTCCCTCTCTCTCACTGTTTCTCGCTCCGATCTCTGACGCAGCAGCAGCAGCCTAGTAGGCAACCCGCCCCCGGGGGAGTGAAGTGGGCTGCCTACCTGCCGGGCGCCCGCGGGACGTGGAGAAGTTTCCAGCCAGATCCACCGCACCGCGCCCCGCCATGCCACGCCTCGACCCGCCACGCCACGCCACGCCCCCGCGGGGGGTGACGAGAGACGGGGCAGCAGGAGGCCCTACCACCGACTGGACCATTAACGGAAATTAAATTGGCGCAGTAATGCTGGTCCAGGTCGAGGCCTCCCCCCCATCAATCCCCCCTGTATCCCCCGCCTCCTCCTTGGCCGCGCTGCCACCCCTCCCCCCCTGTCCCCTTCTCCCCTCGGCTCTCAACCGAACGGCCGCGAAATGGAATTTGGACGAGGTGGCTTGGGCAAGGTCAAGGTTGTTCGGGAAACGCTCCGACTCAGTTCGGCTCTTACCTGCTGATGCCTCGCCTCTGGTCAGAGGGGAGGAGGGATTCCCTCTTACCTTTGAGCGGCTGAAACGAACAATCGACGTAGCATTCCATCGATTCCATCTCATCGAATCCTCCTCCTTTTATCCTCTTCCGACTCAATCCTTCCCCCCTTTTGTCCCCTTGATTCTTCTTTTCTCCATTTCTGCTTCCCCTCCCCCCATACTACTCGCTGTGTCATCGCCCTTTTGCTCGTCTTTCCTACTCTTGAACTTTTCCCGGCAGAGTGCTGCTGCAGGCAGAAGAGTGTTGCCACGGACAGCGCTGTCTCGTGTCATGTCAGATCTGCAGTGATCCCCACAGAGTGTTTGTTTTCACCGCCCGGCCTCTCTCCTCCGCCAGGAGGAGTGTTGTGAACGAGATGAGGGCCGGGTCTCTGTTCGAGTGCTGCCGATGTCCTTTTAGAGCACCCACCCACCCCGTCTGAGGGCATCTTGTGAGCTGTCGGTCGGCTAGTCAGTACTTTTCGTCGCCCTCGCTCGCTGTCGCCCTTGCTCGCTCGCTGCCGCCTTAGCTCGCCCGACCTCGCCCTCGCTCGCTCTGCCTCGCGCTCTCGCCTCCACTCTCTCCCCTTCTCTTCTCTACTTCACCACTCCGGTTTATTACTGGTCCCCGGATATGGCCCAAGAATGCCATTGAGGAATTTTCGTATCAAGCGCTTCCCGTGGATGGCCATCGGCTCTCCTGGCGCGCCCGCTGAGAGAGAGGGAGAGAGAGGGGATAGGGGGAGAGTCTGGGGCAGAGAGGGGGGTGTAACTTGCGATAAGAAGGGCAGAAGGTAAACCGGAGGGGGTGGGGGTGGGTGGCTCCCTACGCTAGGTCTTTGCCGGCCAATGTAATTTAAGAGTAATGTCCCTTCTATCCGTTGCCGCCCTTCGCCACGCCCCTCTCCCCGCCCTTCCGCGGAATTCAACGAAAAAGTCAGTAAGTCACCCCCCCCTCCCCCCTCCCTTTCGTCTTCCTCGCTGCTGTGTTAAGATTTTACGGCGCCCGCTTGATCCTGTAGCTTCTGGACTGCGGGAGGGGAGGGATTGGCGGGGTAGGAGAAGGCCGGCGAAGCGGGAGTCGCGAGGGGTGGATGCTCGGCAAAATGGGGAATCAATTGCTATCTCGATGCCATGGACACTCTTTCGGAAGCATGCGCAGAGTGTCAGCAGAGGGGCCGCATGTTTGTACTCGTCAAGATCATCTGAAAAAGCTCTGTAGTTTGACTTTACCGTACGTACGAACATAAATGTGTTTGTTGTCACCTCTCACAATGTTATGGCTGCTGCGACCATTCGATTGCCTGGGTGCAGTTGTTTTGTTTTCTTGCCCTCAATTCGACTGAGGGTTGTGGGTGGTCATCCTCAAAGTACGTCCGTCAGTCGCCGTCGCAAAACTGCCAAGTTCAGCTCTCATAACGCCTGGTAGGTAGGCAACACATTGCCTGCAGTGCATGCTCGTACTGCGGGCTTGCCTACCCCGAGTCTCGCAGGCGTCGAGCTCCTCCTCACAACTAGCCGAAAGATTAAAGTGAAAAACGGACGTACTTTCTGGATGATCCCAAAGGTGTTTGCAGTCGTTTAGAATGTAGAAGTCACTACCGCCTTGCCAGGCCGCGCCCACCCCGCCGCTCAAGGCCGAGCGGAGGCATGAATCTATTTAAGGCTACTTCTGAGGTTTGAACCGAGTTAATTAATAACAATCATCCCGGCGGCGCGGCCCTCCGCAGCGATCGTCTAAATGCTTTTCATGAATATCTTTGCATATTTCGTTTGTCCTGCCGCCGCCCCGGGCCGAGCAGCAGCGCCGCCGACCCCGCAGCGCCGGCTTACCTGCTCAACGGGAC
>NW_026267137.1:165291-166554 GCF_000697945.3 Frankliniella occidentalis
CCCCCCCCTCCCCCATACCCCTCTCTTCGCTCTGAGTAAGCAAAGCACTTCACATGAGTATGCAGATGATGGGCAATTTCCCTCCCTAATACGGCGACACTGCTCAACTCTTGGTCGGGGTCTGCGCGGCCCACCCTGCCACGCCTCCGCCCCCGCACGCCCTGCTCCCGGCTCCGACCCGAGTCATTGGCCTCCCCCCTTGTCACCGGGGTGGCTACCAACGCAATTTGATTTCAACAGTTGGCGGCGGTTACACACTAACACACACATTCACACACACACACACGCGCCGGCAATGAGGTTGGGCTAGCCGCACTGGAAACATGCTGCCGTGCTTGCTCGGCGGGGGTGACCGCCGATTGTTATGCGCTCCGTCGAACATTAACGTGCCACGTCGAACATGCCGAACCGCCGAACCATCATCGCAGGTACGACGAGCGCATTGCATTCATTCGGCGCCCCTCGTGCGCGTCGAGCCGGCTAAAATAATATCTTTCCAGACACCTTTATCGCGATCGTCACGCGACAAATCGAAAATTTATTATACCACAACAAATGGCGCATGCAGAGGGATTTGAGGATGAGAGCCGCGAACTGCGGCCGTGACCGTGTGACCTTACTGATTGAAGGTCGACACGACACATAGTATGCATATACAGGGTAGTGGCTGTGCCCCTTTGGAGCAAATTACACTGCCAATAAATAACTTTGCAAATAAGGAATCACAAGTAATTTTATTAAAAACTATGAACTGCCTATTAAATTCGGGTATTCTTACTCTACAAAGGCATTAATCTCCTAATTTCTTGAGCGCTCATTCAACGGCACGACTCAACACCCTTACTGTTTTTTCGGTGTTCAGAGTGCTCCTGTTGCCTCAAGGCTCTCGAGCGCCCAACAAACGAACGTCTATTAGTGCGGGTAGGCGGGAGCCGAGCAGCAGCAGTGGGCGCTGGCCAACCTAGCCTAGAGAGAGATGAGCTGTCGCCTCTTGCACGGGTTCTACCAACTGACGCGAGTCGAACTAATCGAACTTCCGACAACACCCTCGGACTATACCAGGCGTAAGCAACATTGCACACGGTAAATATAACTCAGGATTTTCCTACAAAAAATCTGTCAGAATAGTTCGGAAACATGACTGTCCAATACATTGTTGGGAAATCAAATTCCAATCCTTTGTTTGGAAATTTCCGAACAATTTGGAAAACAGTAAACTTACTAGTTTGTATTTTAAATTTTCCAAACTGTTCGGGGGTGCAA
>NW_026267137.1:167014-170594 GCF_000697945.3 Frankliniella occidentalis
GGGGTTGGAAGGCGGGAGTGAATTGTGGGGCGTAAGTAGAACGGGAGGGGCAGGGGTAGGTTGATGAGGGCATATTACCGGGGCTGCGCCGGGCGAGGCGTGGAGGGGTTGCGGAGGGAAAGTTTCAGTATTCAGCGTAATCCGAAGTGATTTCCGAAGGTCTGCCTCCGCCTCCGCCGTTGATTTGAGGGGGGGGGGGTCGCCTTTTATAGTCCATGCATGAGAGTCAACAGCCTTTAGAATTGGAGTATTCCAAAAGAAACACGCTGATCATTCAAACCTCCTTAAACTGAGAACTTATGAAAAAATTTCGCAGGCGCCGCCAGTAAAATATTATGAAATAAGGATTATACAAAATGTTTTATTGATTGATGATATGACCTATATGGCCTACGTTTGATTGTACTAGTTGCACGACCTCTAGGCCCTGGCCGCTTGTGTGTGATTTTCCTATCGTTACATTCTCCGTTTGCGAATGTTTCTCCACGCTTTGCATGAAAAGAGGTTGGTCAGAAATAGGAGAGCTGGCAGGTGAAGTGCTTCCAGCGATGCTACTACGACACCTCTCTCTCTCTCTCTCTCTCTCTCTCTCTCTCTCTCTCTCTCTCTCTCGTAGCTGACCCTCTCTAAACGGCAATAAATAAGGGGTTTCGCGTCTGCCTGTATATTTATTAGAGGTCGGTAAATCACGCTCGCAGACCGCCTTGCAAATCTTTCTCACCGCCGCTTCCAACATTGAGGTCAAGGTTGGGGGATTTCCGAAATTGGGGCGCCACCCCAGAGGACGGGAGGAAACACAATGGGAAGGCCGGGGAAGTAGGACTGTGTGTAAAGTTTAAAAATGTAAACAGAACATTGACAGTCACGGCGTGGCAAATACGGTTGAAAGAGATGTTGCCTTTTCGTAAAGCAGTATGACGTAAAGCATCCTGACTGCGAAAGTTTGGCATCGGCATCACATGTGGTTGGAAAGAGGCAGTGCACTTAAACATCTGCTTAGCTGCGTAGGCAACTCCGTCACTGACTCGGCGCCTGCGAGACATTGGATAGGCACTCCCGCTGTACCCGCGTGCACTGCATGCAAGATGTTGCCTACTCGTCAGGCGCTGTGGGAGAGCTTGCCTAGGCTGAACTTGACACTTTCATAATGGCGAACGACGGACGCGTACTTTCTTGGTGATCCCTTAAACATGACTCAAAATAGAAATGTTAAAGGTCCCAAAGACAATGGCATGCAAAGGAGGCCAATCCGGCTTCTGTGTGCGCGCGCACACCGACACAAACTCTACCACGCTTGGCCGTCCTTGGCTAGTAGCTGAACCCGTGACCCGGCTGGTCCCTCGTGCCTGCTCCCCGTGCTCGCTCCCCCACCTTACCCGCCGAGCTGACTCTGCTGACCCCAGCGGGCGCCTGGCGCGGCAGGGGCAGCTTTTCGCGAATGAGACATTGTGCCAAAATGATATTTTCTCCCCCCTCGCCACAATAATTTTACGCGCGCTCACGTGCGCACCCTCACCCTCCCACGCTCCGGCGCCCGACCCCTGCCCACACACGCGCTCACACACACACACACACACACACACACACACACACACGACATTAATTACTGATTGCTGCACCTTGTGGGGCCGACCGCGCCACCCCCGGCTAACTTCCTTCGGACAGGAGAGCGTCATTTCTTTTCCGAGGTCGGGTCGTCCCCTACAGCCATCTATCTATCTACCTGTCCATCCATCCATCTATCTATACACATATATCGACGATACGAGGGGGCAATAACTCCGGGAATCATGTGTACACCTGCCTGGGAATCACTGGATAAAAATCAGTCAAAATCAACAGAAATCGCTTAAAATAAGCGGGAGACTAGTGGAATTCGTACAAATTAGTCAAAATAACGTAAAAATTGGGCGAAATTAGCGTTTCCTACTACTAGAAAACCTAAGGAATGAACATAAGAGGACGGGAATCACTGGGAATCAAGGTTTTCGGGAATCATGTGTACACATTTAAAGGTAGTTATTGCCCCCTCGCGACGATATATGGTGACCTCCCCGTGCTGTCTTATTCTTCTTCGTTGTGTTGGCTCGTATCACGACAATTTACTCCGAGGAAGAGAGGGGGGGGGTGTGCCGACGTTATTTGCTGTCATTGGGAAGCTACGTAAAACGACAGGGACTAAGTAAGTGGGCTTTGGGCGGCTTGGAGAGTGGGAGAGAAATACTAAGAATGACGCTTTCGGCGATCTCTCCCTCTCTCTCCCTCCCCCTCTTCCCCCCCTCTCTCTCCCTCCCCCTCTCTCCCTCCCCCTCTCTCCCTCCCCCTCTCGCTCGCTCCTGAGTTAGCGTGCGTGTGTACACGCGCGAGCGTGTTTGTGTGCAGTAGAAGACACTACGTCCCACTCGGGCGCTATTTCCGCACGTACTTGAGTTGTGCGAATAAACCCTGGCCTTGTCCTTGGGAGTCCCCCCCCCCCACCACAACCACTCTCTCCCTTCCCGTGCCTAGCGAAGGGGTTGTTCGCTTCCCCTTGTCCCCTCCCTGTTTTTACTCTGCCGTAATTCTACGTTGGGGTACCATAAAGGCGGCCCCTAGGCCAATCCGACGTGTCGCCACGCAAAAATTTTAACAAGTTTAATTAGAAAGTGTCTCGCGACCCTAAAAGCCTCTTGCTCTTCGTTTGACTGCGTCTCTTGTAGGGTTTTAGAGGCAAGGGGGGCGGGGGGGCCATTATCAAAGTTTTATTGCCGGTTCAAAACCCTTACGGTTGCCTCCCTACACCCTTGCGCCCCCCCCTCCCTTTGGGGCCGGGTCGTCGCCCTCCTGAGGATTGCAAATTTAAGGCAATTAGGGTGCCGGGGGGTCGCCGCCGGGACATCCTGAGGGAAGGCGGATTGGCCGGGGAGGGAGGGGAGGACATCCTAAGGGAGTGGCGCGGCGGGGAAGCGAAACTTGTGAGGAGCAGCCGGGCGGCGTGGCGGGGCGTGGCGGGGGCCGTGCCGCCCCGTGCGCCCGGGCGGGGTCGCATTCACGACGCGATGGATGTGGCCCCCGCACCCCACGTGGTCTCGGAGAACTTCTTCATTAGGCCGCCCGCGGGACGGAGGCTGGTGGGGGCCTAACGACAGAGGTAGGCGTGGCGGGCGTCGCTCTGCGGAGAGAAAAAAAATAAAATAAAAATAATTAAAGAAGAAAACGATTGTGACTTTGTCAAACCAAAAATGTTTGCTTCAGTCCTTTATTATTGAGTAAATTTACGCCGCCGGATCGGAGTAGTCCGACTGACGACAACCGACTCAGTAACTGCAAAACAAAACTGTGTTGCTGTCGATCGTAAGCCGAATCGAACGTTCAGATCCAAAACAGCGCGTGCCCTCTGTATTTTTATCTCCCTCTCGGCCCTCTGCGCGCCGCCTAATGGAAGAAGGCGGCCTTTTGCTGGGAATTTGTAAATGGCAGGAAGGGACCGCATTCCCTGTCCCTCCCACTCCTCCCTCCTCCCCCTCCATCCTCCTTCCCCTTCCCCTCCATCCTCCTTCCCCTTCCCCTCTCTCCCTCCCCCTCTCTCCCTCCCCCTCTC
>NW_026267137.1:170644-173775 GCF_000697945.3 Frankliniella occidentalis
CCTCCTCCCCCTCCTTTGAGCCCCGCGGAGAGTTCTTTTACTCTTCGCGTTTGCATCGGCTTGTTCATGCCCCATTTTATGGACTGTCGTTTTTTTCCTGTGTGCAGCTTGAGAGGTGTTGTTGTTGACTTCAGTGGCACAAGGAATGTGGTATGATCAGTTTTGTTGCGTCACGAACAAACATTGTACCGTTGAGTAGTCGCCACCTGTCACCCCCCGCCCCCATCCATACTCCCCCTTGTCAATTTGGCTTTGGCCTCTTTCTCCTACGTTTTCCTCTTTAATTCCTCGGCAAAGACACCGAGATGGACCGGGATTACGGCTTGTAGAAGAAGAAAATGATATGAAGTATAGAAAGGTAAAAATATGGTGCGGTGTTTGGTTGTCCGGAGATGAGGGGAATGAGAAATATTCGAAAAAATACCTATGACATTTCTTTTGTATCTTCTGAACGATGAATGTAGAATAAGATCGCCATGTGCACTGTGTACTAGAATTCTGTTGCACCTGTAGGAAGGGTACGTCAGAGTGCACTCCCTCGTACCTCGCACCTCTGTCCGAGGGAAGGCCCGCACCACACACCTCGCAACGTCCCCCCCCCCTCCCCCAAGCCCCCTGTTTCCCATGGGAGTCGGGGTGCGTGGGTGGTCTGGTCAGTCGGTGGACGTGGGGGACGAAAGTTGTGGTATTCAACATCTCCTCCCCGTACGTGTCGTCACTCCGAGGTCCGCGTGCACCGCCCTTTAGGGCCGAACCGGGCTCCCCCTTCCCTTCCCCTCTTCTTCCCCTTCCCCTTCCCTTTCCCTCTTTCCCCCTTCCTCCCCCCTCTCTACCCGCCCGCGAGGGGATTGCGGCTCCACCGGTGTGTGCGTGTGTAGGTGTGACAGGGCGGGGGACGGCGGGGTGTTTGGTATAGGGAAATAGCTGGGCAAAAGAATGGGCAGGGCGGCTTCGCACTGCACCTGTCGAGCGTCGCATGACGTCGAATCGAGAGTATGCATTTGTACTGAAATGTATCCGCGGTTATTGTTTTGCTTCAAGTGGCTTTTGTTCGACTTCTCCAATATTTTTTTTTAATAAATGGGGATGCACGCTTGAGTTTGGCGGGAGACGCGACAACGGCTCGTCTTCACCGTCTGCTCATCAGTGCCCCTGGTGTGTCCTACAGGATGGCGCAGAGCTGACGCTGGACCTGTCGGTGTTCGACTCATCCTCCCGCAAGGTGCTGGACATCGTGAGGGGGCGTCGCAGACCGTGCCTGGAGAATGTGAGTGTGCGCCATTATTCGGGACTTGGAAGCGTTTTGTTGCATGCGATGCGGTGCGGTCTGACGTTATATTGTCCTTGCGCAGGTGGTCACGCTGAAGAACTTGAACTGCGCGGACGAGCCGAACGCGCTGCCGCTCCTCAACTCAGTGGCCCCGCACGTCGAGGAGTTGGACCTGTGCCGAGCCCGCCCGCCGCACCTGCGGGTGGTGTCGCGCATGAAGACCCTCGCAAAGCTGGACGTTCGCACCGAAAGGCGCCTCCTCCTGAACCGCGGGGAGGTGCTGCCGAGCTTGCCGCTGCAGTTGAGGGAGCTGCGAATCGGAGCCGCCAGGAAAGAGCAGCTGATGCTGATCCCTCGCATGAAGAGGCTCCGTCGGCTGGCGATTCACGGCGTCAACAGCTCCTCCATGGCCACGGTGCAGATGCCGACCCCGGCACACCCTCCCCAGGTGCGCTGGCTGCAGCTGTGGCTGAGGCCTGCGCAGAAAGCCCTGGCGCTATCACTGATCAACTGCTTCGGCTCTTCGCTGCGCGAACTGCGCTTCAGGTGTGAGTCGGGGAAGAGCGTGGACTCTGACTGGTTCCACTTCCCGGACCTCGCCCGCGACCTCTCGCGGTGCGGCTCGACGCTGCCGAAGCTCCGCCGCCTCGTGCTGTTGCGGGATCGGGACTGGGATGGACCCTGCAGCCCGGTAGAGTCGGACGCAGACTCTTCAGACTCCAGTGATGCAGACCAGCGGGACTCCTCGGACTCGAGCGACGAAGAGGACAGCGACTCGTCTCATTCTGCTGTCTCCAGCTCAAGCAATGATACGAGCCGCGAAGATTCGGACTCTGCTGCGGAGTCTTCCGACTCCGGTGTGCACGACGTTAAATCGTGCAAACGCCAGCTGCGCTCTATCGAGAAGTGGCTGCAGCGGCGGACCGGAGTCACCAGGAAGGTCGCAGTATCGTGCGACTCATGTCACGTGAAGCCGGGCACCCGATGGTGATGCAGGAAGCGATATGCTCGGAGCCGTTCCCTGACAATGTGGACGTTACATATAACTTGATTTAATCTCTCGGTTTAGCTCTGTAACACGACCCAAACTTTGGCACCATGATAATCGTGTACTCTCATTAGCTTTGTTTTTAAAAAAATATATATAAAAAAAAACTGTTCCCAATTGCATGTAAATTCATGCAGTCTATCAAACTTCATTTAATCACTTGTTAATGTTTCTTGTGACACAACCCACACTGTGTCGCCATGACATTTTTTAGGAGACTGTATTCTCAAGAGTGTTTCTTTTATTACTTTTTAAGTATTTTTTGAAAACTGACTTTGCGCTCAATTGCATAGATTTCTGATCGCACAGAAATCCTTTGTATCACTTCGTAACTGCTTATATTCTTTGCATTTCTTGATTTAAATAAAGCAGGTTTTGAGTACTTTACTTTGCATTTAGTAAGTTGTCTGCCTGTCGATATGCGACATTCTGTTGTGCTGTGGGACGTCACTCGTCGCCTCCTCGCTCCGACTCATTATGTTCGGCTGTTAGGTGTGTGTGTGTTCTCTGATGTGGAGGGAAATTATGAGTTTATTGAGGGGAGCGAAGTTAGGGTGGCCAAGTTGGTGGTCGTGGTTTATACAGCTCGCCTGAACGTGATGTGGGGCGTGCACATCCCTCCCCCTCCCCTTTCTCTCGCTGAATACTTTCTCCATCCCCCTCTCTCTTCCGCCTACTTCCCTCGCACTAGGCGGTGGCAGTGGAGAGATGAAAGTTGGGCTCTGCAGAGTCGTATAGAGCGATGTTTAATAGTGGCTTGAGTGAGCTCCCACCCTTTTCTCCAGCCACCCCCGCCCTCGGTCACGCGACCCC
>NW_026267137.1:173825-178704 GCF_000697945.3 Frankliniella occidentalis
TTACACTTTCTCCCTTTTTTACTTGTGCGAATCTCTACCAAATATATCTTTGTTATACCTGCTGGGTGCCATTCTTCGCCATGCAACGCGTCCGCTCCCCCTCTGTCCCTCCCCACCGCACCCCTTTCCCCTCGCTGACGCCCCCCACCGCAACAAGCAACCCAGTTCCGCCTATTGGTCAGCAGGGCGGGCGGCCGAACTCACCTGCACGTGTATGAAAACAATAATGTTGATGATGCTGCAAGTAATGTATGCGAGCAGTTTGGCAACAACGCCTCGCTGAGGGGGTGGACATCTCTCTCTCTCTCCCTCCCCCCCTCCCTCTGTGTGTGTGTGTGTCTGTGTGTGGGGGAATGTCGGTGCACTGCGTGTGGAAAACTCAACACACAGGGTGAGGTCAATATTTCTCTCCCTTCTGTATCAATATTAATTAAGAGCTGTTAGCTCGCCTGGCGCACACACTCACCCTTCATCAGCTTCCCATTGGCGCGACCGCAAGGGGAGACGATCAAAATGTTGCCTATATTGTTTCCAGTACAATATTGGTTTAAGCTGCGCTTTCGCGTTTTTTAAAGACCACGCGTCGTCATGGCTGTGCGTGTTTGTTTGGTCTGTGTTGAGAATGATCAGCTTCAAGCTAATTTTTTTAACTTGAAAGCAGATTTCTTAGTCCACGGTGCGTTGGAATGGTTGAGAAACTCAGTTCATCCTAACGATATGAGACTGTTTAATAGTTTTGGAATCGGCAATTGCGGCCTCTCTATTCACTTCGCCAGAAAATACAAATTTTGTTTCTCGTTTTTATGTTTTTGTTTTAGTCGTAAAGTAAAGTTCCTTGCCGTTTTTCCCGCCCTCTCAGTTCCCTCTTCTGTCCATGGCGAGCCGTTTTCCACTCTTTCAGAACGGGCTGTCTGATTAGAGTGAGCAGGCAAGCGAATCGCAACACGAAGGTTTTTTGCGATATTGTTTTACTACGAATACATCAGCAGCACGGGCCTTTTGACGGACGTTGTGACATGAGAATCACTTCCCGCGAGTGTTGTATGCATTTTTCAATGGCCCCGTGCATGCACGGTACGGCGCCAGCTGGGGGCCGCTAACTCCCCCTCTCTCCTGCCCTACCCCCATTCGCCCTGTTTCCCATTCCAGGAATCCCCCTCGCCACGCGAGAGCCGACGCATAAAACACAAGAGGAACGGTCCTACCTCGGCGTTGCCACAACGGTACGCGGCATCACGACGGGCGCAACGTGACGTCGTGTTCTAGGATACAAAGTTGTAAAAAAAATAAAATAAAATGTCAACACTTTGTAAACTGTAAAACGTAACCCTAATGAAAACTAGATTATGTATCCTAACATCGATCCAAACAAAAATAAAGTAGTACCGATATTTTTTTTAATTATCACACGGTAAGAATATCTTGGAATTCAAGCAGATTCCTTGGAAACTGTCTTGAAAACGAAGTAGATCGCTCGAAATCCAGGATGTAATTTTTACCGTGCAATGCGTGGGGAAACTTTATTCGTCTTTTGATTTTGCCTAGTATATATAAGAGCTATCGCAAGTTCAGTTGTATGGGGTGTAACAGTGTTGTGAGTTTGCCTACTCTTTCAGCCCACAATGCGCTAGGGTGGTCACAAATAAGGCTTTTGTGAGAATGTTGAAGTGCTTGTTGACACCAAGGGTGTAATTTAGTGAGGACAACTCTCAGAAAAAATTTCATCAAAATGGGACAATATTTGACCCTGCCGAATTGGTCTTAAACTTTTACATTGGATCCTTATGGAGAATTTGGCCAAAATCAAGATCGCATTTCGATAAAATAAAATACTCAAAATTGCGGAAAATCGCTTAAAATCGTAAATTTGTGCATATTATTTTCGAAATGAAATGTGTTGCGAATGCATGCGGCACGTATCCTGGCACGGTTTTTCGAGTAGATCACGTTTTTGACCGTTATATTTTAGTTCAGAAATTTTTTTTTGCTCTAGCCCAAATTTATTGATTTTGGCCAAATTCTCCATAAGGATCCAATGTTAAAGTTTAAGACCAATTCGGCAGGGTCAAATATTGTCCCACCAAATCACACCCTTTGGTCAACAAGCACTTCAACATTTTCACAAAAGCCTTATTTGTGACCACCCTAACAATGCGCCATGGCACTGTGACACGAAACAATATTCAAACCCGCATCACTAAACATGGAGGTGTTCGCTCTCACGACGTGATACCTGACCTGTGATTAAACTATGCTGTTAGTGTTGTCACATGAATGTGTGCGCCGCAGACATTCATGTTGACTACAGAAAGCTTGGTAGGTGTAGAAATTTACTTAATTTAGCTCTTTGTTTTGGTTTCATTTAACAAAGGAGCCTTCAGCATCAGAAGGGTGATTCCTTACTACGCGCGAGGAGGCTACCTACCTCGCGCGAAGGACCTCTCTCTCTCCTCTCGTCGTCGTCACACGCACGGGCAGAGGGAACACCATGCAGTACAGTGCCGCTTGTAGGAGTAATTTCCGTGGAAATACAACAAGTGCCCGCAGCGACATGGCGCTGTCCCCGCCTCGCGCGCCGTGCCTGTATGAGTCTGGTAGGAAAGCCCCTAAAGGGTTCGTTTAAAAAATTGGACAAAAGAAAACTCGACACGCGACAATGAACCGCTCACCTCGAGCGACCGTTTAGAAAACAGCTTACCTTTCGCTACCGTCTGGAAAATCGCTCAACTCTGCAGACCGTTTGGAAAACCGCTTAACTGACTTTTTTTTACATATATTGAGAGATTGGTATCATTAGAATCAGCGTCTTTCGGAGATTATGTATGCATGATGAATGTAAAAAAAGTAATTTTTTAAGCAGTTTTCCAAACAGTCTGCAGAGGTGAGCGTTTTTCCAGGCGGCCACCAGAGGCCAGAGGTAAGCGGTTTTCTAAACGGTTGCTAAAGGTTTTGGACGGTTTTTGTCCTCGCATATCGAACTGGGGAAGGATACGTCGATCGTACGTCGTCTTAGGGGCGTGCACAGCATGATAATTGTTAAATACGGTTTGCGAAAGTCTCTTCGTTTTCGCCTGTAAAGCCGCGTAATACCAGAAACGCACAACGCATCTCGCACATTTGCTCATCGCTTACGCGCTTCGAAAAAGGCATCGCACATCGCAGGAAATCTTCCTTTGTTTCCTGGAAGTAGAGCGCTAGACGCTGCGGAACGCTTTTTGCAGGGGGACTTCAAAGCTCACCTGCGAGCGAGCGCTCGCGCGAGCACCGTCGCTAGGATCCACGCCTCTACCTGGTTAGCTCGCGCGAGTGGGCTCTTCGCTCCGGTGAGAGCGCCATGCCAGTGAGTTCTCAGTAATCGCCCTGCTGTATGGCTGATGCGTGTCTGGCCGGCACCCTTGCCTGTCAAACATCTCAGTTTTACAAATTTTTTGTAAGCTCGAATTTTTAAGTCAAGTTGTAAATTTACGAGAGCACATTTTTTACTCGCCAATGGATTTCAAGTCGGTACGTGCTGCAGGTATTTTTACGATTCCAAATTGTATTTTTACAACTTGCGTCAAGGAAAATTTTCCTGTAAACCTACCTACTGTTATTCAGTGTCTATTTTTCACAGTGAATAGACTGGAATTTCGCTGTCCATGCCCGTTGGTTCGTGCAGCGCGTAAGCCGGGACCCGTACTCAGTCTGCACTACTTTGGACAGGGCAGCAGCGGTGCGGGTAGATGTGAGGACAAGAAAGGGACTGGGGGCGTGGAGCCCGGGTCCCCCCACGCCGCTGGCCGTTGGGACGGGACGAAGGGGGGGCTAGCTAACCATATACTAAAATAAAAACTGTAGGAAGTTGTTCTTATCGCACCCCGCTTTCTCTTTGCAAGATGATTTACACTGGAAGAAAAAAGGTGCCATACTCAGTCCCTTTGTATAGGCGTTACTGAAATAGTCGCTCTCTAAAGGTGCCATTGGCTCCCTAAAGGTGCTATTTTCGCGTATTTTCGGCAGTATTTGTCGCTGTACGAAAGGAATTAGTGCAGTAGCATCTTTGAAGGGTTGTTAAATAGTATACTACCCTAGTTTTTCCAGTGTAGCTTAAATTAGGTGAAATCAGACACGCATGTGCCTGTGCGCTCAAGTATATACGTGTTCACAACTACGTGTTTCGCCTGTTTCGCGACAGAGCGTGTTATTTGAAAGCAGAAACCGATTCTCTTTTCGTGACGTTGAGGAATATTGTTGCATGGCCCGTCCCGTGCCTTTCACCTACTCTGCTGACTGAGCAAATTCCCGCCCGTTTCTGCCGTGCGCCATCTCCCACTCGGTTCTCCGCACTCCGCTCTGGTCTATTCTCCAGCCCCCTGCTCAGACAATGCTCCCATTAGACCAACTACGCTCCGCGCGCCCCCCGTGCCCTGCGCCCGCCCTCCCGCACCTTTTCAGCTTCCTGCCTCACCGAGCCCAGTGCTGATCTGACTTCTGCGCGTTCAATTGTCCTGGCAGGCAAGCGGTGCATGCGTGTGTTACTTGGTTCTTCGCCACACTTTTGGAAGTCTTCGTGTGGTAAAACAAACGGCTTGCAAAGCTTCAAGTATCTGGACGCCTTACGTGTTTAGATCACAATTTGACAATGTCCCCTGTTCTGTAACCCCCCCTCCCCTCCGATGCTGGATTTCCCCTCTTCCGCCACGTAAGTACCTGCGCGCTTTACCCGCGACGTCCCACGCCGTGTGGTCGCCGGGCCTCGTGGAGAGGTCCTTCACTCCAGGAGGCTCTCTTCTCCAGGAGGTCGAGGTGCGCCCATAAGTTCCTCAATGTCGCAGAGGGTTGCGTGGGGCCACCGCAGTGAAACGCGGCTATCATGACGTCCCGTCAGCCCCCAGCCCCC
>NW_026267137.1:178799-184915 GCF_000697945.3 Frankliniella occidentalis
CCCCGGACCCGGCGCGACCCCCTTCCCGTCGAAAAATATATTGGACCCTTAAAGTGGCCATGATTTTCATGCGTTGGGGACGTAGGGGAGGGTGCGGGACGCCTGGCCCACGTCCGCTAGAACGTCCACCTGCGAGCCTCGCGTCATTGCCATTTAATTGTCTTTTTTTTTGTGGCCCCACGGTCGGCTGGGGTAGTATTGAATTCACGTCGAGTACCGCGCGTACGGTGCTCTTTTTGTACCACACGGCCGTTTGGTCTCTGTTGCCTTTGCTTCTTGAACGGAGCCATTTGTATTTAACGTAAGTTTGTATTTTGTGAAGGGATTGTTAAGAGTCAAACTCATTGTAGTGTTTGAATGCATTAATTGTTTTCCTCCTCCCTGCTCTTTTGATAATGGGCTGGTTCATTTTATCCGAGGGGTCGCCATAACTCACCTTAGCCGTGTACGGAGTATTATGGTATTGTGCGGTACTATATAGTATGGCCATATATGGCGCGTTTTAAGAGATTTTATGTCATATTATTAGATATTGTGAAGTAGTAGTAGTATGTAGTATTATGAGGTATTATGGAATTATGTGGGGTATTTCGTTTTTTTTTGTTTTGTGGCATGTTATGGAGTATTATGAAGTATTATAAAGGTATTATGGGACCCGGGACCCGTGTGTACGGCGTATTAAGCGAGTTAGTGACCCCTCGATTTTATGATTGCTTATACAATTTGAATTCTGCTGGAGTTGGGCAACTCGCGGTACCCCGCTTGCCGAAGCCGCCGTTCCCGCGCTTGCGGTGTTTGGTGGCGCCCCACCTGTGTGGCCACAGTCCGTGCACAATATATAGTCTCGGCGTCTGCGGGCTGCCCGGGTCAGCGGGCCTGGAAATGAGTTTTGGTTGGGCTCCTCATGCGAAATAATGCTTGCGAAGGAATTCTCCCTTTCGCCTGAATTACTGTTGTACTGGACCTAAAGTTGGCCGCTGGGCTTCAGGGATAAGTCGCCCTCACTCCCCCCCCCCTTTACCCCTTCCCCGTGTCGCTTGTTCTCTTTCCCTCACCTGTATATCGGAAGCAGCGGAAATAGAACGGCTTGCCTCAGCGAGTTTGCCATGGGCGCACAGGTGTGTGCGTTCGGGTACGTCACCTCGCATTAAATCTTGATTAGTCAGCCCGGCCCAACACCTTGAACCTTCGCGGCCCCGCCCGGCCCCACTGCCGCCGCCTCTGATGAGCCGCCGCACGAGTACCTCCGCAGCACTGCCGCCTACTGGCGGGTCCTGGCGGGTCCTGGCGGGTCCTGGCGGGTCCTGGCGGGTCCTGGCGGGTCCTGGCGGGCCCAGGCGGGTCCTGGCGGGTCCTGGCGGGTCCTGGCGGCCGCGGGGGAATTCAATCACAAGGTCGCGCCATACGTGATGCTAATGCGCGCGGGTGCGTCGCACAGCAGGTTAGGTACGCCCAGAAAACGGTTTCTTTGATTCAATAATAATTCAGTAATGATTAAACAATGATTCAATAATGGCCTAACTTTAGGGTAAGGGAAAATTTTGCCTATCAGTTCAAAATAAATAAACAAGGAAATTTTTCTTCAGGTATTAAACAAAAATTTCGGTTCCTCTTGGTTCCTCTGCATTTTCGTCCGTTAACCGAATTTGAGTAATAGTTTGTTTATCCTTCAAAAAATGTCCTATGGAGAATTTAAGGAACCCTTTTATGGGTTTACTCTGTCGGAGTGTTGAGGGGTTTGGCGCCTGTAAAGAGGCATTTAAAACTGTCAATTAAGGTGCCATTTTGTAGAACCCTGAGGGCTTTTTCGTTTTTTGTCGCTTAATTTCTTTGACACTGCTGTTAAAGTGCTTACGCCTGAAGTGCCCTGCCCTGCATTCTTGTGTAAATTCTGTTTCGAAAATACATAATGTAACTTTTTTGTTGTTGGCAGGTACGTGACGTGCAACGACTGGCGCAATTACTGGCCTGCATCCAGCACCACACCAGCAACGTATGTCCCTCCAACGTTATGGGCGGCGGGATGGCTATGGCGCAGGCTCGAGGGGGGGGGGGGAGTGAGTGAGAAATAGTGAGAGCGAGAGGCGGGGAGGAGCGAGAGAGACAGAGGGGCGCAGAGGCCCCCCGCGGGTTCTCACACGCACACACGTGCAAATAAGGGCCCTGGAGGATTCGCGTGCGCTGCTCGTGCGCTGCTCGTGCGCTGCTCCCCGCCCCTATCCTCCCTGTGTGTGGCTGCGACACCCCCGGGAAGTCATTTGCATCACTAATTGATATGTGATGACAGTCCGCTACTGCCGCCCTCCCCCTTTCCCTCCCACCCCAGTGATCCGTCTCCAAATCCTCTCCCTCAAATTTTTGTCCTCGTGTTTGTTGCTGCTTCTGGCTAATCTCGAAGAAAAAAAAATGCATTTTGCCGGAACTTGTTTCCCTGCCACATGGACGTATTTTTTTGAGACGGGTGTTGGTTTCCGTCACTGTTTTGGCATTTCACTGCGGTTGTATGTTTATAGCCTAAATCCAAACACTACGCCGTATCCTCTCTGCCACCCCTTTCACCGCCCCGAGCGGCGTTTTTCTGGAAACGCGGAACATAGCATCCGCCTGATCGATATGCATTAAAAACGAGTTTATTGCCGTCCATTTGGATTTTTTTTTGCTTTATACGCCCCTTTGTGTGTGTGTGTGTGTGTGTGTGTGTCTAAACGTGGCTTTTCGCACGCGTCCTGAGGCCAATATTTGGACAGGCGGGAAAGCTTCAGCCGAAGCCGCCTGTTTCGACTGCTGCTACATCGAATCGCTTTTCTACTTAGCGGTTTTCTTACGAATCTGCGGAATGTGGGATGCACTGAAAAATACAGTTTGTAGACATGCAAGGGCTCAACACTGTTTTGTCCGCTTTTCAGTATTTGAATATTTGAACACTTAAAAGTGTCCATCATCAGGGTTGAAAACTGTATTCATTAGTGTGGTGGTCAGGGCGTTCTAGGAAGATCGCTAGGGTACGCTCGCTTGAAGTCGTGTCAAATTGTAAAATTGAAGTGTACCTCATTTTAAAAAATGAGACGGCACCAGGTACGTTGCACCGCACCTGGCGAACTGAAGAGTACGGAGCACAGAGTACGGAAAGACCGTACCCACTGACTTTTTACCACTGAGCCCGTTAAACGGCTTCACCGTAAAGCGGTTTGGAAAAACCGTTTTCTGACTCCGTAGCACTCAAACGGAGGAACGATCGATGCGTACTAAGCGCCGTTCAGAAAAACATCGGAAAATCATTAGTGGGTCTAACCGTCATTTTACCGTTATTTTTTTTGCAGTGCAGAAAGAATCCTCTCCGTGTCGAATTCGGTCGCTCGAGGTACGTTGTATCCATATGCGGGCATACCTTGCCGTGAATAATCAGGGAATCAGGGCGATTCAAACCACTTGTTGACTTTTCCTGCTAGACTTTGGCTGATCAAAGGGGATTTTTTACTCTTATTTTACCAAACACCACTTCTACCTCGTGTTGGACAGTGCGAGTATTTTCGGCGGTGGCGTTGAATTTAGTGGCACCTTTTTATATCGGAATCCGTAATACTCACAGAGAGGGTAGCAATCGGTTGCGCAATGCAATGGTCAACTTGAACGCTAAGTAAAACTGTTTCCAGTTTGTTTCAGCGGAATGTCGAGAAACGCACGTTTTTATTTCGAAGTTTATCGTCCTTGTGCTTTCGGACGAGCAAATGTGCGGGGTGCGTGGGATTGCGCCATTTTAAATTTCTTACTCTTGTCGCGAATTTTGAGGACAGTGTCACGACGGCACTGGCGTTTTTGAAGCTTCATGGGTGGTTTTTATTGATGCGAGCAGCAGCATCCCTTTTGTGGGTAGGCCATCAACAGCGAAATGAAGAGTTGTCGCGCGAGATTAGACGTCGCTCTCCTTTGCACTACGAATGGACTGGTTTGCTCATGTAGGGTATTCCCCCATGACACGAGTCCATGATGTTTTGCATGGCACGTAGCGGATGTTATCCGAATATTGATGAAGGTTTGCGTTCGATCATTACTTTTGGGGTTAGGGCAAGTGCGAAATGTTAATAATTACTATGTAAGTCGGGCGGAACTGCCAGCGAAAATAGGTTTACACTTCTCTGAGGAGTGATTTGTTTCGTCTTGGGGATCGTGCAGCAAGAGCAAGTACGTCTATTTCTGTCAGAGGTTCATTATGAAAGGGAGCTCGGCGCCCGCGAGACGCGGAGTAGGCCAACCCGCAACACACGCATGCACTCCAGGCCAGACGTTGCCCACCTATCAGGCGCTCTGTGAGCTTGCATTGCTCGGCAGTGTAATTCGTAACGTTGAATAACGGACGTACTTTCTGGATGACCCCATTTCAATGCGGGTATTAACTTAGATAAAACGATATTTTTTCCTTAGCACGATATTAACTTCGTTTCTCCCGTGTTTTTTTGTTGGGCCCGAATGCACACTTGAACTTAAACGTCAGTTGACGTGCAAAATTAAACACTTGTTTTACCAGTGTTCGGTGTGTGAGGGAGGGAGAGGAGAAGGGAGGTTGATAGAAAAGTCTTTATCAACTACAGCTTGATGAAAGGGTAGGCGTCAGTTGAGCGGTGGTGCTGGAGGAGGGGCCAGGAGACTACGCCTCGTGTGTGCACCGCCGTTAGCGAGCAGTCAATAGTTATCGATTGTAATTGAACTTTAGCCTTATCGGTGAATTTAGTGTTGGCTTTGCGTCATCTAGCAAGTGAAAGACGCATCCCCGCACCCAGAAAATGGTATCCTTAAACCAAGGAATTTTCTTTAAAAAAAAAACTACAAGGTAATTTTTGACCTTGGTTTAAGTTTTTTCCATTATTTTCAAGGAAATTAAGTTGATCTATAGAAATTTTTACTGTATTCTAACGTTATTTTCCTTAAGTTAAAGACAATTTTCCTTGTATTTTTGGAGGTAAAAATAGCGTTGAAGCAACGCATTTCGCCCTGTTCAAAGACCACCATTTTCTGGGTGCGAGAATTTTCTTTAGCATCGCAATCTAATGGACTGAGTTCTTTTTGATTAATCTTTTTTATTTTTAGCGATTTTTTGTCAACGACTGCCTACTCAATATCATGCTAGCACGTTCTTACTTTTTAATCCACCAAGAGCTAACCGCCAAAGAGTCAACGGAAGCCTTCTCTTTTATCTGACGTAGCACGCTTACGGACTCCTTGTATAGAAGAGACTTTAATTGTCTCACTGTGAGAAATATATTTGTACATGTACGATATATTTTGTAATATGCCATTTACAATACGAGTCGTACATGTACAACCTCCCACTGTCGCTCGATATTCGATTCCAAGCCGATACATAGGGCTAGTAAATTGTACAATTTTAGATTGTACTTGTACGACTTCTTCCATGGAAAATTTTCCTGTACCCGGTACGACAATTTTTCACAGTGCTTGCACTTTGTCCCTTTTTTAATACTTTAGAAATGAGATATTAAAAATCGCTCTCGTCAAACGAAAGGCACAAGCGAGGCACAAGTATAGTCTACTACTAGGCAAAGGGGCTAGTCAGCTCAAAAAATGTGGTCTGGGGCTGCACACGGTAACGCGAATCAAAAATGGGAGGAAAGTGCGTTTCAAGTTTTCAGTACCGATGTACACCGACAAACCTATGTCGAAGCAACTTACTGGTCATAAAAGATTCCGGGGCTCTAGAGGACTCCTTCCTCGTTAAGTGTCCTGAGCGGCGAGCCCACGCCATTCTGAGCGGTCCAACCGCCCGGCCGCCCGGGTCGGACCAGCACGCACCACAGCACGTTTTGGACTTTCCTGTGCGTTGTTAGGTTTGGTTGTTAGGTTAGGTTGTTATGTTAGGTTTTTGATCTGCGCACAGTTATCCAGTGAGTGGCAGTCGGAAGGACCAGGCTGGGCGGCGGACGTAAACATCGCCCTCCTCTGAGTGCGTCAATCAGCCGTCAGTTATCTCCCTCTCCCTCCCCCCTCTAACTCCCCCTCTTCCTTCCCCCTCTCCCTTCCTCCTCTCCCTCTCGCTCCCCCTCTCCCTTCCTCCCCTCTCTCCCTCCCCTCTCTTCCTCCCCTCTCTCCCTCCCCTCTCT
>NW_026267137.1:186105-204741 GCF_000697945.3 Frankliniella occidentalis
GAAGTTCACCGAAGTTCTCGAAGTTCACCGAAGTTCGCCGAAGTTCAAGGAAACGTACACCGAAGTTCAAGCCTATTTCCCCTTGGTTTGAGCCAAACATTTTGAATATATATTCTTTTCAAATTTGATAGTTCTTTTGATCTCGCTTTTACTTCACCACAATTATTTCATTTTCTCCTGGCCGTTCTTGCGGTATGCTATTTTCAATCGTGGCGTTTTTTGAGCGAAAGTAATGCTTGACGCTGAGACTGAAGCCGTACTGCTTCTTGCTTGCTGTGGACCGATCTATCTTGGCCGGTCGGTAGGCGGTAAAAGATGGACTCTTCCAACCCCATCCATGCTTATACGGAGAGCGCATTTTCCAGCCGCCGGGGGGTGTTCGTCATTTACACTTCCCCCTCCCCCGGCCCTTTACTTCCTGTTCCTTGGGCCTTTGGCACGCCCCTGGAGGCCCTCGTGCTGGTGGGCAGGGCGGCGGTGCCCTCTCCCCTACCCCGTCTCCCTCCCTCGCTGGCGGTCTGTGCTCTCCTCCGTGCCCCTCTGGGCCCTCTGGGCCCCATACGTTAAATGCCAAAAGTACTCTGATTTATTTTGATACTCCGACCACATAGCGGCTGCCCGCTCGCTCATCCCGTGGGGGTTTGGATTCGGACCGTCGGACGGACCGGAGCCCCGCGGGGCGGAACGGGGTGTGGGGTAGACCGTGGCCTTTCCTTTGCATCAGCAGGCGTTTACGAATCGAATAGCTTCGTTTGTGTCAGAAGTTTCTCTCTCTCTCTCCCTCTCTCTCTCCCTCTCTCTCTCCCTCTCTCTCTCCCTCATATTCTCACTGCACGACGTCCGGACCTCAAGCCTCAAGCGGCGGCTCATTAGGTCACTCTCATTTATTTGCCGGGCGGAACTCCTGGGCAGCGGCAAACAGGATGCCGTTGACGTGGCGCGGCGCTGCCCCGGGGGTGACCGGAAGTAGCGCGGCGTTGCACCCGCACCGGAAGTGGGGACGGCGGAAGGACGCGCGCCCGGGCCGGCCGTGGCGTGGCGGCAGCGGGCGGCAACGGCGACAAGGCGGAGCGGAGGAGCAGGAGGGCGAAGGCAGCAGCCGAGATAGCGGCGGGAGGGTGGTGTGCACCACCTGACCCATCGGGACCTGCCCAGGGTGTGTTAACGTTCTACTTTATAATTGTTTTTGGTACTTTTTGGGGTTATATCGCGAACGATTAAGCGGTTTGGGGGCGTACTCGAACCAGGTGATGCATTTTTGTGATGTTTTTCCCTATCTCCCTTCTCGTGGTGCATTTTTATGTTTTTATTTGATGACCCCCCCCCTCCCCCGCTCCTCTCTTCACATGGTGTTTATGCATAGATTTATGTGTTTTTGTAACAGTTTTGATAAATGTAACGAAAATTGCATGTATTTTTACGGCGCAGCGTGGCGAGCACGCCTTACTGCTGTCTAGAAGTATCCAAGGCTAGCGACCCGTACTAGCGATACATTCCAACAGTCGCACCAGCGCCAAAATTTAATATTTTGGCAATATGTAGTGTAGGCTCGAAAGCTTCAATGTTACTTTGTATTACCATTTTACCGAAATGATTGACGCTCTTCCTTGTGCCCTAAATTTCGTTGTTTAAACGATAAATAACACGACTGCAAAGAGATCGGATCCACTGACCATCAGTGGAGTGTCGGGAAACTGAGCGGCAGCCAAATAAATGCGCACAAAGTTATGCAGCGGGTCGATTCTATTCACCTTGGTGACAACCACGATAGTGTACAAGGCGAAAGGAAGCGTGTGCCGTTGCGCCCCAACGACTTGGTCACTCCAACCCGCTGTTCCTTAGTGTCGCTCCAGTGAGCTGGGCGGACGGTGGTGCGGGACGGGCGACTCCCCATGGCGCCCAAGCCCTTGTTGCTGAGGGCACCGCTGGCGGTCGCGCTCGTGGTCCTGGCCGCCGCCACCCACTCCCTGCTGCAGCCCAGGCTGCCGTGCGTCGACGGCGGCTTCCTCGCCCACGCCCTTGCGCCGCACAAGCACGTCATGCTGGCGCAGGTCGGAGCGCACGTCCTCTGTCGCGAGGCGTTCGCCCTGCTGCACAACCTCCAGGCCACTACCGTCGAGACGCACTGCAACGACACCTCTGTGAAGTCTCGTTTAACTGCCGTGCACAATATCTTTAGGGGGTGGGGCATTGGCATTGGCAGCTGGTAGGGTTGCTCCAATAATTTGGTTCAGAGATGGACGACGTTTCCTGGACGCAATGTATAAAGGTACACTTACTGGAACATGTTTGTTTACCTTGGAGATGTACGCTTTACTGCGTCTCGCGAAACAGGCTTCGCAAGTTGCAACCTGTTCCCGCCCTACCTTCTGTCTAAGCTGGCGAGCCCAGCGACCCCTAGTCTCAATCCTGGCCTCTAAACAGAAACACACTTATTTGGAATCACCCTATCTGAAGCAGCCCACCTCTTGTAAGGCGTGTATTTTTTGAGTGCTCCCCCTCCCCACCTCTCTACTTAAGGTTGTCCATGCCACTTGCCCTTTACCTGCAACTTTTGCTTAAAGTTTACAACAACCTCGAGCTTAATAGCGTGCTCGCAGGTTTACCGACGGCGTGAACTCGACGTGATGGTGCTCCTCTTGGGGTCGGGGCACGTCCCCTTGGCCACGGAGCTGACGATGCTGCTGGGTACGCTCGGACGGGTCGGACGCCGCATCCCAGTGCTCGCAGTACTGGGCGTCACCGACATGGATGCGGAGTCCCGGTACGCCGAGGCCATCATCAAGGAGCTCATCCTCGATCGACGGTGGAAAATAGCCGTCGCACTTCAGCTCTTCAACGCCGAGGTGGGTGATCAGTATTCGCAGGCAGCTTTCGCCAACAGCCTGACGGTCTGCTTCCGCGTCCAGGACAGTCCCGTGCCTGTGTACACGTCCGCGCTCTCCCTGCGGCCTGGAGTACGCTGCTTCGAGAACTGGACGCCCATGGCCCTGGAGCGGTTGTGGACGCCGGGGAGCACGCTGCGGCTGCAGGCCTTGGAAAAGCCCCGGCGCCATGACGACCTGCGTGGGTGCGTCGTCAACATGGCGTACGTTTCTTCGCCCCCATTCGTCTTCGTCGATGATCAAGTATTCGGGATAGACCTCGACGTCGCAAGATTTTTCGCGTATGGCAGCAATGCAAGCCTCAACATACTCCACGGGTCACAGGTCTCCGTCTACTACGATTGCACGGAAATTGAAAAGTGTTGATCATCTTTTAGTGCTTTATGCTTTGGTATGGCATAAAAATGATCAACCATCGAGTTCAGTTGCACTGGAGCCTGCACGACTGTCCATATATTTTCTTTGCCTCTTCCCCTTTAGGCTGTACCGAAGTTAGAGTCTGGACAGGCAGACATGGTGCTGGGTGGCCTGTTCCCTCGCCCGAGTACACGCGGCCAGTACACCTATAGCGATCTGTACACGTACGACGCGGTAGGGTGCTACACCCTGCGGACCCGTAGGCTTCCGAGGTGGCAGTACCCCTTCAGGGTGATATCGCTCAAGGCGTGGGCGAGCATCTTGGGTCTCATGGTTGTGATAGGTTAGTCTGGTGGTGAGAATGGCGGGCGTGTTTCAACTATGGTCCTCCCAACCAGTATTCTTCTATTGCGCGCAGTGGTAGCTCTGGAGCATGACAACGGCCGGGGCCCTGTGGCTAACGCCATGACCGTTGTGGGCGTGCTCTGGGAGGGCAACCCTGCGCCCCGAACAAACTCTGGCCGCACCGCCTTTTACGTCTTCATGTGGACCTTTTTCTGCCTGCACTTTACTCCAGCCTACCGAGCAGCTCTGTCAATGGCAAACCTTAACTCCTTGAAAGAACCGGGACTTACCGACCTTGACGACGTAAAGGTGAACAAACCCGGTGGACTCCATCAAAACGGCATCAAAAATAACTGTTCTTTTTTTTTCAGCGGGTACTTATGCTTTCGGATGATATGATGCCCCTGATGGCAGAGTACCCCAAATTGAACAAATTGCTGCCATTGGTTGAGATTTGCAACTCGCCCATAAACTGCTCCAACGAGGTCATGCGTGATCTACATCACACTGCCCTTATCATGTCGAAATGGACGTATTGGTGAGGAACCTCGTGTTGGACAAGTTGAAGCACAACGAGGGCGCTCCCTAAAGTTGTGGCTGCCCTAGGTTCTTCGACCAGATAATTCTGAAAGACGGTCGAGGCCGCCCCATCCTCCAACTTTACAAGGATCCAATGGCGACCTTCCACGTGAGCGTTATGACCTCGCCGGATTCTCCCATCATGCTCGCGCTAAACCGCATCACGGCTATTGTGATGGAGTCAGGGCTTGTGAGAAAATCTGTGGAGTACTACCGCCACAGGTTCAACTTGTTGGTGAGTTCATTGTCCCACGCGGCCAAGAACCATCGAGTTGAAAAAATATGCAAAATCAGGACTCTACTATTTTTGTCAAGTTTACCCTTTAAAAATAAATAAACCTATGACCATAAGCCAGTAACATGCATCTTGTTCTCAGTCCGGAGTCGCCGAACTGCAGCGAAAGACTTCGTACCGACCGAGAGCCCTTGGCATGCGTCAGATCCTCGCTGCGTTAAGCATCCTGGCCGCCGGTCTCCTGGTGTCTCTGGTCATATTTCTCGGCGAGATGCAGCTGGGTGGGCGTTACTAGCCGCCAGCTGAGCGACGACTGCTACCAATTGGCCTGAGGTCCCTGAAATTCTCCAGTAGGTTCGCAGTCACGCCGGCCGCGTCAACGAGGGTGACGTTAGCTTGGACGGATTGAGCTGAAGCAAAGTTTAACTGGCTCGAACTAACTTGCTTCTGAAATAAAGTAGCAGACGCTCTTAGCCACTTACATTAATACTTGATTCAATATCATGATTTCGTGTACGCTGTATACCTCACATTCATAGGCGCTGCAAGAAACGCCGCGACAAGTTTAGTTGTGTGCCATTTCCTGTGTAGCACTAAGCTAACAAGACAAACAATATCGATTTACCTCCTTCGCCTTCGCGTATTCCGATAGGAGTCAGTCTCGCTCTAGCGGTCAGTGCAAGCCAGGGTGGCTACGGGAGTCCCACCTCTCTATGTCGCCCTTTCCTCCCGCTCGGCTTGAGGCGCTGCTGCTGGTGCTGGCCGCACTGCTGAGGCTCGCGGTGGCCACCCTCTCGCCAACCCCTAGAGCGCCATGCGTCACCGCCGGCTTCCTTTCCCACGTGCTAGCCGCGCACAAGCACGTCTTGCTAGCGCAGATCGAACACCCTGTCCTCTGTCACGAGACGCTTGGAAAACTGCACGGCGTCCAGGCGACCACTATCGAGATGCATCGCCACGGCATCGCTGTGAATAGGCCAGCAGTAAGTCTTCGCTACTGTGATCAGCCCATCGACGTAGTGGTGATCCTCATGGGGTCGCGCGACGATGAGATCGCTATGGTACTGAGGACGCTCAAGCATGTTAAGCGCAGCACCCCAGTGCTAGCAGTGTTAAGCGTGAATTGCACAGACACGTCGACTAGCGACGCAGAGGGGGTCGTCCAAAGACTGATCAACGATAGGTGGTGGAAGATCTCCGTCGCGCTGCAGCTCGTTAACGCCGAGGTGGGTAACTTGGTTACTACACCGGCACCAGGAGCAGGAGCTTCCTTCGACTACCTTACGTTCTACTTTTGCTTCTAGGACAGCCCCGTGCCAGTGTACTCGTCTGCTCTCTCCCTGCTCCCCGGGGTCAGCTGCTCCAAGAACTGGTCGCCCACGGCCCTAGAGTTTGTGTGGACGCCGGGAAGCACGTTGCCGCTGCAGGCCCTGGAGAAGTCCCCGCCCCTCACGAATCTGCGTGGGTGCGTCGTCAACGTGGCGTACGGATTCTCTCCACCATTTGTGTTCTGGACCGCAGAATTTGGATTGTTCGGAGTAGACTTCGACTTGGCGGAGTTCTTCGCCTACGGCAGCAACGCAAGCATTCAAATAATCCATAACTTGGATCATTCCACGGGGCACACCGATCACTTAAAAGAAAGTTGACCAATACGTACTATGATTCGCTTTCAGTGTATTGTGTGTGTCATTCAAGGTTAGACTTTCCCGCCCTTTTGCTGAATTTTTACTAAATAAATATCAGATTGTCAATAATTAATGTTAAATAAAAAAGAATTTCTTTTCTAAAGACAAAGTCAGTATTCCTGCTTACAAAATTCACAAATAACTGACCAATGGCGGCATGAAACCAGTATGATGCCACCGGTAGCGACGCCATAGATTCAATGTAGTGGCGAGAAACTCCCACCTTGAATAATATGAAACTTTGCTGGAAGTCTTACTGTCAGTTTACTGTCATTTAGGCAATTGATTTGCTGGAGACCGGGGGTGCTGAGATGGTGGTCGGTGGTCAGTATCCGCTCCCGAGTGAGACCGGACAGTATACCTTCACCAGCCCGTACGCTTTCAACTCGGTCGAGTTCTACACACTTCGGACCCATGTGCTGCCTAGGTGGCAATACCCCTTCAGAGTGATATCTCTTAAGGTGTGGGCGGGCCTTATAAGTCTTGCGGTTGTGGTAGGTGAGTGAGTACGGTCTCTTCCGTTACGGCTGTGTCTGGGCATTCCCTCTAACCACCTTCGCTCTTTTCACACAGTGAAGGCCATGAACCACGCCAACGGCAGAGGTTTCGTGGCCAACGCTATGACCGTAGTAGGTGTGTTTTTGGAGGGCAACCCCGCGCCCCGCACGACATCCGGTCACACCGCCTTCTGTATCTTCCTGTGGTCGCTCTTTTGTCTACACTTCACTCCAGCCTATCGAGCAGCTCTAGCCACAGCAAACGTCCATGCTTTGCACGAACCGAGACTGTCCGAACTGAACCATATTAAGGTATATCAAGCACAATTAGAACTAAACATTCAGTTTCAAAAATAAATCAAGAACAACAACTTTGCAGCGGGTGCTCATGATGACAGGCGATTGGAAGCGATTGATGGCAAGGACTCCCGATCTCCAAAAGCTGATGCCTTTGGTTGAAATTTGCAATAGACCTCACAACTGCACGACAGAGTTTATGCGTGATTTGGAGAACTCTGCCCTAATCATGTCATCATGGACGCGATGGTAAATCATTTCGTGCTGAGATGGCTAAAATTATGCGAGGAAACTTGGCCTATGTTTCTCATGTCTGCAGGTTCTTCGATCAGATCTTGTTAGTGGACGATACTGGTCGACCTCTTCTGGCGTCCTACAGAGCTCCACTCGCAATCTTTCACTTAGGAATCATGGTCGCCACAGACTCGCCTATTCTGGTGGCGTTGAACCGGATAACGCCCATTGTGACGCAGTCGGGATTGTTGCTTAAGTGGACAATGTATTACCGCAACTATTTTAATAGTTTGGTGAGTGCAGTCATAGATACAACTTCTTAAGAGCATTTCATAGATTCCCTGGCCCTGAAGCAATCAGTAAAATGGAAGTACTTCACTCTGTGCTTTGTTGGTTTTTACCAGCGCCACTCATATTTATCAAAAAAGCTAACGGTTAAAACAACTTTTTTATTAATCCAAGTGACAATCATTACAATTGAAAGAAACACATGAGAACGACTTGGTTTTTCAACAACTGCTTGGAAACCATGACGTTGTTTGTATCGTGCGATCAGTCTGGAAGCCCAAGTGTGTACATGTATGCAGTACCTCTAGAATACCTCATGTATTCAAGAGGTACTGTGTACTTGATCATGTATTCAGGAGAAAGTGTGTACATGCTTATGCATGCAAGAGGTAGTGTGTACTTTGCCAAGTACACACTTCAGCACATTGATTTTTTCATAGGGCTCAAGTTGTGTACATAGCCAAGTACGTACACTCTACCTCCTGCATACATGAGCATGTACACACTGCCCCCTGAATACCCCGTGAATACATGTGGGTATTCAGGAGGTACTAGATACATGTACAAAATTGACTTTCCAGAGCAATAGCATTTCACTGCTGGTTGCATTTAGTGCCTCTATTTTACTTCTGCCCTAAATATTAATGAGTCGTTAATCTGAGAGTTCGGCCGATCGCGTGTTGACGACTCGCGTCTTGCGTGTTCAGGGCGCAGTCGCCCAAAAACTACAGACGGAAGCATACCGGCCAAAGGCTCTTGGCGTCGGACAGATGCGAGGGTCGCTGATCATCCTGACTGCCGGGCTCCTGGTGTCCCTGGTCGTGTTTGTCGGCGAGCAGCAACTGGGCAGGCGGTGTACACGCGCCCAGACAGATATCTGGCTAGATGCCCCTGATGCTGTCCAGGAGGTCACTCAAGGGGGTCGCGCTGCAGGAACTTCAGCCAGTCGGACTGTTGACGTACCAACGGAGAGCCCTACGCATGTGGCAGATCCTCTGCGCGATGTGCATCCTGGACACCGGACTCCTGGAGTCTCTGGTCATGTTCCTATGTGAGGTGTGAGCTGGCCGCGACGAGCCGCCCTCAGAGCGACTAATGTTACTAATGTACCTGAGGTTTGGAGGCCGTTTCGGCGAGGGCTCCGATGGGTTGTTCGAACTAAGCTGAATTCGTCGAAATTCAATAGACGAATCCGTCCATCTGTAAGAAGTTTCACTGGCTTGCCAGGGAAAACACAACGCCGTAACGAGGTAAGATGGGTGCCCTTTCATGTGCATAGATGGCATTCATACTTTAAATAAAATGCATATGACATGTACACATTTATTGGTCGAGTGTTAGCGAAAATGGTCGAAAAGATTTCACTGCGTTTGTCTTATGCACGAAAACTCTAATGATTTAGTTAGCGACCTCGGAATTTCAGGGTCGTTTTGTATCATAAAAATACAGATCAAAAATGAGCATTCTAGCTCAAATTGACTTTGAAATAATCAAAAACCACAGGTAGCCAAAAATATCTTAAGTATTTTTTAAATTGATTTTCAAGACGTAAGTTGTCAAAGTTGAGTCCAAGGACAAATATTTTTCCCTTGTACCGTTTACTCTGAAAACTCAACAGTGTACATTGTATGCTGAAAAATCAGCGATCATTGATGATTGCTGATATATCAGTGTACATGGAATGATTGCTGATATATCAGCAATCATAAATGATCACGTTTAGGTTTTTGGCTAATATTTCCTTTCAGACGGATATCATCGGAAAATGGATAGCATTTCCAGATTCCTCGTGAAAAAAGCTTTCAAACGAGCTACTATGTGATAGGGTTCACTACCGAAATGGTCCGCCTCTCGAAAATGGCGGTAAGATAAGCCAAGTTCGGTAGCGGTCAATTCGAACCCCATCACATAGTAGCTCGTTTGAAAGCAGTTTTCACGAGGAATCTGGAAATGCTATCCATTTTCCGATGATATCCGTCTGAAAGGAAATATTAGCCAAAAACCTAAACGTGATCATTTATGATTGCTGATATATCAGCAATCATTCCATGTACACTGATATATCAGCAATCATCAATGATCGCTGATTTTTCAGCATACAATGTACACTGTTGAGTTTTCAGAGTAGGTTTAAGAGAACGACGAAAATTTGGTGAAAATGACGTAATAGTTTATCAAGTTGTAAAAAAGCCGTCATATCGAAAAATTGTAAGGAAGTAAAAATGAAACCACATATTTGGCGACGAGTGCGGCCGATCGCGCGTCACTTGTGACTTGCGGCTCGTGCCTAGGGATCAGTCGCTTAAACATTGCGGATGGAGGTGTACCGGCCAAAGCCCATCGGCGTCCGACATATCATGGGGTCACTTTTGATCCTGACTCTCGGTCTTCTGGCGTCTCTGGTTGTGTTCGTCGGCGAGCAGAGGCGGGGCCGACGTAGGACATGTGGTCGGATCGATGTTAGGATGTCCCAAAAGTTGTTCAGTAGGTCGTTCAAGAGGATCGCGCCGTAGGGGTCAACGTCAGCCACTCGGGCTTCTCTTCAAATACACCGCAAGTATTCATGGATTGACGGAGTGCATTGTCCGGCATATTCTTTCTCCCACTCATCTATTTCAATAATTGCGAGGAAGGAGACAGTCGATCGAAAACACTAGAAACCGTGGTAGCTTGACGCGTCGGTGAACGTAAATCGATTGCAAGTTGCAATCAAGCTGAGAGGGCGTAACGCGCACTTTGAAGCGGACTAGTCTCGCGCCACCGAGTGCAGACATGAGCGTGCCGTGGGCCCTACCCCTGGCAGCGCTTCTAGTGAGCTCGGTGGCCGTCCCGCTGTGCACGGACACGCGCTTCCTCGTCGACATCCTGGACGCGCAGAGGCCGCTGTACGGCTACCGCCACCTCCTGATCGCGCACGACAGGGACCCGCCCCGCGACGTGCTCTGTCGCGAAGAGCTGATCGCATTGCACGGCAACTACACCGTCGTCATGCACGCCAGCGCCCATGGCGAGAAAAAAATGGTGATTTTACGTGGTTTGGTGCTCAGAAACCTTCTGACATTTCTATAAAGATGCTTGAATAGCCCTTGTTAGCCACCTGCAGTATATTTATCACTGGGTGCTGTTTTATCCCCAGCAAAATGACCATTCACTCGTAACACAATGATTTAAGGCCTTACATCACAGTTTAAAACTTGTTGTTTCTGGTTATTTTTTAGAGTTAAAACGAGTCAGATGATCAAAACTAGGTAAAAATCATGTAGGTAGGTTCCTTTTTAAACAAACATTTGTAGACATATATAACATTTTTGAAAATGTACTGAAAAAATTATTTTCTTGTTTTAAATCATTTTCTGCTGTTTTCATTGGTTCAGCCCTAAATGACATGTCTTTCAAGTATTTTAGAAGTTACGGAAAGGTTTTATCATTATCCTAGGTTCTGAAATCTTGCGCGTTAAGTGATAATTGGGAAAAATGACTCAAGTATGACAAGTGTCGTTCCTTTACAAACCCAAAGTTTCCGGAACTTATTTCTTGTTTGATTTGTTGAAAGAGGAACCTACCTACACACTGTGAAAAATTGTCGTACCGGGTACAGGAAAATTTCCCATGGAAGAAGTCGTACACGTACAATCTAAAATTGTACAATTTACTAGCCCTGTGTATCGACTTGGAATCGAATATCGAGCGACAGTGGGAGGTTGTGCATGTGCGACTCGTATTGTAAATGGCAAATTACAAAATATATCGTACATGTACAAATATATTTTTCACAGTGCATAATTATAACCTAGTTTTGATCACCTGACTCGTTTTAACTCATAAAAATAACCAGAAACAACTAGTTTAAAACTAGCGGCTTAACTGTGATGTAAGGCCTTAAACTATGGCTTCTTTGTCCTGCCCCAAATGTATCTACCCAATTCTACCAGTTCTTTTGGTTTAGTAACAGTACATCGACTTTATTAGACACGCTCGCCCTCTCTTGTGCATTTTCTCTGTGAGCATCGGGTTTTATACTTTCTGTATTTGTAATGCCTAGAACCCGCTAAAAAATTCGACGTATCGTCAATTGCCTGTTGTCTGTTACACGTCTCCTCGTGGTCTGTAGCCTTGGAAAAAAATTGACGTCGACCTGGTCGTCGTTCTGTTGGCGGCTGGCAGTGAGGTGGACCTCGTCGACAGAATGTTCGGCGAGGGCGGCGACACGCTGGTACCCCTCAAGCACATCACGCCTATCCTCGTCATCTACACCACCGTGCTGAGACCGGGGGACGACCCCTACGGCAGGGCAGATGTGGAAACAATCGTCTCGGCGCTCAGGGGCATAGGGTGGCTGCACACGGCCATCGCGGTGCAAAAGCATGACGGCTCTCGTCTCAAGACGGTGCCGGTGTATCTGTCGCGGCCGGGGTTCTTGCCCGGGTATCGCTGCGGCTTTGGCCCGTCCACGACGACGTTGGAGTTGTTGTGGTCGGCGGGGGATAGCCTCACTGCGGATTCCGTCCGTTTTCTGGAGCCTCGAGGGCGTTCTCCGCTTAACGGCTGTGATGTCCATGTGGCACCTCTAGAAAGTGCCCCCTATGTGTACGCAGATCCTGCCGGTGGCCTCCGAGGCCTCGACATTAACCTGGTGAACTACTTCGCAGCGTACGGAAACGCAACCGTATACTTTTTGCCACTTACGGTTGCAGCAACCAACGCCTTCCTTCGGCAAAGACCGGTAAGCCCCGTAAAGCCAGTTTTTGCAAAAACAATGTATTGCGGTTTCAACATTAAAGAGTGTTTGCAGGCAATGTGTCTTACGCTATGGTTTAAATTCGCAAGAAATTTTTTGGGTTACGTACGCCTGCATAGAGCACCAGTTCGCCGCCTTGTTACCTCTCTGGTTTTCCAGAAAAAGACCAAAGACAGTATCTACCAAGCATTCAAGCAGTATGATGTGGTTGTGGGCGGCCTGTTCCCCACTGTCGGACGCTGCAAAGTCTTCGACCCCACCGCTCCGTACGGCCAGGACGCGATTAGTGCGTTCGTGACGGCTAGACTGCCCGTGGATGCGTGGCGGTACCCGTTCGTCGTTTTGAGTCCTCGGTTGTGGGCAGCGGTGTGTGGTGTCATGGTGCTGCTCGGTAGGTTTAAATGGTAATATACTCCAATTTCGGTGATTAAAATGATTCAGTAGTTGAAACTAACTTTGACCTTCCGTGAACCAAGGTAAACTTTGGTTAAGCTTCTAGGGCTAATTATGTTAAACCTAAACCATGGACTTCGGCTAAATTCCGCAAAGCTTAGCTTTGACATTATTGTATATAATAGTTAAAGCCCTTTGAGCTTAACGCGCCTTTACTAAAAATCTTTTGTTCAGTGGTGGTGTTCCGGGCGATTAGTGGCGGAGGTTTCGAGAATGTCATAGTCCTTCTCGGCGTATTGCTTGACGGGGAGCCTAATCCCAAGTTAAGAGGGATCCCTAAGCGGACTGTGTTTCTCATATTTCTGTGGACCATCTTCTGCATGCACTTCAACTCGGGCTACCGCGCCAGCCTGGCTATGGCCTTCATCGATCGCATTAGCCAGCCCGGGCCCAGCGGCATCCGAGACGTCAAGGTGAGACCGAGATTCAGCTGAAACCCATCCTTGGTCTGACACTCCCTCGTTTGCTCGCAGAGGGTCGGATTCTTGTTTGACGTGGCCACGTACCTGCTAAAGGAGGACGACAAGTTGAACACTAGCCCTCGACTCGAGATCTGTAACAGCTTAAGCAACTGTTCCGCTCAGATCAGGAGAGACCCGGAGAACATGGGGTTCGTCATGTCGGAAGCATCCATGTGGTACGTTAAACGTCATGAAGTTTACGTGGAATGGATCATGCTGTGAACTTAACTTCTTTGCAACAGGGCTGCGGCGCCACGTCACTTTATGGACGACCAACTCAAATTACTTCTTAGGAGAAGCGAGAGGCTGGCCACGTTCTTCGTCAGCTTTTTGGTCCATAAGGGCTCCCTTCTTCGTGAGCCCCTCGACGACGCATTGACGAAGACGCGCGAGTTTGGGCTCACCTCCAGGGCGTTCACCGCCATAGAAAGGAACTTAACAAGATTTGTAAGCCTCGCGACAGGCCTCTGACTAGCCACATGACCTCATATTTATTAGTTTCGGTACCTCTGCTCAGACACAGCGAAAAAGGCTCGGATAAGCCTATCAGCAAATAATTTGGATGGCCGTATTCCTGCACGTACAGACTGCCATGATAAAACCAGACTTTTGTTTCACATACTGCGATTATACAGGCTACCTCTCTTCCAACACGTCTACTTCGTGTTGGGGAGAACGAGTATTGTCAGTGGTGTCTACATTAAAAGTCTCTTTCCATCTCTGAATTCCCAGTACATACACTCTTAATAATAACTCGCACGTTAATTGTGAAACGTCAATTACGTATCTATCCAGGTGCCTTGCTACTCACATCTCTAATACTTGCAAATTCGTACCTGGAAAGTTATAATTTTGTACCCACTCTTACAAGGGAACCCCGCCGAGTGCTCTGGAAACTCAGGTGTGAGACAGTCTCACACCAAATGGTGTGTGGCAAAATAGCTCACACCAAATGGTGTGAGACCCCCTGAGCCCCACACCGAATGGCGTGACACCCTTTATGCCTCACACAATTTGGTATGAGAAAGTATCACTCCATTTGATGTGAGGCCCAATGAGTAACACCATTTGGTACGTTTGACTCACATCGTTTGTTGTGAGATACGTTTGCCTCGCAGGTATACAGTCTCACACCTGAGTTTCCAGAGTGTTAATTCCCGATTTTCATTCTACTTTGGGAAATAGTTCAAATGTGTCATCGACTGACACATCATATTTTTTTTTTTTGCTTAAATTCATATTTAGGGGTCATTTGCGAAGAGCAGATGCACTTTCGTCGGCGGCACCGTAACAAATTTGCCGTTGTTCATCGGTCGCGCGTAGGTCCGCTTTTGGTCGAAGGACACGTCAAATTGGCATCCGATTAAGATGTGCTCAAGAACTCATCCTTGCTGGATAAATTGTTTTTTCCCATAAAGAGTGTCCAGAGGTGGTTGTAATGTTTCTGGACAACTTCAACGCTAGTTTCTCGTTGACTGAATTATTAGCGAAGCCTATCACTCCAGTGATGATGAAAAAGTTTCGCGTCAGTTTGTCTGTATAATACGATAACTCGAAAACGGTTTGAGCTAGAAGGCTTTAATTTTTATTGTAACTTTGTATTATAAAATGGAAGAACTGTATTGATTTTGAGCCCTCTGGCTCAAAAATTGACGTGTCAAAAAATTAAAAACAAAAAGCCCCAAAAAATTATTTATTCTCACAGCTTTCTTAGAGGTAACTATAGTGGAAAAACTAATGTTACCGAGGTAACGTTTCATCATGTGGCCAAGCGTGGTTATTTTTCCTGATGCAATAACCTACCCCATGCAAAAGGATAGGGCCATCTCAAACTGGTTGCATCACCAAACGTTGCCTGGTTTGGTTGCGTCAAGAAATGTTACCTTGGTAACATAAGTTTCTCCACTGTCGTCAAGGTAGAATCATTTGGACCAAAATTTTGTCCGTTTTGCCCATCTCTAACCGTTTGGGCGCCAGAGGGCTTTTTCCACACGAAAACCCCAAAACATTTTAATGTTTACTCTCAGATATTTGGTATTCGATGGGGTAACTAATCAAACTGAAACCCCGAGGAACAAAATGAGTGACTTTTGGGACCGAAGGCCCTTTTTATTACTGTGCCCTTTGCCCGACTCAAGTGTCAGCGCCGCAGACCGGGGTAGTTTAATATCATACTTGGAATGATAATTCCCCGACAGTTGAGAGCGGGTTAAATTTTTGGGGCCGCAAGGCTCGCCGCAAGGCCAGTTCCGCCCACTTTCTTCTTAATTGATCATGGGTGCCAGCAGCTATTTGTGCGCTAGGCGCGTCGCACCCTGACAGTGTTTCGTGAGATATAGCCAAGCCTGTCACTAGAGACGTGTTCTGGCGCACATCTACCAAGTTAATATTACAACCATTTTCAGTTGTGGAAGTTAAATTTTGTGACACTATATATAAAATTCAGTACGTTTTCATTCTCATTGCGTCGTTCTTCTCCATGCGGGCAAGCAAATTTATTCATGAGCCCGATTATATTTTGAAATTCCTTTAACGCTAAAATTGAAGGCAATCAGGATGGTTTGGGTGTTTATTGAGGGTGCACTAGAGGTTTGGTATAGATGTGAGCACCGTTTATTATAGGTAAAACCTTTTTTTTTTTATCATTTGCTTTTTTATGGTCTGCAGATGGCTAAAAAGTACCGCGACCGCCTCGGCATGGTCAACCACAACGGCCTCTCTCTGGTGGTTGGCGTCTGCGGGCTTCTATTGGCCGGCCTCGCCCTGGCCACGCTGGTGTTCTGCGGAGAGCTGGTCCATCATAGGCTGAGCCAGGCCCGTGCTGGGCTAAGGCTCGATGCTCCACGCATTTCGTCTTTAGTTGACTAGCTGGACGAATCGAGATATCAACAGAAAACAGTTTTCAAAAACACTGTGACCAAATCTTTAGACTGAATCTCAGATCCATTTTCTTCTGGACGAATTGTCCAATCGACCTTCGCGAATTAAACTTGAATCCGGAATTGTCTCGCATTTAATTGGGGATTTGACCGATGCTGTTTTCGTCGTGATGACATTTTGTCACCAAAATATTGAGCTGAAAAGTGCAGAGAAAAGCTTTATTGTGAAAATAATGCTGAAACTTTTTTTTCGCGTTAAATTTGGACAATGTGTTGTAGTTTGCAACTTGAGAATCAGCACAATACGTCATATCTAGAACAGTATCGCACTGAATCTTGCGATTAAAATTTATCGCGTTATTTCCGAGGGGCTTTTTACTCCTGTAATACACTCCAAGGTACTATGCGATGCGGTATTACTAGTAATGCCCCCTCGATTATTTCTTTGGTACTTTTACTTTGTAAACAGTCACAAATGCTGCTTCCTAGCGTTGTAAAATGAAAATGTATAATGTGTGTATATGTGTACAATGACGTACCACAACTTTCCCGTTGCTTTCACCCTCCTGATGACGCGCCGATCATCGACTGCTTCAGACCGCCTCAGGCGACGTTGAGAGCCTCATGCCGTATTGTTGTTGAACGAGTCCTCGGTGCATCAGCCGTGCACAGTGCGGCTAGCTGCATGACCGTAACTTCTTATTTATCTTCATAACCCAGATCTGTCACCTCCCCAGTAAAGTATGCACCGTTATGGTCCCCGCCGTGGGTCTCGACTCGCCACGCCGCGGTGCCGAGAGAAGCGTGGAGGGCCCAACCTTCTGAGGTTCACTCTGACGGGGGTTACTGGGGGTTACTCAAGGTTAGTGTGCAAAGGATTAATATGTTGATTAAAACGTTGATTCACCATATTTTTTTACCATCATGACGAGGTATAGTACTGTTTGGACAAGTACGTGCGCCATTATTCCAATCCTGAGTACACGAGTTAGTACACAAGTGATCTTGCCTCGATTTATTCTCCCGGACGAAGTTGGGGGTTTATCAATCATCCTTTTTTTTCTTCGAACATGCCCGATTGTAAGTTAATGCAAGCACCTCTGACTCATGGGTGTCTCTGATATCACGGCCTGCGTCCGTGAAAGGTAAAATGGCGTGAGGTGCTGGGCATCAAATAGGGCAAGTTAAATAAGGGGGGTGAGAAATACGCCATTTACAGTCAGGAAGCGTGCCAGCTGGTAAACTAAGTGATGAGTCCTCCCCTGTGACACCGCAAGCAGAAGGGACGCTCGAGACGACGCTTTCACCCAACCCAATTTATTCTAGTAATATTTAAAGCCAACCCCACATTGTGAAAATGACGCGCTGTAGATAGGACATTGTGAAAATGACGCGCTGTCGATAAAACGTTGTTGGTAGGACGCGTCGATTACTGGTCTTTAAAAATCTGGAAAAAAAATAGAAACTTTCTTTTATTCGAAGTTGACCAACGACAAATGAACTTTTGTCCTTCATGTTATTCTCAAGTTACCTTGTGGCACTCGCTTGCAAATATTGGACAGTAAACGTTCGAGAAAAGGAATCCTTCGATTTTTTTATGATGGTGCTTTTTGGTGGTGGGCGCGGAGGGTGCGGTCGTGCGTATGTCTGGATAAGACTCGAGTTATCAGTCCGCAGGACTGCCGTTGGCGGGACGAGAGAGGATGTGGGGTCCACCGCCCGGCCATTGCCATTTGGCCAACCTGATTCGGATGTATGGACAGAGTTCGTGTTCGCGTATTCACGTCGCGAGCAGGAAGACTGTATGTACGAGTCACTCCATCGTGGTTTTGGGCAGGTCGTGGACCGCAGAGAATCTCTCCCCCCCCCTCTCTCTCTCCCCCCTCTCTCTCCCTCCCCCTCTCTCCCCCCCCCCCCCCTCCCTCCTTCTCTACCTTTTTCTATCTCCTTCTCATTCTCTTGCGGCGGGAGTTGGTGACGGTCTCTCCTCCCCCTCCCTTTTTTACCTGCGCTACCGCACGTTCCTCTAAATTTAACTTTTGGCTTGCTCATGGTTGCTGATTCTGTGCACGAATTTTGTTGAAGTGCCGGCGTACCAGCGGCTACTGGTTTGGTCAAGCAGGATTTAGATGTTTCTAAAATAGAATTATTTTGTCGCATTTGTTGACACATCCGTACAATTCCTACGAGAGCCATCCGCCTACGCTGGCGTTTTATTTCGTGGCGCTTTTACGCCCTGTGTGTACTTTTACTTTTCGAGGCACGAGCAGACAACGATGATTTGTCGTTGTGTTTGTTGTAGCGCTTGTTGCACGTCGGCCCGACCTGACACGGACGGACCACATCCGGCGCCGCCACTTCTATTATAATTATTTTTTAGGCCAAGCGGAAAATGCACGCGTGAGAGAGAGGGAAAGAGAGAACACAGGGGAGAGAGAGGGGGGGGGGGGAGAAAAGATACATGTTAGGCGTTACATGGTAGGCGTCAGTAAGGGCTGTGAGTGTTGCAGTGGTTCCGCGGAGCGCGGGGGCTGAGTGGGGGCTGAGCTGATGTGCCCCCTAGCACCCGAGGGAATGCGATTGTTGCGACCCCCTGGCCCATTCCCGACGGATGGGTACCCCTTCCCCCCACCCTTTCACTGAATCCCTCCCTTGCGCCCCACCCTTCAACTCCCGCCTCCCCCTCCGGCGCCGCCACCT
>NW_026267137.1:209897-217060 GCF_000697945.3 Frankliniella occidentalis
CGGCCCATAAGAATACATGGGCCGGCCGCCATGTTCGTGACACAAACTTCTTTTCTTCTTCTTGATCCGTTGCAGACAAACGGTTAATGGCACAAATAGCGACAAATAGTTGTTTTTTTATAATGTTTATTGCTCTTTTCTACTGGTAGTTTTTCATTATCAAGTTGATCCATTCGTTGTAGGCGGACACGCGGGTGAAAACGGAGGGGAAGGGGATGCTGCCGCAGTTCTTGAGACCCCAGGAGACGACGCCGACGACAACAGTCTTCTCGCCGAACCAGCCGTCCTTCTGGATCAGAGGGCCGCCACTGTCGCCCTGGAGCAAGAAATCAGTTTTCAGGTATGCCTTATAGTTTACAGTCAGAGTTGCGCAGATAGAATGCGCCCTTTGTACAAGTAGCCATGGCAGGCAAGTGCTCTCATTCATCTATTTACTGTGGGTACTTACACTGCAGGAGGAGAGGCCAGTCTTTTTCAGGTCGCCAACGCAAAGGTTGGTGTCCGTAAGTGGATTCGGCTCCTTAGGCGAGATGTCGGTGATGTAGTCGTAGCACGTCTTGAAGTCAACGACGGGGAAGTCCAGGGTCTGGAGCTTGTCGGGGTACACGGGGTGGTCTCCGTCCTGGCTGGTGCTGCCCCAGCCCGAGAGGATGGCCTTTCCTTTGGGGATGGCGTTGGCCTTAGGCAGTTGCGCGATCTTGACGCCTTTGTTAAGCTGGGCCTTGCCTTTGAGCTTGAGAAGGGCGATGTCGTAGGGGCCGACGTTGGCCTGAGGGTCGTACTGGGCGTGCACCATGGCCTGCTCGACGGTCAGGCGCTGTCCGTCGTCCTTGGTCAGGCTGGTGATGCCCAGAACGACGGAGACACCGGTGGCGAACGAGGGCACGCCGTAGACGCAGTGTGCGGCCGTTAGCACCCAGGTGTCCGCGATGAGGGTACCTCCGCAGATGTGCTGCGGCTTAGGGTAGCCGGGGACCGACACCTGCATGGAGGCTTGGTGGGGGAACTGGTTGCGCTTGGCGTCCTTTCCGCCTACGATCTGGTCGTCGGTAGAGGGCACGAACGTCTTGTCCAGGCCCAGCGGAGCCCAAGCGAAGATGGACGGCTCGGCGGCAGCCAAGGAGGGGTCGCGGGCAAAGTTGAAGACCTTAACATTGGCGCCTGTGGGAGCGAGCAAGGTCGGATGTTAGATGTGCACACCCTGCTGACTCTAACCTTTTCTTGTCGGGGTACCTACCGCTGGCGGCCGCCACAAAGGCGAGGGCCACTGCAAGGAAGGTGAGGGGCGCCATGTCAGTGCAACTGACAAAACCTCGGCAGCGAGGTACTATTTATTGCGTTCTGCCGCACTGCCGTTTTTCCGAGGGCCTTCCTATCGGCAAGCATTCTGGGAAAATACGTCATGGGATACAAGAGTTAAGTGTTTGGCGATCGCTCGTCTTGATTCCCGATTAAGTTGGCACTTGTCAAGAATGGTGGGTTTGTCGGAGCAATTATTTCCTCACTTGAATCGAGAACGATCGGAAATTCTTCTCTGAAAAGGTATTAAATTCTTCTTTCAATCATGAGTGTGAAACTTGAGTCTGAGCGGGTGACTCAATCGATCAACAGCAAAGCGCGACGGTACGCGACCATTTATTATGCTGCACCGCTTGTCTCAAATGGATCTGATTTATAATTCGCCTAGTCATTGCTAGTATCGCTATCTAGTAGTTCGCAAAGAAGCATCGTAGTGTGTGACCTGACATCGCGAAAATAGTCTAAGTATCGCTGTTGTTGTCATTCACCTTCGCTTAAAAAAAACAACAAAAAAACAAAACAAATAATAACGAGGATGTTTGTTAATGGCTAATGGCTATTACTGTTTAAATGTTGCGAAGCTATTAAATCCATTGTATTTCAACTGTATTGTTTATGTAAGCTTGTGAGGCTGCCAAATAGTTTACAATTTACAAACAAAAGTTCGCAACGGCTTCGTAGGGTTTTATCTGTTTAAAGAGGACAGCCCCTATCTATGTAGGACGAATCATTTTATTTTATGGGTAAGAGTACTACAGTGCTAATCTTATGTGATTTGCAAGGTAATGATCAGTTTAAGGGGAGACAGAGGTGACCACGAGGGGGACACCACTTCAATTTGGGATGTACACATGATTACGTGATTGCATGGATTACACGTAAATTTTAGGGGATTACACATGAATTTTGTTGAAATTATGGCTCGAAAACCATTAAATTTGGACAGTGAGATGATATTTAGTGATAATGGTCTAAAATTTGGTCAAGTATTACAAAGAACACATAAGGATTACATAGGGATTACACCATCACCTGTACACAGGATTACACGAGTGGTGGCCCCCTCGGGTGACCACCACTCGCGTAATCCTTTGTACAGGTGAGGGTGTAATCCATATGCAATCCCTATGTATTCCGTACAATATTTGACCAAATTTTAAACCATTGTCACTCAATTTTTACTTATTTCCAAATTTAATGGTTTTAGAGCCATAATTTCAACAAAAATCATGTGTAATCCCTTAAAACTCACGGGTAATCCATGTAATCACGTAATCCTGTGTACACCCTAAATTGAAGTGGTGTCCCCCTCGACCTTTGCACACAATTATCGAGTCCGTAAGAAAATGAGAGTGCAGAAAGAATGTTTTTGCCGATCAACAGCGGCGTTACTGCTCATCCTATTATCTCACATTCGCTAGCACTCTTGCCTCGCTCTGCCCTCACAGGGCCAACATAAGTAGTGCATGGCACTTGTTTGACCGTCATTTTCGTGATAAAGAATCTGGCACAGTATTCCAAATTCCGAACAATGTGACTCGAGTCACAGTCGTTTAAATGAGACGTCACAGTGTTTGTATATCTATGATTGGTTTGAAGGTACAAAAGTTGAGTGCTTTGCGATGGCGGGCTTATCGCAGCGATGACGACATGTTATTTCCTCAACGGAAACGAAGACACGAGATTTTTTTCCTGAAAAGGCATTACAAGTATTTCGTTGTCTTGCCATGATTGTGTGCAAAACACAACATGCGAGCGTTTCGTCATCAGCCGTTGATTCAGTCGATCGTTGTTGAGATCGCGTTACATGTCTGAATGGGTCATAGTATGGCATGACTCACCACTCACTCATAGCACACGTCAATTTTCCATATCACCTCTTTCTATTCCTACGCAGTTATGGAAAGTGTCCCTGGTTGGTCCGGACGCAACGGTTGCCGATGTCATTTAGTTTGCATTCTTCGCATACTTGTGCTGGGTTAAGATTGTCGACTGGCCTCGTGGCTTGAATAAAATGTCCCTGTCTCAGGAAAACAGTTCGCGTATCAGACGTCGGTTTAAAAGAGGTACCGTTTCAGCGAGGTTCACTCTGTGCAGCGACGGACGGAGGCAAGTAGTAGGCATGGTATCGATAAACACCTTGCTCTCTGACAAAGCCCCTCCTCTTCCTCAGCTTATTTCTCTCTGGCCAGTGGCATGCCAACTGATGAGAATCTTTTGCAAGAATCGGTTCACATGTGCCGGCTCCTTCCTTCCGCACCGCTTTCCTTTGCTCTCTCCTCCGTTTTCATCCGTACCACCACCCCCCCTCTCTGGAGCCTGTCGGGCCGGGCCCTTCCTGCGTGCTATCTCCTCCCTCCGTACGTGACTTTGTGTTGGCCAGGCGTAATCTGCGACACGGAAGACGGAGACATTCCAGCGCCTGCTAAGAAGTTGCCGGGACGTGTCCACCGCCAGAGGAAGTTAGGGTGTGGAGGGGCGGGAGGGGGGAGGGAGGTCAGGGTAGGCCAGGTGCGTGCGCGGCCTGGTGGCATTGTTGCTCGCCTTGGATTTCGTCTCGTGAAACTTAGTGCGTTGCATCGCGTGCGATGTAATGTGTACAGGATTTACACGCCGACTGTGAGATAGTCGAGAGGCTAAAATAACAATGATTTACTTTTGAAAGAAAGGGGACGCTAGTCAAGAGAAATGTACCGGACGTCTGCACAGCTGCTTCGGGGCGTGCTTTTCAGTCGCTCTCGAGGCAGACATACACTAAATTGTTATAAACCGTTTTTTTCTTTTTGTACGCAGCCTCTTGCGCATCGTATGTATTTTATTTCTGTGTACCTGGGCTTTTGCGAGGGGGTTACCACTTCGATTGAGGATGTACCGGGTGTAACTGAGAATGCGCAACAGTGTTGCGGGTTTGCCTACCCAGTTAGCCCGTAAGGCGCCATGGCCCCTGCAGCCCTGGCGGGTATGCAATCCCGCAACACTGTTGCGCATTCTCAGTTACACCCGGTACACAAGATTACGGGATTACATTAATTTTGTTGAATTTCTGAGGGTAAAACCATTTAATTTGGATAATATGGTGAAATTGATATTTTTTTTGAAAATTATGTTAAGTATTTCACGGATTTTATGGGGTTACACTTCTATCCGTACACAGTATTACGGGAGTCGTGGCCCCTCGGGCTTTGGCGTGTTCGTTTATACGCAATTTTAAAGAAATTTGCAGCAGTAATCAATTTTTGTCCATGACTGCGTTTAAAACCATACGCAACATCGCAGGTACACGCAGAAATACGTAAGTGCGTGTAATAAAGTTCATAACCATTTAGTGTGCACGAAGGAAGAGCTGGAGAGATGGAGATGAAAAGGGGGTAGGGGGAAGCAGTTGCGTGCGTGTTTAGAGCCCACATCCAGAAGTTGGACCTGGGGCGACGCGGCCCGCGCCGGACCCCACCCCCACGGTACACCATGGCCGGCCGCATGTTGGTCGGCCGCTGAGCGGCCGCATACACCCCCGGGCGGACGCCGCGCTAGTGGCCGCAAGACAGAGGGCGGAGCATCTCGGAACTCACACCACTCAGCGGCACTCTGTTGCACTATCGCGTAGTGCGTGGATTTAAATGCCTCGCAAATCCTTTACAAACTATACCACGGAATTAAATTCTGTCACACAGCTGTAGTATTGGTCAATGGTCACCATCTAAGTATCACGGACGTAACCATCAAAATGCTTTTCAAGTTTTTCTTTACCGATAGTGTCTTGAGGTTTACACTCAACTCTTGCGAATGTTAAACGTTGTTGTTCTAAACTTTCTAAATGGCACTAGCGTGGGGCAACAGTGGACATCGTTTCGTTACTGTCGCGTCAGAATTTTGTCGGTGCATGACGGGTGACGGGCACTTCTGGAAATTTAAGGCATTAATAATCAGTTGCAAACGATTTTGGCGATTTTGCAATTGCAAAGCAGTTACAACCGTTGACAAGGTTTTCTTTTCACCACGTACCACGTGCGGTGCGGTCACACGCTGAGAAAGTACAGGTTGGACGCTGTATTTGACAGTAAAGTGTCGGTAACTGTCGACGAGCACGGGCACCACGCGACGCGTGAAGTCCTCTATTCCACTTGGAGCTCTGAGCAAACAGCCCTCTGCTGTGTACGGCGACCGGCGGCGGAGGGGAGGGGGATGCACCGGCCACTGTTGCGTACGACACGAATGTGCCGGGCCTGCCGGGCACGTCCGCTGCCCTAGATTCAAATCCCTTTTACCCTCCCCTCCTCTCCGCACTTCCGCCGACCCCGCTCCAGCCCGCTCCCCTGGTGCCACGCAACTTGTAGTGGCGGCGGTGGGCCGACGCAGGGTGACTCGTGGTTTTTGCTCACGTGTTGGCGGCGGGGGCCGTTGTTGCCGCCACGTCTGGGTGGACCGAGCAGGGCTTGCCGTGCTCGAGTTGGCCAAATTTAATAATTTTCGGACTAGATGGTATAATATTGTGTCTCCCCATGACCTTGGCGCGGCGAGCTGCGCGTTCACTCACCCCGCAGTCAGTCCCCGGGGTGCGTCGGGTGGAATGGCGATAGATGGCTGGAGGGGAGAGCGAGATAGAGAAAGCGAGATAGAGAGAAAGAAAGAGGTCCTGATCGGGCAGGAGGTCAACCCGCCCGCATTACCCAAGATTGTCACGTCCTCAATTGTAAGGGAGGGCTTCCGTCCACGACAGGTGGGTCGAGCCGGGCTGCCGGGCCCACCGTCAGGCACAGACCTTTGCGTTTTCTTCACGAAGCACCCCCCCTCCCCCTCTGTCTCCCTCTCTTCCTCTTCCCCTCTCTCTCCCAACCACGACACACCCCTTCTTATCCTCTTTTACTATAGTTCTCGCCGTTCACTTTCCCTCGTCCTCGATGTGCCCTCTCTATGAATTCTTGCCTCGCTTTGCCCTATCCTCTGTCGCTTTGCGGTCCACGGTAAAAATCAACGTTGTGAAAAAATGTACGAAGAGATTCAAATACTTACACAATTTCAGTTCGAGTATTATTCGGCATTCGCCATTATTTAGGTCAGCCTAAGATCGAATTGTCTCCTAGTAAATCTGGATTTATGATACCTCCATCACAAATGTATGTGACAGCTCAATTTTGCTATAGTTAGCTAAAACCTTGCCATCGGTTTTGTACATTTATATCCACTGCGGGTATTTTAAGACATCGTCGTCTGCTTAAAAAAAACTTTTAAGAAGGCGATCACAGAAAAATTTGTTCGTACGTTTACATTATATTTTGTAATTTACCACTTCGAAATTTGTCGTACATTTTACGATTGCAAGTCGATACGCAGTACGAATAAATTTACAATTTTGATTTGTAATTGCACATTTTCCGTGGAACATTTTTCACCCGTATCCGGTACGACAATTTTTGACCGTGTCTTGGTATTTATTCTCTTTAATTATTATTCCAAAGGGGAATGACTGACCTCTTCATCTGTGTGTGTGCGTGTGTGCGAGTCGTTACGGATGTTTGTGTTCGGACAGGATCAATAAATCCCTCGGAAACGAATGATGCAGGGGTCGGCGGGCAGCGGTCCTAGTGAGGACGCTGCTGTTCTGTTAGAAACATTACCCTGCTCTTCGTGAGTGAGGGAGATAGCGAGTCGTTGCTGTGCGTTCAAAACGCCGTGACCCTAAAAAAACGGGGAAAACAAACAAAAACTAGCACCGGGGAAAAAAATAATCAAATTTGTTTTGTTTCTTTTCGATTTCCTGCGTTCGTTGCTCCCACTCAGCCCCTACGGTGACTACGGTGACTAGATACGTTTATTAACGAGGGCCGTGTTTGATTGGACGTGGCACCCTGCTGTCTACCCCCCCC
>NW_026267137.1:217110-221976 GCF_000697945.3 Frankliniella occidentalis
CCCCCTCCCCTCTACACGCCCACCACCCGTCCCTTCCATGTTCTCTTCTCCACCTATGCGTCACAAACGCCGGGCCTGTAATATATCGCCTCGCGTGAAAAAACAACAACAAAACAGTCGCGCTTCGTGCTTATACGCCGGGCAGGCATGCCCGAGTGTCCACTGACACGCAGCGACCCTTGAAGCAAGGGCTTTTTGGGTCGCACTGGGTTTTTGTTGTTTTAGTTTCTAAACACTGCAAATACTGGAGTGGGATGTCTGACCTAAGAAGAGCGAGAATATTCCTCCTTGCTCCATTAAAGTGATGATTTTGAAACCTCGCTCTTTCAGAGAATTATTCTTCAATCCTCACTCAAATCAAGAGGGATTAACTTCAGAAATCCTCACTCAAATCAGGAGAGATTATCTACAGAAATCTTTACTCAAAAATAGCGAGGTTTCCCAATTACCACTCAAATAGAGCGACATTCCTTAATCTTTTGCTCTAATCGAGCGAGGAAATCAAACCTCGCTCTTCAAAGAGCGCAAATTCTCCCTCTCTGCAGAATTTCCTCGCTCTAGGATTTCTAGTGAAACTTTGGCGGAGCGCTGCTAGTAACATTTTCGCTTGCGGCCAAAACTTCCGTTTTATGTACATAGTAATAACCTTAAGGATGTACAGCGGGTCAGTTGAGCCGAGTCGGATCAGCGCACCCGCTGCTGGCGCGCGCGCTGGCCACACGCCGACTCCCTTACCCTCTCCATCGGAGTGGCCGGGTCGTTTGATACCGTTGTGCAAACAATACAAGCTCACCAGTAAAACTCCGAGGCCCAGGCCACCCTCCCCCCCCCCACAACAACAGTGGCAGTGGGCACCGTGGCGGGGCCCGTGATAAAAAGAGGGAACAGAAAATAAATAAAAATTGTATTGCAATCATTTTTTACCACAAAGTATCGCCAGAGCGCTGTGCTGGAGCCGTTGCTGCCCGGCTGGTTGGGAGCCATATAATCTTTGGGATCAGGATTACTCCTCGGAGACGTTATTCGCAAGTTTATGAAACCCCAGTAACGAATGACCTCCAGGGACATGCTGGAGGGCGAGGGGGAGGGGTGGACGCTGGTAGCAGAGAGGGGGAGGGAGCTAAAGTGGAGTGGGATTGGACGGCTTGCTGCACCTACCTGGGGGGAAGTTAGCTGCGAGCCACAATTCCTCCCAGTCTATCTTTTTCCATTTCGTGTCATCTTTTAGCACGCAGAATGAAAATCGCTTCTTAGGCAAAGTCTCAGGCTGTTTGGGCGCCTGTGCGGTAGGCATCCAGTCGTGCGGCGGCGCCACCCCGCTGCCTGCCGCGCGGGCGGGCCGGCCGGGCCACACGCTCGAGAGGAATGCAATACTTCAGCTCCCCTCTTTGTTTCTGCTTCAGGTGCAGCACCGGGCGCCCCACCCCCCACTGCACCGATCTGCCCGTCCCCTATTGTGCAACGCATCCCTCTGCCCGCCCACTCACCTCTCTCTTCCAACTTTACCTGCTGCTGAACCATCGCCATTCACAGCGGCGGTGGTGCACCGTGCCGCAGCAGCGCCGCCGCCCGCAGGCCAGAGACTCTCCCGACCTCGTGGTGTGGGCGGGGTTGCCCAGACGCGCAGCCGGACGTATTGTGCATCGCCTGGGCGCCACCGCCCACCGCCGGCCGAGGGCTGTACGTACGGGCCGTATTGCTCCAGCACACAAGGAAACGAGCAGCGGGCGTGGTGGGGCCTCGGGCGGGGGCCGCACACTGCCTCGTGGTCGCCTGCTTGTGGCGAAAAAAGCAAGTCGGCTCCATCCCTGCAGCATTCCGAGATGAATTTCTCGATATCGGGGCAAATTTAGAACAAGGGACACTGCGGTCTCAAGCCCCAGGGCTTCGTCGCCGCCACGGTGAGCTGCAACCCCAGTCAACTCGGAGAGAATTTAATTTCTCGAACGAATAGTCGCACTGGGAACGCAAGTGTGTGAATATCCATTCGCACACTTCTGGGGATAAACGTGTGAATTTTCCAGGTGGTTATTCACACTTCTACAAGTGAGCGACATTCACACACTTTACTTGTTTTCTTGCTAATTTACCGTAATTTGCTGTGAAGTTCACCGCACACGCTTATAACATAATGTTGCGCGCTCCACAGCATTTTTGGCGGGCCCGGTCGAAAGGCGAGCGAGTAGTGTGAAAGAGGGAGCACCCTGTGTGGGTGGGAGAGTGACAGCGGCAGCTGGGCACCATCTCCGTCTCTCTCGCTCTCATACACACCCGCGCTGGGAATTTTACGTTCTTAGCCGTTCCACGCCTCACCCGCAGCCTTTCCCTAGAGCGCCGCGCGTTTCGTGGATTCCGCGTTTAAAACCTAATTAACAAATGCGTAATGTTCAGACTGGGATTTGCTCGTGTGTTGTGTAATTGGTTCTGAACGTACCTCTCGTGATGACAGCGTTATACCTTCAGGGCGACTAGCAGTGGCAGCGGCATGGCCTGCTGATGTGCGGTGCGGCATCAATCAATTATCTATATTGTCATATTAGTTTTTACGCGCTAGCTGAAATTTTTAGATTACAAACTGATGCAGTCTATTTGTTTTTCTGTAGGTAAATTCCAGTAACGTGTAACTTACCAGGTACGGCTGAATGTCCCGCTTATATACCTCGTGGCACATGCACATGCGTGCTCGTAGGTTGGTCAAGTGTCTCTGACAGGAAAGAGTTCCAAACGTGAAGGCAACGACGGCCTGGGTTATTTTTCATTAACTAGCGCCGAATTTACGACTGCGTTTGTCAGTGTGCGACATAGTTTTTAAATCTAATTGAAAACGACAGGAAAATATTAATATGTTTTAGGTTATTTATTGCAGTGACAGTTTTTCTTTTCCCAGCAGTGTACGATTTCCCCCTTTCGTTTGCGGTGTAGGCCCATTTGCCCAATGTCGTGTGAGGGATCGTGAGCCAGTGGGTCGAGTCATTCATTTCGAGAAAGGGTCGGGCCAGCCAAGGAAAGTTTGACCGGCCAGGGTGCGTCCATAAATTGTGGACAATCGCTGCTTAGTCACAGCGGCCGGTGCAGGCTGACCGGAACCATGTTGATCGGACGAATTAAAGCCCAATGTTCCTTTTGAAGTCCCTGTGATAGAGTTGCAGCTCGTTACACAATTTACCCAAAATTTAGGAATATTGTGCTTTCGAGCTATTTAGGTTTCAAAACTCATTGGGGTGCAAATTTTCCTGTTGATTGTTTGGAAATCCCCTCCCCCCACCCCTACTTACCCTAAAAGAAACACATTGCGCTGCACCCCAAGGTTTTGCGATCCTACTCACTGCATCGCGTTCATAAGATTTGAATGTCCTCTGCTTCGAGGATACTTCTTTCATTTTCACAAACTCACATCAGTAGTATGGTTCTGCCAATTCTTAACGGTCTTGCATCAGCTCAGTTGAAGTGGCGCTAAATTGTTATTCGGCGCTCGACGAAGTAACGTGAAAAAATCGTAATACGGCCTCGGCGGTGGGACTGGCACTGTGGACCTCTGGGGGTGGAGGTGGACATGGACACTCTAGGACAGGCCGGAATGGAGACAGATCTGTTTCGAACCGTTGGGTCGGGCCTGCTGGTCCGCGCGGATGCCGTCCTCATATGAGAATTGATGAGTGCAGGTGGCTTTCCTTTCAAACGTTCAAAACGTTAGAAATTGTTTCCTGCTTTCTTTAGCCGCTTAGTGCTAAGTCGGAAATCGTCTCGTTATGAAGCAGTTTAAGTGTAAACAGTGGGCGCGCTTGTCGCAAAGAAGGCCCGTCTAGTCTCGGGTCTAGTAGTCCGTTATCGTGTGTCAGGGCTACAAAACAGCACAATATTTGCCGGCCGGTTTCCCTAGCATGCCATATGCACGGTAAAAACGGCGTCCTGGTTTTCATGACGTGTGGAAAACCATGACGGTTCCCATGCATTTCTTCCATAAGACGTCATGGTTTTTCCAGAACGTCACGAAAACCAGAACGTCGTTTTTACCGTGTGGCGCCATACGGATGGAGCGAGTAGGCAAACCTGCATGCTGGTTGCTGTGTCGCCCCGAAACAGGAATTTTGAAGTGACGAAGCATTTGGCCATTGAAATACGCGTTATATTAGTGGTTTACATTGGCTGCGTTAGGAATCCTGAAACCCGCACGCGCAACAACGGCAACGCGTGGTAACAGTGGGACAGATGTAGAGCTAGATGGGTTGAGGTGGAGAGAGGGGGGGGGGGGGGGGGGGGAGGTGGCTCGCACTCCGCGTGTGTGCACCCACCCCTTCTCCCTAGGGCGAGCCACAATTCGTCAACTCGCCCCGCCCACCGCGCAGCCTTCCTTCCCCGAGGGCGCTTGTTTGTGTTTTATTTATTTTGCACACACTTTCACCTGTTGCCCGGACCGGAGTGGCCAGGCGGGGCCGCGGGGCGCGCGCGTCACACATTTGTCAGACGGCTTGTCACGGGCTCTCAGTGATTTCTTATCTTCGCGACAACGCACCCCTGCACCCTCATCGCGATACTACGGTATCCGAGAAATAGTTTTCCCGGTGGTACGCTACCTGCATTTGGCTGGGTTTGGTCGGCGTGGAGAACATTCTTTAGATGTTTTTAAACCTGTTGAATAACACTTCTGCAGTTTCACGCGCATAAGTTAACGTGGCTTCTACGGTTAAGAGTACCTTTGTTGACTAAAAATGGCGTAGAGTACATACCCATGGACGTAGTCACGTGCAGTCTAAAGGAAATAGAGAGCCATGAGAATTAACCGTTTGTCTGCAACGGATCAAGAAGAAGAAAAGAAGTTTGTGACACGAACATGGCGGCCGGCCCATAAGAATACATGGGCCGGCC
>NW_026267137.1:231101-233604 GCF_000697945.3 Frankliniella occidentalis
CCCCCCTTCCTCACTTTTCCCTGTCCTATTCTCATACCTCCCACCCCTACGGCATTCCCTCTCTCTCCATTCTCTGTGCTGAACGCCACAGTGGCACTATTGCACGTATCCCGCCCCCACCGTCCTACACCCAAACACACTTTTGTTGTAATAATATTAAAAAAAGTATACACTGTAACCCAACTGTGTACTTAGAACACTTTTTTTTTTGTGATTAGCGAAGCCCATTACTCCACTGGCCGAAGTGGTTTCATTCTCTTTGTCACTGTACGTAAGTATGCACGATAACTCGAGCTAGAAGGAATGAGTTTAGTGACCTAGGATTTTCAGGGTCGTTTTGCATCAAATTGGCTTAAAAAAAGTAAAACCACAGGTCTCAGAATTATTTTTCAAGAATTATTTTTTATTTTTTTCCAAGGGGTAACTTTTTAAAGTAGAGTCTGGCGAAAATTTCGTCCGGTTTCGTCGAACTTGTACCGTTTAGGCCCTAGAGAGCATTTTTTGGACCAAAATTAGGTGGAAATGACCAAATGGTATATTAAGTTGTGAAAATGGCTTCCTATCGAAACCTTTTGGAGAAAGTAAAACTAAAGCCACACATTTGGCGTCAAACCCCACCATCCTTAGGATTCTAGGAGCTTTAGATCATCTGCTATCACTAAAAAGGTGTGTTTTTCGCAAGAATGTGACTATTCTTTCTTATGAATTCGTCTCGGGTTCGGGTGTCAGCGCCGCAGGCCTAGCTATATTTACGCCAGGCGCGTCGCAGCGTAACAGTGTTTCGTGAGATATGGCGAAGCCTGTTACGCGAGACGTGTTCTGGCGCACACACGTGTAGTGTATAGTTGAAAGCACACACAAGCAAGAATGTACTATGTAGACAGTTGGGTTTACAGTGTACGCCTGTTTTGATGAAGCAAATACTGTAGTTGAGCAGACATTGACGTGAATTTGCTCTGGAAACTCAGGTGTAAGGCGGGAGTATGACACGTATGGGTGCGAGGCAAAATACCTAAATACCTCACAACAAGTAGTTTCTGGAATGGCTTGTTTGTTAAACCTGTCTACATCCAAATAAAGAATCAGACAGGAATATTGTTCGTTACATAATTTACGGCTTGTGTAGTAACGCGTTCCCGGCTGACACGAGTGTAGCGCCTGGGAGGCAGGCTCCCCGCCCGCAGCCATGCACTGCTGTGCTCGCCTTGCCTACCCATCAGGCGCTATGAGTGTCGTTGGAGGGGGCGCGCGGCCGCGCCGCGGAGGCGTCGTCGAGGAACAGGGGATCACGACACGACAGAGAGACAGAAAGCGACCTCCAAGGACACTCTCTCCCTCTCTCTCTCTCTCTCTCTCTCTCTCTCTCTCAGGGCAGTGTCACATCGGCTGGCCTGACTGATGCACGCAGTTTGCCTATATCCCGGGCGTCACAAAGTTTCCATCGCTGCTCCCTGACGTCGCCGGGGCTCACCCCCCTCCCCCTTCCTCTTTCTCCTCCCCTGGTTACCGTATCAGGCGAAGGGGAAAGAGGGGGGCTGAGTAATAGCGGACCGACTGTTTTGAAAGTGGGGCAGAGCAGAGAACGTCCGAAAAAATAGCGCGCGCGCCACCCTGACTGGGGGGTTACTGATGCTATTGCGTCTGCTGGGAGGGAAAGACGAGGGGTAGAGGGAGAGAGTCGGAGAGGGGAAAGGTCGGAAAGACAGCAGGTACCTCGCCCACCTCACGAGCGCCTGTGCCGGCAGGGATGGCGGTGGTGTGTCGCCTCGCTGAAAAATGTGGCGACGTAGACGCGGCGTGCGGGCACAGTGTGGGCGGGGCTCAGTGTGCGGCGGCGACCGGGGCGGCGGCGCCGGGGACGTGTTCAGACCGAGCCAACGGCCTTGTTCACATGCAGCACGCCGGCTGCCTGCCTGTCTGCTGTGCGGGGAAGGTCTGCTGTGTCGCCTCCCGAGACTGGCTGGGGTCGTAGCACACTCGTGTCCTTATGCACCTGTGCGAGACTGTCCCCTTTTCTCTCTCTGTCTCTTCTTTTTATTTTCCTGCCCTCCGTCTGGTTATACCTCTCTCCCTCTCTCTCGTCGCTCTCTTTGTGTTCACCTTTCTTCGACACCTTCTTTGCTTGGTGACACGCCCAGAATTCATTTGCACATCCTCGTGCAGACTGGGCTGCTTCCTGGAAAATCTCGGCACCATTCAGGTTTCCCTTCCCTCCTCTCCTTTTGCCTCTGATGTTTCCTCATCCAAGTGTGCCCTCCCTATGCTCTCTCCCTCTCTCTCGTCCGCGGTCGCCTGCTCCTCCGTTTCCCCCGTTTCTCTCCTCTCTCGCACTACTATAGCTGTTTGTTCGCACGAAAATAAATCGGGACCACCACTACCATTGTTTTTTCCCCTCTCGTCTCTCGCCCCCTCTTTCTCCCCCCGTGTATGTGTGTGTGTGAGTGCTGCCTTTAGCCTCGCTCTCTTGCTCCGACGCCAGATTGGCCAAACAATGCGAACGCGG
>NW_026267137.1:233654-234624 GCF_000697945.3 Frankliniella occidentalis
AATGGGCGGCGGTGGCGGCGGGCGGGCGCGCTCCGGCGTCGGCGGCAGAGCTCTGGCGACGTCGGGGGCGTGGCGCGGCGCGGCGGCAGCGCATGGAATCCGGCCCCGGCGAAGCGATTTAATTGATAAGTGCCCCAATCTGGGCAAATGGCTGGTCGTTGATGGAATAGTTCTGAGTAGTAGTGCGGTGGTAGAAGAAGGGTCCGACCTGCGGCGCGCAAGGGGCGAGGCCGGGGCGTTGTGGAAAGGGGGTTTGGTTTTGCGGGCGCGCACGCTGCGCTGAGCATGGGAACGAACGATTCTTAAAACTGAGAATATCATGGGTGCTCTGTATTTTTGGGCGCTATAGATTTTTTTTCTCCCGCTCGCTCGTTTCTGGACTTGACGCCGCTCCAACAGATTATGCCCGGGCCACTGCCTGGTTAATGTGGCTTGTGTGCAATTTTCTTTCCTGTTTTGTAATTTTGCGTTTTGTTTTAAATTTTTTTTTTGAGATGCGCTCTGTTCGGCGGTGGTGTGTCGGACATCCTGTTTGGGATTAGAGCGAGGAGGTTTATAGGGGAGCAGCTTATGAGAGGCGATCTCGTGCGAATTACGAACCTCACTAAAAAGAGCATTCACGCGAGTCCACTAGCTGCGGTAGTGTTTGGGGCGCGAGACGGGACCTGGATGGAAGTTCCACTTATCGGCGTTCATGTGCTATCTCAATGTCGATGTCGATGTCATGTAGGCTCTGCAGTGACACCATAGTTCCTTCCTCTCCTGTTTCAATAGCCTTTTCTTTTCCCTCTTTGCTTTCCCCGGTGTGCTCCTGCACTTCCCTCTTCTCTCGCCCTTTTTGCTCTTGCATTCTCATGTTCGCCTTGCCTTCTCTCCTGTTCTCTGTCTTCGATTCCTCGCTCTATTCTGCCTTCGCCCACTTTGTCCACCCCTTTTCTGCCACCCCTTTTGCCACGTCCAGTGCCCCCCC
>NW_026267137.1:234830-245063 GCF_000697945.3 Frankliniella occidentalis
TTCCGACCGCAGGGTGGGGCGGTGCGGGGTGGGGGTGCAGCCCGGGCTCGGCTGGGGCGCTGCGTGGCGCCAGACGCCCGCTGGTCTCTGCCTGGGCGCTAGGTTGGCTCCACCCCGCGCCCGCTCCCGCGGCCCCTCCGGCACGGCCCCGGCGCCGCGCTCACGAGCGCGCTCTCGCCTGATACCGCCCCCTGGATTACTACTGTGTGCTGCGGTGTGTGCTTCGCTTCGAGTTGTGGTGCTGCTGCTGCGTCGCGTGTGGAAAGTGAATTATTCTTGTGCTGCTGTGTTTGGTGTTCGCTGCCAGTGAGTGTGTGTGTGTGTGTGGGTTGGCGGCGGCGGCCGCGGCACTTCGCCGTGCTTGTGTCTGTGGCCATGTCGGGCCGCCTGCCTCCCCGCGGGCCCGTCGGCCCCCCTGCGGACGGCGCCGGCCGGGGACGCTAGCGGACGACGACGACATGTGCCAGTAGCCCGACGCCATGGTCCCCGACTCCCGGCGGCGCCTGTGCGTCGTCTCGTCTGCGGCGACGCTGCTCGTCCTGCTGCTGCTGCAGCGCTGTCAAGGTAAAGAATGCTTTGATCCTGGTGGGCTGGACCCGGAGGTCCGGACCCCCTGGACTGCCTCGAGGCAGTGGATGGGTCTACGGATCCTTGGGGACCCAGGTCTCGGGTATTCTCAGCAGGACCTGCCGCATGTGCCATCCCAGCAGTGCGTCGCTGCTGCCGCACTCTTTTTCCTCGTTTCCAGGTAGTTGAAGAATGCCGATTTAGTTTGCAACGCGCTTCTTCCCTGTTGGTGCGGTTGGTGCTGTCGTCGTGGTGTCTATCAACTACCCCTCTCCCCACTCCGCACTGTTGAAACCCACCTGCGTTCCGCAGCTCTTGCAGAAATAATGCGTAGTTGCGTTAGTCACTCAACGAGTTTATTGTATATCATAGAAAGTTGGCGTCCGGGAGTCTACTGCTGTCCGCGGTCGTTGGGCGAATGCTATGTTTCATTATATTGTTTTGTGCCTCCTGTGAGAGTGCAGTTCCTTAGCTGCCAGTTAAGGTGCGCCCTTTTCGCTCGTTTGCGTCTCCAGTCCGTAACCACCTCTAGTTGCCTCTGATTTCCCACCGTCGCTGCTCGCTCCCTTTCTTGCCTCTAACAGGTGCGCGGCCCTCGGGGTCCTGCGGCTAATGAGAAATGCTCAGAGAAAATGATTGGGAGCAAAGTGAAAATTGGGTTGAAAGGCAAGCCAACAAGTTTGAGATAGTGAGGCTAGAGCTAGGGAACCAGTGCGAGGGTGAGGTAGGGAGAGAGAAAGGGAGGAAGAGAGAGAGAAGAGGGGGGGGGGACGAGAGGGGGGATGGTATAGTGGAGATGACTAGACCGACCGGAGACTCGGGGGAGAGTGGCATCCAGGGCAAATGACGAACAAACAGTAGACGCGCCGACTCGAGGGTGGCGGAAGGGTTGTGTCGGACGCATCGCACTCCTCCCCTACCCCTCGTCACATGGTGCTACACGGCAAAATAGTGTTCTGGATCAAGGGTTTAATGCCAAGTATGACCTTCTGCCAACACCGCGATTTCAACAATTAATGTTTAAATCTGCAACGCTTAGCTCATTGTACGAGCTCTCCGAACCCAAACCTCACTACAAATTAGTCGCTTTTAAACGAATGCTGGAGTTGGAGCACCTGCCCATCTAATTTTATTTCCTTTTAGTCCCCCCCCCCTCCCACGCTCTCGCACACATCCCCGCGCACTTGGCTCGGTGTGCTTCCAGGATTAAGGGACTCTTCACTTGGTCGTCGAGTTGAGAGGGTGCGTGGGCCGACGCGCCGAGCGCGCCGAGGCTGCGAGGCTGACGCGTCGTCCTGCCGAACCCCATCCTCTCGATGCTGCTCCACGCCTCTTCCTCTCAAAGTTTGGAGTCGGTCGACCTGCTGTTGTCGGCCGCTGCGCCCCGCTGCGGGCGTGACGCCTTGACGCTCACGTTGCGTCGCGCTCGGCGCCCTCTGTTTTTTGGTCCGAGCCCCCCACTCTGCCCAGCTCTCTTCCTCCATTCCTTTCCTCCCATATAATCTTGCTTGCTCTCTCTTATTTTTATTATTATTCCATCCTCCCCGGATCTTTTTCTTTTCGTCTGCCGTCGCCCTTATTTTTCTCCGTCATTTATATGCAAAGTGCTTTTTGTCTGATTTGGAGAGCTTGCAGCGGCCACGCGGCGCGGGCCCGGCCGGGGGCCAGGGCACGGCGGAAGTGGGTGTCGGGGGACTACTCCTAGGTGTCTGTGGGGTTCGCTAGTAGCCGATTGAAATATCAGCTCGTTGAAAGACGCCTCTTCATAATGTTTATAATGTGGAACCTAGCTATGGACAGCCTCTCTTTCAAACCGGTGTTCGCCAATGACTGCAACACGCCGTCACGGATCATTTAATACTAATCTTGTTGCTCAAAACTTGTCTAGTGCAACACCCTTTTACTGTCATATTTGAGCATGGATTTCTGAGGTTAGTCATTGAAGATAGTAATAAAAACGATAAATACACGACCGTTTATTTTCTAACAGTATGTGGCATGACTCGTCGTAAATCGTCGATAATCATCTGTCGTCGTCTCGTTAAAAGGCTGTCCGGAAGCAGCTCTCACGCAAAAGTAAATAAAAAAAAACAAGAAAAAAAACATTTCCCTGCTGCGTGGAGCAAAGTTTCTCAAGTACTTTTCGTCCAGTTTGTTGGTTGCCTCGGGTCGCCCCACCTTTTTTTTTCTTATTCGATTTTTTTCCTTTCGATACTGACCATTTGTGACCGGAGGGTGGTGCATTAGCGACGCATTTTTATGGCAAAAGCGGAGGGCGGGGTCACGTTAAAGGTTGGGCTCTATGGGAGTTTGATTTCTCGACGTACGCACCGCACTTCTCGTCCCCCTCCTGGAGCGGGACGACGACGACGACAGGAGGAGGTGGAGAGGCACAGAAGTGGCGGCGCGGCGGCGCAGGAACAGTTGTGAGCGATGGTTTATATTTACGAGCCTTTCCCGCCCGAATGTCTCTCCCCGCTTTGCCCGCGCCACGCGCTCAATGCTGACTTGCGATGTAAATCTTTTTTCACCGGCCGCGCCCTTCGAATGTAACCGACCGGGTGGTGCTGCTCGCTTTCAATTCAACTTTTTCGTCTCGCGGAGCGATCGGCTCCCGGAGGCCCCTGACGCGAGCGCTCTCGGGAAGGCAGTAAGTCAAATTCCTCTCGCGTAATGCGCCGACTCGCTTGATGCTTCCCAGCCTCCCGCCCCTCTTGGCCCCGCAATCCGGGCTGATTTACGGTTTTGCATTTCCGGCCAGGCGGAATGCACGCGAAATGTACCTCTTGCCGAATTAATATGATACAGAGCCTTTTCGGCGTGAAATGGACGCTGCTGTCTTTGACTTACCGCCCCCCCCCCCGGCCCATCCCCATCTGGACGACTTCTGTGCTCTGGACTGTGCCCTGCAAATGAGGCCTTGGACTCCAGCCAGTAACCCACTTTCAATAATCGAAGTCAAAGCTTAACGACATTCTCTCGATACGAATGCTGGAAAACCGAACCGATGTTACCACACGAAATCTTACTACCAGCTACAGGAGTCTTAGGCTTTCCCCCTTTTTCTCACTCATCCCCCTGCTCCCTCCCTCCCTCCCTCCCTCTCTCCTTTTGGTCCTCACATCGGACTCTTTGTTTCAGCGTCCTAGAGCCCGGCCCCAACCTCAGGGGCCCCACCCAGCGGCTCGGGCCTGTGTGGGGAGCCGCAGCGATGCAAGGAATGTCGGACACATCTTAATCCTACACAGTCCTTCCGTCTCCGCCTTCTTCCTTCTCTTCTTCTGCTCGCCTCTCTATCCCTCCCCATTCTTCTCTCCTCAGCCCGCCGCCTGCAGTGGCGCGGCCGACTGACCCGCTGCTGTTTCGCAAGTCTTGTTTTCTATTCCCCGTCTGTGTTTGCGTGTCCAGAATGCGGAGCGCGGGCTCCCCCTCCCCCTTTCCCCGTCCCCCCCTATCTCTCCCACTGCCTCTCCTTGACCAAAACCGACAAGGTGGAGGGGGGAGTCTGTGGTGCAGACTGAGAGGTGTGCGGGTCAGCAAACGGTCCGTGGTGCCGATCTAACCCGAACTTGAAATAAATAAAATGATGGAAGGAATGGAAGGATGGAAGGAATGGAATGATGAAAGGAAGGATATGGCGACTATAAATAATTTAGGGACGTGGACGTTTAAAATTCATTGGTCTTGTCAATGCGTACACAGTACAAATTTCGTTTCTGAAACCATCACTAGCTGGATTGTTAATATGAGAGTATGATGTTTTAGTGCCCGTGTGGCATGCCCGCAGGGGTTAATGCGCAATCTGTACCCTTCGTATCGTTGCGTTGAAGAAGGTTCACTTACGCGGGTGCTGGCCAGTTGGACTTTGAAGACGCGTACTAGGTTTCTTAGTACGGCTGGCGACGGCCTGTGTCGGTAAACATTCCGTGTTACAACAGAAGTGTGCAACTGGCATGCACATGTGTGTGCTCGCTCAACACAACGTGTTGCACACGTTCACGTGTTAGACTTGAAATCTGAAGACTTAAAAGTCGTCAACAGTATGTACATTCGAACACTTCAAAGTGTCAAAAATCTGCACGATGCGACCAATTAACCCTGCAGTTGAACACTTAAGTATTCGACTTTACTGTTGAGCCCCCCCCCTTTTTTATCAGTATTTGCAATGCTTTAGCATGCCGTCTGCAGACGGTGCCGAATGTCGGTCCAAGAGAGACCTTGTGAGCACAGCTCCGCGAGTGCTTTTGAAGCAGGATCGAGGGGTACACGGCCGCAGGTGAATGCCGTTCTCAGATGCCATTCAGCGCGCGTGGCCCCCGGGCCCCCTGGCCCCCACCGCTCGCTTGTTATGTTGAACCTTAGTTTCGCCTCCTGGGCATTAGTTTCCGACCGCCCTGTTCGGTCCGCTGCGCGCGCCTCTGGACGCTCTGCCGTGTGGTTGCGGCGAGGCCCGACCTGCGTATGGCGCAGCAGAAAGGAGGTAGCCTGCCTGCCTGCCCCCTTTGATGTACTCGGTACCCTCGAGCGTGTGTTAGTCGGCATTTTTTTATTTTTAAAAAAGCAGAAAAAAAAAGATTTTTAATGGAAAATTGCAATTTAAAAATTCCCTTTTTTTGTTGCTCCCTTGGCTCGCGGTGCACAAAGTGCTGCGGATGGATCCGCTCGTGGGCCCAGCCCGGCCCGGCCGAGGCCAGTTAATTTATTTCCTTTACAAGGAGGGATGGTGGCGGCGGGCCGGCGGGGACCGGCCCACAGTAGGATGAATTCGAACCACCCCCAGCGGCTAACTAGGTCGAAACGCTGCTCGGGAATCTCTTCTGGCCCCAGCCTCTCTGGCGGCCTCTCCCCACCCCCTGCTCCTTCGCCCACATCCGGCGCCTCCTACTATCCGCTGCTACTGCACTTTGTTGTACATTAAAGTGTCTAAACAGCCCTTGTCACGTTATACGAGTATTGTGCGGACAAACAATATGGGGCAAATGTAGGGCACGCAATTTGTTATTCGGTGGGTACTAAAACTATTGTCTACACAGGAAATATACTCATTGGTCAGTCGTGTGTCTATAACTGTTACCTTAGTGTGTTAGAATTACGAACGCACAACGTAGTGGTTCCTTTGTTTGGTTTATGTACCAGTGCCGGCAATGTGCTGAGATTTTTGTTTTTCGCGTGCCGTGTGTGTGACAGCCGTGTTGCGCTTCATAACCGTAGCGATACGTATACTGTAAATGTGAGTGTTTTTCATTCCGGTTTGAACTGGTTTTGTCCGATTGGCCTATCACGCTCTGGCCGCTCGTCAAAAGAAAGCAAAATTTAAAGATAAACAGGAAATAATTTTATTCGACAGTTCATTGATCCATGGGCCCACACGAACAAATGGACGTGGGTGTAGGGCTGCGTCCAGGAGAGGAGCTTCCGAAAGCAGCCAGAATTCAATCCTATTTGATGCGGCCGAGCGAGCGAGCCGGCAGGGGTGTCCTTTTATTTCGAATGACCTAAAGCCGCATCGGTACAAACCAGCAATCCATTCCTTTATGGTCCGTTTTCGTTCATGGAAAAAGAATTCTGAAAAAAAAAAGAACTTTCCTCGATCAAGACTTTGAAACCTAATGTTTTATCGAAATGTGCCTCTCCTCACCTTATTTCGCACGTTATGTTGGCTCGTGTCCTCGAAAGAATAAAAAAGGGAAATCTCTCTTTTATTGTTGCCATTTTATTGTAACTTGTGCAATTGGCGAAAAGGCTTTCTGTTCCGCCCACCTGGGTCCCCTATAAGCTTGCTGCGCGCCCAAGGTCGCTGGGTTCGACTCCCCGCGGGCCCGAGGCCCTGGCGGCGCCCTGGCGCGGGAAGGATTCCGCTGATTGGTCCATTGCTCCGCTTCCCGTTTGAAAGCAAATGTGCCGCAACTCCGGAGCTCGACAATAAGGGGGTCTTGGCTGTCCATGGCTGCCGGCGAGAATGAACGGACGCGGTAAAAGTTAAATGCGGAGACACCAATGGAGAAACGGGGTAAAGGGGGGGGGGGGCGGGGCAAGTGGAGGGGAGACAGGGTGAGATACAAGGAAGACTCCGATAAAGGCCAAATGGAGTGAAACGAACGCAAGGAAAGCTAAATTTCTCCCATGTTTTATGTATTTAGAGGGGTCTGAATTTGTCTTTCTCGTCCTCTATCATGGCGGCGGACTTTTTTCCCCTGTACGACTCCCCAAGCCCGGCTCCGTCTTTGTCCGTCCAGTCGGCCGGCATCTCCATGTTCAAACACGGGCGTTCCTCTCTTTGCTTTCCCCACATCTACACGACTAAATACGGCCGTACTAAGTAAAAACGTTCCACAATCGTTTCTGTTGTGTATCGGCCTCCGTACACGTAAAATGCGCGTGTTGTTTCTCCATTTCTTTCCTTAAAATAATAAACATACATACATGTTTGAGCAGCACTGGGCTCTGCCATCTCTCTTTCGATCTGACCTTCAGCAGAGAAATGAACTTGCTGTACGCACGCCTTTGGCTCGTGCAGCCTCGCCCAAGCGCACGAACTCTCACATGCCACTGCTGTTGTTGCTACCACTGCTCCTGCCGAAAAGGCGAGTGAGTTACCTGTGAAGTAACTTAGAAGTAGACAGTTTTTAACGAGAGCCGGATGCTTTGAACCTATTTTCCATGACGATGTCACCCCTCCTCCTTTTACCTTCTTTTATCTAGCTCCCGTCGATTATACGGAGTTCACTCGCAGCAATTGTCGAGTCTGAGTGAGGGCCCAGTGACGTGAGATCTGTCGCACTCGAAAAGGACCAGTGAAGTACGAAAATAAAAATGTTCTTGTTGTTGCGTGTCTACTGAGCCGTACGTAAATCTAAGGGAGGAGCTTCTTGGCCTGGTCGAGAGACCTGTCTTTTTTGGGGTGACGGGAGGGGGGGGGGGCGGTGCCTTGAACTTGAAGGTTTTCTTTGATACAGGCGTTGTGCCTGTGTTATCTCTTCGTACGCGTGGCACTCCCTGAGTGCACTCGCCGTGATGAGCCTCCCGCGCCGCCCACGCCGCCCCGTTCACTTTACCGCCGCCGCGCCGCCGCGCCGCCGCCGCGCACCCCTCCCTGTTCTGTATGTGAGCCATCGCACACACAGTGGACATGTAGGAATGCGTTCAAGACAGCAGCGCACGCCTCTCTGTCCGCTCTGCCTGCCTGCCAGCCCTGCCTGCCCGCATGCCTGCCTGCCTGTCTGTCTGTCCGCCTGTCACGAATTCCGTCCGCCCTCGCCGGCGCTGTTGGCCCCCGCGCTGCTGCTTGCGCCCCGCGTCCCCGCCACGCAGAGAACACACTCCGTAGAATATTACGGTAGGGCACGCGAGGCTCCGCGATGCAATCTCTGTGTGTACCCGACAAACAAATCCCCCCCCCCACCCCCAGCCCCCCTAACCTCGCAGATTTCTGAAGGGATTTTTGCACACGCGTGTTTTCGCGCGCGGTGGTCCTCTAGTCGCCGTACTACTCGAGGACTACTAGTCGCGCCACTCTGCTGCTCGCCCCGGCCCCCTCTGCCGCGGCGTGGACGCAGAGAGTGGCAGCACTGCGCCAGCCAGGTCGCAGAGGAGAGCGCTTCTCTACTGTCTCCTCGGCATTGCCCGCATTTTCATCTTGATCAAAGTGCCCGGCTCGAGTGTGTGAGGGGGGGGGGGGGGGTGCCGCTTGCGCGCGGGGGGACTCTTTTAGCGGGGTCGCGGCCACCACGCACGTGTAGGGCGTTTTTCGCTTCGTGGCGGTAAATTTAGCGGAAAGGAGGGGGGTTTGGGGGGAGAGGAGCAGCAGGGCGCGCGCAGAGGAAAAATGTGACGCCACGCTACGCCGCGCCACGACGCGCCTGGATTGTAATTCACAGAGTGTAGTATAGTCTAACGCCATTACCAATTCCATGAATTTTAAACATTTGTATTATATGGCGTGGCCGGGCGAACTGCCGCGCGCGCTGGACAAAAGGGTCCGCATGCAGTAGAGGGAGAGAGGTACAAGAGCGAGGGAGAGGGGCACAAGAGCGAGGGGGAGAGAGCGAGAGAAGAGAGTGGTATTGAGGCTTGACAAATATAGTAGAGGAAGCAATATATATAGATGCGCCTTGTATTCGAACGCTGGACCCTCGGATTCGCGGGCTTCGGCAGAGAAAATGAGCAAAAGATTCTCGGCAGAGGCCATCAAGGAGGGGCAGGGGCCGGCAAAGGGGCGTTGGAATAGAAAACTTTTCTACCCGTGTTGAATTATTGATGGTTCGATGGGACGTTTTGGCAAACCGAAGATAATGACCAGGGGTCAGCGCCACGAAAGCTAGTTTTTTTTCTTTACTACAAGCCGATTTCTTTCTCAGCTGCCCCTTTCGCTGTTTCTTTTTTTTATCCTTCACGCGAACAGAAACGTGAGAAGTGCGCAGGTCGTTAGGTCGGCCGTACATCAGACGCCCTGCAGGACGCGCCGCCCGTCACTGACCACCCCGCAGCCAGCAGCGCTCGTGTTCTCTCTGCACATTTGTGACGCGATTTATCGGACGCGGCGTGATGTGCTGCATCTTTTTGACGCAACTGGGACGTGTGTCCGGCCCGCGATAGCTGTGCAAATAATAATGTACGGGTGGGTTTTGCGCTGTTGTTTCTGAGCGAACTCCCAAACCATCTCCTGCCTGTACACTGACGGATCAAGTAGTTCCTCTGGCATAGTTGCATACTTGCAACTGTTCGATCAACTCGTCGGTTGAGCACTACACTGCAAGGAAAGGAGTCATCAAAGTCGCTCCTTGGAGAGTGATGTAGTGAATCCAATGTCATGACTCTTGGGGAAGCGATATCAATTACATCGCTCGTTCACAGACATTTTGCGAAATTTCTAGTTGAGAAGAAGAACCATCCATTTCGCTAACATCGCTCTGTTGAAGTTTAAGCTTGAATTGAGCGATGAAGACACGTCGCTATTTGGTTGGGTAAGAGAAATCACTCACTTTTACAGTGTACCTCGTAATTGATGCACACTCTGTTGAAAGCAATGGTAAATATTCAATAGATGAGTGAATGCGCATCTTGTTGAACACCTGCAAGTGCATTACTACCGCGAGTTGACTCGGCAGTCGAGCACTGACAAGTGTTGCCCGGTTGGATTACACAGTGAAACGCAAACGCAACTAACTGACATGACTGCGGAGAAGTTGAGCGAGAATGATTTCGCGGACATGAGGTCAGCCACAAGTACCGGCCACCACTAGCGCCACCTCCCCTCTCTCACACGCGCAATTTTCTGCTCGGGTCGCGGCTCGCTCTCGGGATCATATTGTCATATCTCTGCGGACGTCCGACGAACCTACCGCCACCAATCATCGGGTCACGGGGATGGCGGGAGGGGAGAGAGAGAGAAAGACAGTGAAGGGGGAGAGGAGGGGAGGGAGAGAGAGAAAGAGGGGGGTGGGGTCAGGGACAGAGATCCGAACAGGCAGACAGGAGGTGGAAGGCGTGCCCAATCCGGGCAGATTACTTCGTCATTTCGCTCCAGCGCACTCTGACGGCTCGACCGGCTCGGACGCCTCTGCGCGGCCGGGTCGATGTGATTTTGTCCGATATATTCCGATGAGCCGATTCTTCTAACATCCGGATGTCCTGGCTGGGCTGGTGGGTGTTTTGCCGGATGCCCCC
>NW_026267137.1:245113-249692 GCF_000697945.3 Frankliniella occidentalis
CCCCCCTCCATTCTCCCCTACCAACGGCTCACCCGATATCAGGGGACAGAGTGCGGGGGGACAGGGTGGACCCATAGAGCTGAGAGCCTTTGCCCGCAAAACACACGATTTTACAAACCGTGATCATGGTGAAAAAGCTCACTAAAGAAACCCAGGGAAACTGTACTGTTTACGGTTCAGATTTTCTGTACATTGCGATAAATGTCACTGTAAGCTTTGGTGCCATGCACTGCAACATACTGGAATGTCCGCGTTGCTTTCTTCGAAGTTCACCGTACAACCAGAAAAGATTCGGTTGATTTTATGATGGATGAAATGTGTAACTTTTTTCTTGACTAAAAGGATTTTCTCATTGCTTAGAGGAAAAAACGATCATAGCTTAAATAATTCTTTATAACAAGGATATTCCCTTCAAGTAATGTATGAACTCTGTAATTGATCTGATGGGTTTTCCATTAATTCAGTGGAACCATGTAATCCGTATAATTTGTTTTAAAATTTCACCGTAACTTTCAGTGCTACTGGTTTAATTTCCCTCTTTTTTTTTCTTCAGAAATATTGAAAATAATCTTAAAAGCCCGTCTCCGTTTCTTGCTCACATTTGTCCTTTACGCCATTGGCACGTTCGAGGTCGACGTCTGTTAACACCTGCTGACTGTTACTTTTTCCTCCCACCCATCGATGCAATTGTTCGCTTACGAATGCAAATCCACTTCAGTGTCACGTTGTCACGTCCCGGCCGTCACGCCCCGTCACGTTTGTGTTAGGGCCCCCCGGGCTGCTCCGCGAGACAATGTGAAGGAAAGAGGGGGCATGCGTTCAATTTGGAAACATGCGAGACCGGGAAAAAAATGCCGTTTTGGTAAACCGATTAACGTCGCTTTTATCTCATTTCGCTCAACCTTTCACCCCACTCTCTAGCATTGATTGTCCCCTCACAGGGTCGGCGTCTCTCTCGCCATGACGAACATGTACCGCGCTATTGGTCCATTCTCACCCCGCCTCCCCTCGCAGTTCAGTTGTAGCAACCCAGTGGTCAGGAAAATGCCTCGGCGATACCTAGTGAGAGGGAACGCGCGATGTAGGAGGGAGAACATGTGGAACGGAAGGCGAGGCAATGAGGAGGGAGCAAGAGAGAAAGTGTGGGGGAGGCCGGGGGTAGAAAAGGGGGCTTGCAGACAGCGACTCGCGTGGTGACAGCAGAAACCGCCCGTGCCAGATCGGCACGCTGCGCAGGGGAGGTGAAAAAGAGCAATTTGTGTGGCGAGAGCGAACGGAATGGAAAGAGAGGGTGAGGGATGGAGTGGAGAGAGTGAGATGGAAGGTGGGGAGCAAGAGCAGGCAGTGAGAAGGGGGGTAGCAGGTGTGGCAATGCGAGGTGAAGGTGAAAGTGGGGGGCACAGATGGGGAAGGGGGGAGGGGGCAGCTGCCATGTGGACACAGGGTGATATGACGCCACCCGCTTGTACCCTAAGACCTTAGCAGCAATGTTCTAGTCCCTGTCTCAGCCCTCCTCCTCCTCTCTCTCTATCGCCCTCTCTCCCTCTCTCTCTATCTCCTTCTCTTGCGTCTCTCTATCGCTCTCTCTCCCTCTCCCTCTGCTGTAGTGCTTCAGTCTCCATCTCAGTTCCTTCCCCACCTCCCGGCCGGGCGCGCCCAAAATTGATGCGAGTTAGGCCCTTTCGACGTGGCCTGCGTGAGGCCAATGGCTGACTTGCTCGCGGCCACGACGCGCTTTCTGCCTACGACACAAGGAGGGGGAGGGGGAGGGAGGGAGGGAGCGACAGGGAGGCGCGAGGACAAGGCGAGCTGCTGTTTTTCTGTTTGCGTAGTTATCGTGCTTCGGTTAGTTGTGCCAATCGACTTAACTCGGCGGCTCTTGAGCCTGAGTTAAAAGTTCTGCTCTATTCCACATGCCGTACTGGACTCCCCGAGCTCGGCCGACTTATCTCTATAATCCACCACCCTTAACCTCACCCCACCCTGTGCATCTCCTTCTTTTGCCTCCCCCCCTTCCCTGCTCCACCCTCTTTCTCTGCCCCCTTCGCGCCGCTAACATCCCCCCCTCCCCCCACCTCTCGCACTCCGCCTACCCCCTCCCGTTCTTCTCCCACTGGTCCTGAGATGAATCGCCAAGTAAACAAATTTGCGTGCGGCTGATGTTTGTCTTTTATTTCCCCGACCTGGAGGGTTGGTTTGCGGATTATTTTATCAATTCTCCCGCAGCAGTGTTCGCGGGGATGAGGATCGTGTCGGCATCGCGCCTCCAGAGCAGCGTAAAGGCGCCATAGTTAAAAGCTTTTATCATGAAAAATAATGTGAATATGAATTGATCAATTTACTTATACTTCACATTACTTTTCATGTTAAAAATATTTTTTTTTTAATTTTGTATTTGCGTGTCCTTCAAGACGAGGCTTGTCCGGTTGACCGACAGAATGGTCCGGTCCGCTCCGGTCCGCTGGTCCTCGGCCTCTTCAATACAATTAAGCACCACTCAGCACAGCGCGCGGGGTTGTGGAGGGCGGGGCCGCCACGTCTGGCCCAAGGTGCCCGTCCCGCCTGCCCGGCTGGGCGCCTTAAATGGCGAGGTCATTCGCACGAAACCGAAGGCCGGCGGCTCAGAGGGGGATGAGCAAAGTGGCCTCTGTTCACGGCAAAAGTTCGTAAACCTTCTCTTTGTGTTTGGACCGGGGGGACGACTTGGCTCGAGGCGTGTAGTTCTCGCTCGCAAGTCTATCGACGGGGTGGTGCTGCTGATATCCTCGGCGACAAAACACAATGATGCCGTAGCTATAGTAGCTACAAAAGAAGTGTTGTGTTGCATGAACGGGACGACGGCGAAGCGCATCGTCATTCCTGTTGCGACGGCGATCCGGAGAGCTCGGTGCTCTTTCCAGAGGTCACTCGAGTCGTCTCCGCGGACCTCACCCTCAGTGCCAGAAAAAAAATACGTCAATTATTGGCGTGTAAACATTTTTATACGCATTTCGTAAAACGGATGAAGCAATGTGGAGTGTTTGCACCCTTCAAAGTGTGCAATATTTGAACGTTTCTTTTTACTATAGTGCCATTGTAGAACTCCCAAGTTTTCAGACTGCAAACTTTCAAGTATGCGCTGGTGGCCGCAGCATAAGCACCTATCGACAGTCATGCCTGTCGTGCATCTTGGTAAATTTTCTTAAACTTTTAAATCCTGCTTAGCAAGTTGTTTTTTTTCTGCCTTGCGCGCTTTGTCGCAGGAGGTCATGTGTAACGGAACGGATTCGTCTCCCGGACGGAACCGCAGAGCCCGGTCCGCGGGACGGCGGCGTCCCCAGCAGCGCGTTGTTGTCGCGAGGTGTCGGCCCCTCTCTCCTGTGCCATGACGCCCCATTGTTCGGCCGCCTACTGAGCTCCCTTTCGAACGGAAGGTCCGGTCCTAACGGTCCATCGAGCCCCGCACCACCGGTCTTTCACGCGCCGCTCTTTTGTGATTCTCCTCTATCGTTATTTCCCCTTTCAGCCAACAGTCTTCTCTGTTAAAGGGAGTCCAGACTGATGACGTTTACATTACATGAGCGGCGACCGGGGCGGGGTTCTGCGCACTAAACATCATAGTTTGTGGCGTACCTCAATGATTTCCATGGAGCGACCGATGCTATACTTCCACCAATGTGAGCAGGCCACGGCACTGCAGTCAACCCGTTAGACCGATCCCTTCCCTTTTTTTCCTCATTCCCGCTCCTGTATATTTTCTTTTTTTCTGCCCAGCCTGGCTTCATCCCCTCACGGGCGCGGGGGTGGCAGACGCGGCTGCTCGGGTAGCGCGCTGAATCCCTCCCGGTGGCGTGCGGGGGCCTGACGCTGTCACCCTACCTGACTGGCCTCCGCCTCAAACCACCTACCCCACCTGGGGCGTGAGGGGAAAAGGGGATGAGAGCGAGAGAGCGAGATAGGAGAGAGAGCGGGAGATTTGCTGAGAGAAAGGGTAAAGGCCTTTCATGCTATAACATCAATTACGCGATTCTGATTGCCGTATCGGTTGCGCTTGAAAGGCCAGCAGGTTCGTGTGTCGATTTTTTTCTGTACCCGTTATATTTGCTTGTTGCGCCTGACTCGTCGCACTGAATGTCACGATGCCCCGGAGGCTCCGAAAGTCGTCGTCGTCGTCAGTGAGTATAGAGAGATTCACTTCCACCGTGATCTTCCCTGCGGCGGTGGAGGCATCCTGGTCTGCTGCTGTACTTTGGCGTGACGCAGCGTGCGACTTGTTACGCGTAACGCCGACGCCGACGCTTGCGTGGGTGCTGCGCTGAGGGCCCCCGGGCCGCGCTTGCTGAGCGGGAACCTCGAGTGGGGCCTTTCCTGTCACACACCGAAAACCCACTTTCTCTCGCTCTCTCTCTCTCTCTCTCTCTCTCTCGCTCTCGCTCTCGCTCTCTCTCGAACACGCGCTCTACCTGCTACTCGTCCTTCCGCGGGAAGAGTTGTTTGAAGGGAGTAACCGGAGAGGTACGCCGCGTGTGAAAGCAGCAAGGTGGCGCGCATGGGAGCAGGCTTTGGCGGGGTGGGGCGGGGCAGGGCGAGGCAGGGCGGG
>NW_026267137.1:249742-257672 GCF_000697945.3 Frankliniella occidentalis
AACTGCGTAGGGAACGTATTCAAATGGCTGGAATACATGAGAGTAATTAACGCACATCCGTGTCGTCGGCGGCGGCGGCGCAAAAGTAAAGTTACGCAGCAGGGCCAGGGCGGCCACCCCTCAGCGCGCACATAGGCAGGGCGGGGTGGGGCGGGGCGCGGCGTGTGTGTCGCGGTGGCGCCGCGAGGCACGTGTTTTCCGCTGAATGTTTACTACGCGCTACCTCGCGCGAGCCGCAGGACGGAGGGGAAGGGTAAGGAGGGACGACAGCGTACAGCGGCACCGCGGGCCGCAGCCCCGCGTGCTGTAGATGAGGATGTCGCTGGCGCTGCACGTTTTGTACGGCCATAAAGCAGCAACAGCAGCAGGAGCTGCTCTAGCTGCCCCGAGCGCCGTGCCCCGCGCCGGAACCTGAGAGGCAAGAATGTTTCTCTCCTGCTGTTGCGGCGGGGCGTGGCGGTGCGTGTGAACTTGTATGCAGGGATGAGGCTAGGGTGGGGCAGGTCTCGCCGAGACGCTTTTCGCGCTGCAACACGATTAACAGTAACAGTTATACCTGCGTCAGTGTTGACGTACAGGTTACAATTAACTTATTAGTTCCTGTTTGAGTTGGGCGCGGTTTGGCAGCAGAGAAGCCGCTATGTGGTGACCGTCCGCGGTTTGCGCTCTCTACCCTCTTTGCTTCGGGGGTCTCCCAGCAATAATGACCTGCTGTGCCTGGGTCTGTGTGTCGCTGGCGGAGCGTGCTCCCCCGACCTAAACCCCGCCCAACCTTGAACTCGCGCGAGTTGGTCCCGCTGCCCCCCGCCCGCCGGCCCCGCGCCGGCCTCACTGGCCCCACCACCGGCGGCGGGCACCCCGCGTCCCGCGCGGTTGACTTGTCCGTTTGACCGCCGCGCGCGCGCGCCTTTCGCGCTCTGGTCTCTTGATCTCACCTTTGCGCTCCACGGGCACCCCCCCCCCCCTCCCCCAACCCTCCCTTTTCTCGCTCTCTTTCTCTCGTTCGCTCCCCGTATCGCACGCGTTGGGGCACACGTATACGGAGCGGGCCAGAGCGCCGGGTGGGGCCGGCGCGGCAAGAGGCTGGTGCTGGTGGTCCCCCACCCCCGCGGCGGCCACAGGCAGCCCCAGCCCCCGACGTGACCTTGCTACCCTTTCCCCCGCCCCGCTGCGCCCCATACACCCTCCCGCCCCCTCCCTTGTCCTCCTGACCCTTTCCGTCCCCTCGCGTCTCTTCCCCTCCCCTCTCTCTTTCTCCCTCGCACGTATTGAAGTATACTCGGTCTTCAAATTCCCCAAGTCTTTGGCTATTTTTCCATTTCTTCATCCCCTCGACGCCCCCTCTCGCTCCCGCTGCCGTTTCTCTCTACCCCCGCCTCCTCTCTCTTTCTCGCCCGCTCCCTGACTTTCTTTACCTCTCTTGCTCACTCCTTGCGCCTGCGTGTTGTCTTTGTCAGGCGGACTGGAGACCCAGGTGCACATTTTTGTCGCCGTAACACTGTCTGACGTCCCCTCCTATCCTCCTGCCCTGCCATCGTTCTTTACCGCCTGTCTCTCTCACTCTTCGAATCTCTCTCTCTCTCTCTCTCTCTCTCTCTCTCTCTCTCTCTCTCTCTCTCTCTCTCTCTTTCTCTCTTTCACCCCCCCTCTTTCTGTCTCCCTCCCTCTCTCCGTCCTTTCCCCCTCTGTCCTCCCTCTCTCTCTCTCTCTCTCTCTCTCTCTCTCTCTCTCTCTCTCTCTCTGTCTTTCTCTCCGCGCCCGCTCGACATGACGCAGCACCTTAGCACCGTGCAGTTGTAATAATGGGAAGTGCAATATGCCTCATCAGTCTACGGTGTCGATTTCGCGAGGACCTCATGTCTGCACACTTTTTGAAATAAGTGTTTCGCACATTGTCGACTACTTTTGACTATTCTGCCCCTGGGTCACGTCGTAACTGGACACACCTGAGCTCGAATCCCGTAGGGGGACTTGGATCCGTTTGGGTAAGTTTCTCCTGCTCCGCTGCACCTGTCCACCGCTGGCCCCCTCGCCGCCCCACTCTTCCCTGTCCATTTCTCATTCTCTGTCTCAGCACCAGGTGCGGGCCAAGATGCAGCCGCGACGGACCGAAAGAGAAATCCAGTGGCGGGGGCGAGACTGAGAAACAGAGAGCAACCTGGCGCGTCACAGGGAGACAGAGAAGGAAGGGGCGAGAGAGGAGCTCCGTTTGCTGCTACGTTCGTTTCATGGGGTTGAAGTGAAAAAGAGGGATTGGGCTGCGAAAGAGAGAGTGAGAAAAGAAATGGAGGGGGGGGGGATAGAGAGAAGCGAACTGCACCACCACATAGGAATGGCCCGGTCAACACACTAAAATTCTTTGGGATAGTCGGGCGGAGAGGGCTGTGTGCCATGCGTGCCTGCCCCCTTAGGCCACGTTTGGCCCCAAAATTGGGACGCCGACGACTTTCTTTTTGTGATGGCTATGACTTGGCTTCGCCATACATTTCAACACACTCATTATCCACAAAAATATTACCACAGGCACCTTAATTTGTTTGTGCACACGAACATTCGCCATTTAGGAAAAAATCATTCCCAGTCAGAGGATTGGCCTGCCGTCCGCCTCGCGCAGTGTCCAGCGGTGTGATCACGGCGATCTCTCTGGGCAGGTTGGCTTAATTTTTCAGTGCTCTCCCACATACGTGTTGGTTGGGAGGGAGAGTTTGGGAAGGGCAAAACGACGGGCTGAGAAAGGAGGCAGCGTTAAGGAAGTTGGAAGCGTACTCTGTCAAACAAAACAAAGCAAAAACAAAATAACAAAAGCATGTAAATCCCTGCGCTGGCCTATCAATAATACATTTATTGTACGCTGGGAAGTAATTTGTCATCGTTCCAGGGATGATCATGGCTCGGCCTGACAGGAGATCTGCCATCTCGTGTTGTGAGCTTCACGGCAGTTTGACGACTCCTCCGTATTTTTTACCGCGACATTCTGCTGTGGGGCCCACCTGATAACTGTCGAGGCAAAGGGGAGGGGGAGGGGAGCTTTCACCTCCGGCGCCACTTGAGAGTTTACGGTTTTTGTGAAATTGTGGGTGCGGGGGCAGAGGGTAGGCTACAGGTGAAAGTACTCGGAGGCATTAGAGGGGGGAGTTGTGGGGGAGGGGGGCGTTCTTGTGGGAGGTTAGGCGGAGCTAGAGCAAGGGGCCGACACAGTGAGCCCACTGATCAAAGTTAGTTGTACGACGCGCAAGGCCTGCAGCGGCAAACTTGGCGCTCTTGGTAAGTCTCAGTGCTGAGAGAGAGCGAGAGAGAGAGAGAGAGAGAGAGAGGGGGGGGGGCGAGTGTTGAGGTTGGGCCGCAGTAGGGGTTATGATTTCGGTTCTTATCAAGTCGGTAATGAGGAGCTCGTCAGAAATTATCCGCAGTGCACACGAAAGCTTGCCAGTAATGCCTGGGTGCCCAAACTATGTGCCTTCTTGATGAGGTGCTTTGCTTTGTTTTGGGTGTTTGGGTGAGGTGTGGGAGGAAGGAGGGGGTATTATCAAGTGCTCTGGTAGTTTAGGGCAAATTGGGACGTGTGCTGCTCCGTCCGCCGCACGCAATTTTCCGTCGTGTTTTCATTATTATTTTTTCGTGTGCCGCGGTGTGGCAATAATAATGGGGCATATATGCTGTGGGTTCCGGCCGACCCAACGGGCGACGGGTGGCCTACCCTCCCGAGCCGTGTGCGGCGGGACCAACAGTAGGATAACCCTGTTGCTGTCCCTGCCCGTGACGTTCTACCTCCCCGCCGCTCTTCACGAGCGACAGCCAAACATTCGAGCGAAAGATACTTATGTCCATGAAAGATGCAAAGCAACAACAAAAAAATGCCGTCCCCTTTGCCGTGGAGATCTGCATATTTGCAGTGCAGGGGAGGAGCATGGCGCTGTGGCTAAGGCGGGACAATTTTTTCCCTACCCCCCTCGGATACATCCGACGCGTCGGGTCGCCTGCCCCGCCTATCCCACTCCCCTATCTGTCAGTCGCAGCCCCGTGCAGTCAAATCTAATGTGGCTTTTGTACGGAGTGTTGTCATATTTTACAGAGGCGTCATAGTTTGTTTTTCTTCATCTTTGAATGACGCCAAGAGTTCGCATACAATAAACTTTTTTTTTTCACTCGCAAATCTTATTTGTTTGCAAGGCTCGGCCGCAGGAGGCAACATTTCGCTGCCCGCTTGCCCTGTTCCTTACATGTGTAGCTATCGTTCGTTTCATTTTACGATCGTGAAGACGGCAAGAAGCGGCGCTGAAGATCTCTTGGCGGTGTAGGCTAATAATGTTTGCTATAAATTGCTCCGCATTGGTGGAATGCGCAGGACAATGGCTGCTTGGTGATTTATATCGCCTGCTTTACAATAACCCCCGCGCTCCGCTCATCTCCAAATATTACGCATTACCCCCCCCCCCCCCCCGCGGCGGGATGCGACTCAAAAACACATTATTGGCACGGCGAGCTTTTTGCGATCAAAAGGAAGTTTTATTTGATGGGGGATATCCGGCGCCACTAGACCCTTCCATAGGAATATGTGGATTCGAATTATGACGACGTAAAGTCCGGGGCCTGGCCACGAGCGCCGACGAGCATCCCGCTTTCCTCGGTAAAAACAAGGTCTGATTTGCTTTGGAAAGTGGGGAAAATTCTAGGTACCCCTACGATTTGAGAACTCATGTCAGACTTTGAGCAAATCTTCTTAAAACTGTCCTGCAGTGCAGAGTGCACTTAGAAACAGGTGGAGTTCAGTCAACAGTAGAACCTGCACTTGCAAAATTTTTGCGAAAATCGTATTCATCATACAATTGATAAATTGGTGGATGGTATTTAGGTTCTACATGAAACTTGTTCAAACAGTACTTCAAAGCGTTTATTAGCTCTGCTCGGCTCTGGAAAACATTTATTTTTTGGAAAAGTGTTGTCACTAGTCGCAGTATGATTTTTAACAGAAAGTTGAACACTTAAAAGCGTCCAACTTCACAATCAGCCATGAAGCTTTGGACTTTTTATTGTATTCAAATTCACTGACGCTGAAGTATACAAATTTGATTCCTACCTTAGAGTGTGTACTATAGAGTTGAACACCAACACTACCATGCTACCATGTGTGTGCATTCCAGTTGTGCATCTGTTTTCAGCGTCAGTATTATAGAAACGGCGAAAGCAGTTGACTGCCCTTTATAGGGGTGACGGCACTTAACATCGAGGTTCGACCCGAGGTTTAGGTTTGACCCAGTCACAGGAAGAGACGAAAGGGGCGTTTTTGTTTCCACGAACTCAGCTATGGCGATAATGGATACATAATAGCGGCATTGTTCGGCGTCCCGTCGCGCGTGTGTGTGTGCATGTGTGTGTGTGTGAGTGTGTGAGAGAGAGAGAGAGAGAGATCACGAGCACGTGTGAGTGCGGGTCGTTGAGGGATGGTTCAGATCACCTACCCCCTCGCTCATCATTATTAACCTCGGCTAATGAAGACCTTCAAACTTGCTGAAGCTGTGCGAAATTCTGCCACGTGATCGATGGGACCGCAGCTCTCTCTCTTTGGCAACGTCATTACATCATTGTTATCACAATTATTTATTTTTTTGGCCCGTGGCTGACCTCCCTTTTTATCCTGTTTCAGGTGAGTCCAGCTGCTGCGTCTGGGAGCTTTTATTTGCGTGGCACTCGGCACTTGCAGCAAGTGAGTATGAGGTAATAGTCTAATAACGCGTAGGGACAAAACGGCGTACTTCTATAGACTATTGAGAGATGGATGTCAACGTGGTCATTCATTAGTGGTTGAAACCTTATCAGTTTCCTCTCTGACAACTTATAATTAAAAATTGTCTTACGCGCGCATGTTTATAGGCTCACAGACCCTAGGGACGGTTCCCCTTTTATTTATTATTTTCCGTGCTTACAAGGACAAGCATTGCTATCATCTCTCTCCTCTCCCCTACTTATTTTTCGGCCGTTCGGGCGAGAGCCCCCTCCCCCGCCCACCCCCTACCACCCCCACTTTGCCTGCCCCCCTTTCCGAAATCCATCCGTCCCTCTCATTTGAGCGACGCTCGCCAGAAGGGTGGCGCGGCTGAGCCTGCTCTAGCTAATGGCGTTTGGTGGAATCGGACATGCAGGGTGACCAACCACACCGCCATCGATTGCCGATGCGTGTTCCCCCGTCCTCATTTAAATTTCTCTCCCGTCCGGTGTTGGAGGGCCTGGTCCGGGGCTGAAGAGGGAGAAGGGGGGCTGTCGGCACGCCCCGAGCTGTCCGTGATCGCGGCACAGCGCGCCGGTGCTGCTGTTTTGATTGTTCGTGATGTTTCGCGATGGTTTGCAAAAGTGGGGCGTTCGTGTTGTGATGAAATCACTCGGACTGGGAACACACAAGGCGCCCAACAGCTAGTGTCGCATGTGAATTACGCCGATCGGCCCACGACAGCTGATGTATACAAACAATATCACTAAACCCTTGTAGGCATTTTGCTGTGCATAAATATCCAGAATTTCATTCAGCCGTATGTATGCATGATTTTATTATGCGCAACTGTGTACACATTGTACGTAACTATGCACGAATTGTACATAATTGTACATATGTATGCATATCATAAACTATGCTCAATGGCTGCTTGTAACTCCAAGTCTTATGTACAACTTGCATTTTTAAAGGTTTAATGTAAATGGCAAAATCGACGTCATGGTTGACAAGCAGCCAAGCATCTTCTTATGAAACAAATGCTTGGAGACGTCTTGGATTTTCAAAATGTGCTTGAAACCCAGGACGTCGTTTTTACCGGGTGCGTATCGAAAAGTTTGTCTCAAGGGAATCTGTACGTCGTCAGAGAAAAAAATAAAAAAATAAAAATAACACTCAACCAGAAGGAAGGGGGGAAAATGACAGAATTCTTCGCCTTTCGGAATTAAGAGATAAGGAAAAGGGTCCCGCAAGTAGAAGCGACTTCCTCCTATCGCCCTTGACCCTCTGCGTGCCGCCTCCGCGGGCCAGCAATGAAAGGATTTTTTTTTTTCCTCTGCGTCTGCTGGCTCCTTCATCTCTCTAATGCCCTCTGAGCCATTGAGAGCCCTCCGCGCCGCGGGCGGCAGCAGCATGTATGTGAAAGGCTGCCGTTGCCGCTCTCTGGAAAGTTTGGGGGCGGCGCAGTGGCGGCGGCGGCGGCTGCGGCGGCGGCCTTCTCCACCTGCCGTATTTGACTTTTCCTCTGCTCTCACAATCACGACGGGGCGGGGCCCGCGAGGCGCACGCTGTCGGTGGGCGCAGCACACGGCCGTGTGCGGTTCCCGCCTCGACCAGCCTGCCTCACCCGGCCCCACCACGCCACGCCCCACCCCGCCACGTCAAGGACTTCAACTGTGCACCACTCCCACACAATCCGATTCTGGACGGCGACCTCCGCCCCTCCCCGTCTCCTCCCGACCGCACGGCACGTCACGGTATCGGAGGGGCCGCAGTCGAAAACTAGAACAAGAGGCGCGGCCAGCCAGTCTGTCTGGTCTGGAGAGCTGCTGCTGCCGCTGCTGCTGCCGTCGCCGCTGCCGCCGCCCCTTCTTATTCCGAACAATTACCTCTCCGGTACGAGAAATCGGGCGTTCGCCTCTGCAGGGCGCGCGCTCAGCGGTAGCCGAGTGGACGGTGAGGGGGCCGCATAACAAGGTCGCACCAAGAAAAAAATGGGAATGGTCGACGGTCCTTAAACTTGAACTTACATACAATAAGTTCAAAGAAATCAGGTCTTTCCGGAATAGTTTGCTTGTCAGTCACAAGATTAATGTTTGCTGTGCTGCTATGTTTTAGTGCCCGCAATTTTTTACGTTTTATTTCTAGTTCGGAGTATGCCAGGAGGATATCGTCGGCACATTTCGGGAGGTAGGATCCAGAGGGTGGTAGTAGGGTAAGGGGGGG
>NW_026267137.1:257947-262664 GCF_000697945.3 Frankliniella occidentalis
GGGGGGGATTGGAAGAAAGCGAAAGGCAGGGTAAAGAATGCAGGGGGGAGGCGGGGACGGGGATAATGTTACCACTCATGTGTGGGTCAAAGTACAGAATTTGGAGCTGGAGGATGGAACGAGGGAGGGTGGCGGCAAAGCGCAAGAAGCGGAAGACGAAGAAGGAGAAGAAGAAATGAAGAAAATCGTTTGGACAACTTGGACAGTTTCCCCTTTGAAACTCTGCCTATCTTATCGTCTGACATGTGGTCGTAACACAAAAAGCACGGCGTGGCGGAGCGAGGGGGGGTCAACTAAAAACTACTTCCTGGAGCCGCGGCCAGCACAACAAAACTGTTGAGGCCGTTGGACCACTTTTACGCGTTTACTGCCAGCGCTGTGTGTGGACGCCCTCCCCAGGCCACTGCAGCACCGCCGAGGGACTGGCAGCATGCAGCCCCTGCTGGGGTCCTCGGGAACAGCGAAGTGAACGCGACAAAAGAGCTACTGGTTCGCGTTCGTTCACTGCAGACGCTGGTTCGCGTGTTCACGACACGCTTGTTCACTTTCACTTGGTTTTCGAGAAGCCCCCTGGTTGACTGTAGGACTTCGGATTCCTTTTATCGATATATATCAGCCAAATGTACACGTTTTTGTACTCGTATTGTTTCGGAGGCGTAGGTTAATGTGTGTTTCTAAATTTTAATCAATGCCACGAGTGGCTCAATGTGATTATACTGGAAAACCAATTAGAATTATTGCAGGACCTTTGCTGTTAGTAGCTTTGAAGTGTTGGCGTGGGGTGCGGTGTGGGTGTAACGCAACTGCTTTCTTAGTTCGAACAGCCTCGACAAGTCACAAAATATTGACTTTGTTCGTGCTGATAGCGCTGTGCTCTATTGGCTTTGCTGTCCCTACCCCACCTGCATCGACATCTCTCTCTCTCTCTCTCTCTCTCTCTCTCTCTCACTCTCACTCTCACTCTCTCCTCTCCTCGCCTCCCTCCTCTCCCTCCCCTCCCTCCTCTTCCTCCCCGATAACGTCATCCTTCGGTCCGCGCTTGTGGTCTCAGCCGGCCGAACACTTCCGGGATTTTTCACCATAACGCTTTTATTGTTCCTTTATGACAGAGTTGCGCTTTGGTGATTCCGTTTTTGTGCCTCCTTCGCCACTTTGAGCCCCTTTCTTTTGTCCGCCGCTGGCTTAGCGGCGCCGAATTACATTGCGCGCGGCTTAGGCAAGTCTCGGCTCCCCCGTCTCACCCCGCCCCGCCACACCCCGCCACACCCCGCCACGCCACGCTGCCAGAGCGCGATTGTCGACGAAATTAAGTCGAACTTGGCGTCGCCAATGTGAAGCCGGATACGAATTCTTCCTCCGCGGCTCGTCCTCTTGTCGCGCCATTGTTTTCGCCACTGGACTCGCGTGTCCTGGAAGCGCCGTTTTGGGCGCATTCCGGTTAAACGGTTTTGTAGTTTCAGTGTGACGCTTCCTGAACTTTTGGAATATTTTTCTCTATATTATTGCTATTTATACTGTGCTGAGGCTACGCACTGCCTCTGGCCGCAGCCCCAGCGCCTCGGAGCGCCTGGCGGGTAGGCAACGCGGAAGCACGGCTGTTCGCGCAAGGCCCACCCGCACGGCGCTGACTTGCGACGGCCTCTCTCCCTCCCCTGCCGTTTCGTGTGAGCGTGGAGCCCTGCCCACTAATTGCCTACGATTATTTGTTTTCCTTCTCCGCAACGAAAAGACACACTTTATTTTTCTTGGCTACGCAGTGTGGCGCGCTGCACTGCCGTCGGGCGACTCCACCTGGTCTCCGGGTGACACTTCCAATTTGAAGATGACGGAGCCTGCGGCGTTCCTTTATAATTGTTTCGAGATGAGAAACTTATGCGCGCGCGAACACAGACGGTCGGGCGCCGCCCCCTGCGCACCGTTTAAATATGTCTCCAGCTGGACCCTCTTTTCTTTTCTCTAAAGGAAAAGTATTTTACTTTTTACTTTTCTTCCCGCTGGTCGTTATGTCTGCATCATTACTGCCTCTTAAACGAGTTTCGGTCGAGCTGTTTTGCACAGACGTCCCCGTTTTCCTTACGCGATGTTGTGTTCGTTTCTCCCCCCCCCCCCACCCCCTCTCCCCCTTCTCCCGGTTCCATCCCTATCCCTTGTGTTTGGTGTGTCCTCTCTGGACCGCCTGCACCACTTGGCTTACATGCTTTAGGGACAGGCAAACGAATTGGAGTTATGGTCAGCCCTTTCCTCCGTTTCTCTTTTAATTTTTGATTGTTATGGCCCTCATAGCTGAAAGCGAGCTTGCGTTGACAAGGATCTTGTCTGACCTCTGTCACTTGTTTCCAGGCTGCTGTATAATTTCACGGAACATTAAAAAGAAAGTTATTCTCGTCCTCGGTATTGGTGGCAGGGCACCACCACTGTGAAAAATACCTCACTAAATTTACAACACTTTTTTGTAGATTTGCAATATTTTAGTTACGTTTCCTGTTTTAAATTTACTAATGAGCTTGCTCATTCTTGCTCGTTGAAGGAAGGTGATTCACGTAGTGTCACAGAAGGGGATACAATTTTTTTTTATTTCACAACATTTGCATAGAAACTTTTACAGTAAAAGAGTACGAACATTTTTCACAGTGTCCGTACTCGTTCGCGCGTCCATGGCTCTCGCGGCGCGGGGCCCCTGTCTCATGAATTTCAGCCCCCCCCCCCCCCATCGTATCGAAGCTCGGCGGGGCATGAATGCTGAACTTGCACTAAACCGTGATGCGTCGTGATGAATGCAAGTGCCGACTACTATTATGACGGTGTGAATAACCCGCCCACCCTCTTGCCCCGCCCCTGCCAGCCAAGCGAGCCGCCCTGTGATGAATGGTCGTGCCTGCTGCTTGAGGTTTTCTTGCGCTTTTGCGCCATTTTTCTCGATCAGACGAGCGGGGCCGGCCGCTGCGGCTGCTGCGGCTGCGGCGGCGGCCTCACAGAGAGAAGAGCAGTGTACATGGGGCGCTGTGCGGCGACTATGGAGTGGCGCGGGGCCCGGCCGGGGGGAGGGGAGGGGGGCGGTCCTGTGCGAGTATCAGCCCCACTTAGGCGCGCCGCTTGGACCGCGGCCAGGCGCGCTGCACATGGTGCGGGGCGGTGGCACTCGCCCCCTTCTGCTTCTTTCTGCTCCGCTCTGTGATGTGTGCCGCTGTGCTGGGGCGTAAATATCACCACGCCCCAGCACAGGGGTACATTTTGTTTTGTCCTCGGGTGGGAGACGCGCACTCCCAGCCCAGCAGCCCGCAACTTATTTGCTGACTCTCTTTACTGTCAGTAATTTCTGCTGCTAACGAATCTGTATAAGCTCTAACAACCTTTTTCATCTCCATGTCGAGGAAATGTTCAACCCCTTCAACATCTGAATTTCTTTAATTGGCGGTTGTTGTCTCATTAATCCGTTCAACTTTTCTCTGTGAAACACATTGTTTAAAGAGATGAACCATGTGTAGAAACTGAAGAGTTAAACCATTAAATTGTGGAAACTATGTCGCTTCCGAAATTGAACAGTTTGAAAAGCGAACAGCTAACTGTTCAACACATTTAATAAGGTAAAGCAGGAGCTCAACACTATATTAGTCTAATCCGCGTCAATTTTTGATGTTTGATAGTATTATGGCATTACAGTTAACAAGTTTTTCAGTAATCCTGCTGTAAATAAAACCTATCTACCATATACTAAGAACAAAATTAGTCCAGTTCTGACAGTGGGGTAGCGGAAGGTGAGGTCGACATTTCTAATGCAACTTTTTTTTACGACAATATATCACTAACTGAGCAGACTTGCCTTTAAAAGAAGCTATATTTTCACGGCCCTTTTCTTTATTTTTTCGTTCGGCCCCAATAATTCAAATAAATGCCGTGGTGGAAAATGTACCCCACGCGCGCGTGGGGTTGTTGCTCACAAGGACCGCCCCTTCAGTTTTGGCTCGTCGCCGGCAGTTGGACCGTCATCACCGCACCGCAGGGCCTGGCCCTCTCTCGCTCTCCCTGTCTCTGTGCTGTTCGTGGTACTGGCCGGCAGTGCGGCGGCGACCCGTTCGCTTATCAGGGCTCTATGTGCTTCGCTTCCCTCCCCCATCCCTCTCTCTTCCCCTCCCCCCGCCGCACCGTATGGCCGTGGTGGTGTAAATCCTGTGACTGCACTGCATGCAGTCTGCATCGTGTGTAGCTGTTAGGAATGTGTGCATCTGTGGGTGGGTGGTGGGTCGGTGCGCGCGCGCGCGCGCGAGAGAGAGAGAGAGAGAGAGAGCGAGAGAGAGAGAGATTGCGAGAGAGGTGGTAGTGGTTGTGTTACAAAGCACGTTTCTGACCTGTCGCGGTGAAATTCTGTGGAGCTGAATATTTGGGGCTGGCCCCATACGCCAAAAACAGGCCAGCAGCGCAATGGGACAAGCTAACAAGAGTATAGGTCAGTTTGTCACTGGATAGTGGCCCCCTATTTTAATTGACATGTGACCAAGCAATTTGTTTCGGACCGCGCGATCTCTGCATCGGTCACTGGTAGTGTCTGTGCTCCGGCGGCTGTGTGGCTACGACTTGTCAGCCACTTGTCCGCTGCTGCCGTCGTCGCGCGGACCCCGCTGCAGTCCGGCTGCTGGCCTCTGCCCAATTAATTTGTGGTTTCAGATCTTCTCTCTCTCTCTCTCTCTCTCTCTCTCTCTCTCTCTCTCTCTCTCTCTCT
>NW_026267137.1:262714-265564 GCF_000697945.3 Frankliniella occidentalis
CTCTCTCTCTCTCTCTCTCTCTCTCTCTCTTTGAGACGCTCAGCTCAGTGCCCGACAGGCTGGGAGCCATTACGGACGGACCACAGGCTTCTGGGGACCAGCCGAGCCTGCTAGGTCGATGTACGGCAATAATTACCGGTCCTCTTGCAGTTCTGCTCACCGCTCAGTATGTCTGTTTACTCCATTTACCTATGTCTTTTTCTTAGCCCGCTCATGGGTTGCAGAAAAGGTCAGGACAGTAAAACCAAACAGGAAAAAACTGCAAAAGTTTAAAAGCTAGTTTCAAAAGGAATTTTTTTTGTATGATATCAAATTACAATGTGAATTTATGACCTACGATTTTTGTAAGTTACGCTTATATCTGAAGTGAAGTGTGCAAATAGCAAGCACTGAGCCCACCTGCACACCTGTGCCGCAGACCTGCAGATGTTTGGCTTGAGTTTACTTGTGATTGTTGCCCCGCCTGCGCGGTTGGACTCTTAAAACTTGCGAAACTTCGAAAATCAAACACTTGAGTCGATCACTCCTTGAGTGATGACATTTTCAGACCAACACCTGCAAGTACTCAGATTTGAAGCTTATCTCACCTGCAGACATTCGATATAACGGTGCATTACACACACTTGCAAGTGCTCGTCACACTCTTAGTACGTTACTGACACTTTGTACAGAAAGACAAACTTCTTCATACAGCTGTAATACTTAAGAATTTCGCGAGTAATATGAATTGTTCTGCAGTCATTTTAAGTCCACTATGAAAAAAAGACCGTAATTCCGAACAAAATTATCAATATTACTCACAAAATTTGTTAGTGACTACTGCTGCTCGAAGAAATTCGTCGCCCACTTAGAGTAAAGTAAGTAAGGGTTTGAGAGTGCAAGCTGCGCTAATCAGTGTACAGTAGGCGCTCGCTATAGTTCCGCCTCCGGTTCAGAATTGGAGTGGGTGAGTGGGGTCGCCAGAGGCGGAACTATAGCGAGCGTCTTCCCCCACTCCTTCTCTACCGCTCTCGCTCACACTGCTGGCCGGCTGGCAGCCCGGGGGGAAGGTGGTGGGGAGGAGGAAGAGAGGGGGGCCGCTTCTCGCTCGGAGTGGGGGAACCAGGCCTGGCGGGGAGGGAGCGCCGGCGGAACTATAGAGAGCGGAAGTATAGCGAGCCCTCACTGTACGGGGGAACCTCGCTTATGTCATCCTGCTTTGTAAGCGTGACGTCAACCCCCATCCCATACCTCGTTCCGAGAAAATCAAAGCCGCTCGGGCGGGCTCGCACTACGGCTACCTCTTCTACGGACCATATCGTGGGGTCCGCCTTCGAGTGGTGCGAAGTGGGTGCAAAGTGCTGAGCGGCACGCTTAGTCCGTGTCGATGCGGGAGCTGAAGCGGACCGCCGCTGATTGGCTGAGGCGGCGTTCCTCGCTGCGACCGCAGCATTTGCATCTGGAAATTAGGTCTCCGTCGAGGCGGCCGCTCCAGGGGGGCTTAGCGATTTGTACCTTTGGCCATCCGCCTGAGCGCGGCGCGGCTCGGCCCGCCCGAGTGGATATGCTATTGGCCGGGCCAACGACCTCTCCAGCAGGGCGGCCGCTCCTGGAGACGGCGACCCCTTTCGCTCTCCCCCCCCCCCCTCTTTCCACGTCCTCTCTGTCCTCACTCCGCCTCCTGATCTCCGCGTTCTCCGGCTCCAGAAGAGGGGGCGGCGGCTGTGGATCCCTTAGCGAGGAGAGTATGGAAGGTGATGCGCAGAGAGGCTTTGGTGTTGGTGTGCGTGTGCGTGCGCGTGCGTGCGCACCACGCGCGTCCGTGTGTGTGTTTGTGTGTGTGTGTGTGTGTGTGTGTGTGAAGTGGTATTGGGGGATTGTGTTATGGAGAGGAGGGGGCGCAGGCAGACAGACACACAGACAGGGGGCAGTGTGGTCTTGGCGCACGGACCGTGGAGTGCCGGCTCTCAGCGCACGCTCTTTGGGGGCACCACTCCTTGGCGATGCCTGAATGATGGTATCGCCCACTTGTCGTCCTCCAGCCCCGCTGCCAAAAGCTGACCAACACCTCTGCTTCTGCTTCGCCTCCCGAGTTTCGCCGTAACGCGACGTCAAATTGACGCTGTCGACAGTGAAAGGGGAATGTTTCCAGAGGTAAAACAGTTTTAATCAGGTTAAAAAAAAAAGCGGTATGCTGATTTGTTGTGTTTTTTTTTTCACTCTGCGGGTTCAAATGCGCTGTGCGCGGATTCTGTTCTTTGCTATAGGAATAGACTTCTTCCGAAATAGAAGTTATAGGCAACATTTTGCTTTGTATAGTACGGAAATCATGGTGGGAAAATCACTTTTTAATATCTCTGCTATTGTTGTTAATCTGCATTACATATGCTTTACATTTGCAGAAACTTTTATCACTTCTTTGGAACCTTCTTCTGTACCCGTAAAGATAACTAATCAGCTGACAGTTGCGAAACGGACGGAGGCGAGTCACTGTGGGTACGAAGCAGGGATGTGCCTCTGCCGAGTCCTACTGAACGCTTGTGAAGTGTAGCCTCTGTTCTTGCTTGGGCCCTTGTAGCCGACTGCTGTTGGAACCAGTTCGTCAAATTGCCTAGCTTACAGACACGGTTCCGCCAAGTAAACCCGGGTCCCGGGGTTGCCCGCTACTACCCGCAGACCTAGTTCCTACACGGGCGCGTGGGTACCTGGGTTACCCGGTTTTCCGGGCAAAAGTGAGAGCCCCACTACGAGCATAAAAAGCATATCTCAGTACTGAGGTACGGTTTCAGCGAACGGTATGACAACCGCCGCTGCTGGAAAGCGTTCGATCTCTGGAACGGCCCTGTCTATCGCTTTTCACCGGTTACCCCC
>NW_026267137.1:265614-269861 GCF_000697945.3 Frankliniella occidentalis
CCCCGTAACTCTTTTCTCTCTTTCTCTCTCTTTCTCCCTCTCTCTCTCCCTCTCTCCGTCCGCTCCGTCCCAGCGAGCGCCTGTCCCGCCTCGGCCGTTCCCAGACCATGCCCCGAATGCTAATTTCCAAATCAGATGGCGAAGACAGCGAATGTCACTTGCAATGGCGTGCGCTTCTCGGTCTCTCACTCTCTCCCTCACTCCCTCCTTTCCCCTTCTCTCGCTCACGCTTCCTCTACCGCTCCACCACCCTCCTGCTCTTTCTGTCTCTCTCTTCGTTCCGCATCTCTCTTGTCCTCAACGGACCTTCGACGTATATTCGCCTCTTCGCCTCTTCGCCCCTCTCTCTCTCTCTCTCTCTCTCTCTCTCTCTCTCTCTCTCTCTCTCTCTCTCTCCTCGGTTCTTCAATATCAAATTCCACCGCGGCGCTCGTGTAAATGTGAACCTACCGAACTAGGCCAACAGGGACTGTGTTATTCCAAAGTCCCCCGATGGCGCTCGCCCCCCGGCGGGGCCCGGCGGGGACCCCGCGACTGAATGTGCGAAAATGAGGCGTATGCGGGCGAATGGGATGAAATTGTCAAAGTTTGGGTCCTGTCGGCCACGCGGCCGCGCACCGCCCTGTTCAAATCAAAGGGACTCGGGCGACGCGGCGTCGGCGCGTCGCGTCGTTTCCAAAACCGACTTGAGCAGCAAAAAAGTGAAAGTTTGACGGCACGTTTTGACTTTTTGTCGGAATACGTCTACATCGCTAACTTGATGGCCATCTCCACGGATAAATAAAGGTACCAGTAATGACTAGCCGATCGCTTTACTGATCTGCATGATTTTCTGAAGAGCACTCAGAAAGGTGGGTGTAGGTGTAGGTGCTTTGATTCAAGAATTGAAGTGTCCTATGTAAGGACGAACAACACGGTTAAAACAATTTCTTATATTTTGAGGAAAATGGGGAAACTTTGGGGGACTCCCATGTTTGAGGAAGAGTCATCCGATATCGCCCGGAATCTTCTAAAAAAACGAGGAAAAATCCCAAACTTTTTCAGGAGACTTCCTCATAATCTGAGAAGTTTCCGTCTACCAGGAGAGTTCCTCAAAGTTTTCCCTTTTTTCCTCAAAAAATTAGACATTGTCTTTTTCCTTGTAAGCATTTAATCTTTGTAACATACAAATATGTCGACCCTTTAATGCAGCAGCAATGCACGCGGAAGGAGAGTAAGTTCTCCATAGGCCTACACGGAAGACCAAAATCTTCTCAAAACGAGAACATGTGTAATAGCATTTCAACGACTGTGCTATCTAGGCTTGGTGCACAATCTCGACTCTCGGCGCTGTGGCGTGGTATGGCTTTGCACGAGGGCCACTTCGTTAGCGCGTATCTCGTGTTCTCAAGAGGTCTTGCGACGAATCTATTAGTCGGGTCCACAATGCATTCCGACACGCGAGCATTTGCATCGGAATGCTCATAGGCGCTGCTGAACTTACCTCTCTTTTATCCGAAATGCCTTCCTCCCCATAACCCTGCCTCTCCCACCTCCCTTCTCAGAGCGTGACCCCACATTCCTCCCCCTCCCTCAAGCTTCTCCGTCCTAGCCCCTTTTCTGCTCCGTCCTACTCTCGTCACAAACATTAAAGTGGAATGTTTTTTCAGGAATGTTAAAGAAATAATATCTCCATTTTCCCTCCTCCAGCGCTATAATCACTAGGTTTTGTCTGGTCATGACTAAACGCGTATCTAAAAACGAAACAAGACGCTCTTGCGGGACGCTTGCCGCTTATGTCCACTTTTTCTCCTTTGGATCTTACTGATATATGAGAAATTTATATTTGTAGTGGAGAGACAGTCGAAAAGTGCACTTCTTTGTTTAATTCTTTTAACACTCCGCAACGTTTTGTTGCCTTGATATTTTTTGTTCGTTCTTAGCGCGCTGATATTACTCTATCCTGCTTTCAGCACTGAGCTGCAGTAATGAGGGAGGGGCATATACCACGAGCAGAAAGCCGGTCGTATGTACCTTTATTTTCACAGAGGCCTAGAGAGAGAGAGAGACTGCGGAGGGAGGGATGCAACTTTGCTAGCATTCTGCGACAGTTTCTCTCATTAGAGGGTCGACTTTTCGAACACCCCCACGGTCTACCACCCAGCGTCCGCCCGGGAGCTCGTCTGGGTGTCAGGCGGGAGAGTAAATCACCAAGAAAACTTGACAAAACCAATTGGGGACGCCAATTGGCAGGTGCAGGCGCGGGGGCCCACCTACCTCCGGCCGTCCCTCTGCGCTGCGCAATTCTGTCTGCTTTTCTTTTTTTTTCCCCTTCTCTGACTCTCCCTCGTTCTGTCTCTGTCCCTCCCTCTCTTTCCGGCTCTGCCCCGCCTGTCCCCCGCCGCCGCTAGGAGGGTGAGGATGTGTCCATCCGTTCATTTGTTTAGTCGGGCCACCCCTCGTGTTATTTCTGCTTGTTTTTGTTTTTTCTGTCGCCTTGGCAGTTGGGCCGGCGCGTCTCCACGTGCGAGGAGCGTCTCAGCTGGCGATGTGGGTTCTGGGGCCGGTTTGGTAGGATAGTTCAGGTGTCCTTAAGTCAAGAGTCTTTTTCTTTCTGGCGGACCTTTCTAAACTTTGTAAACATTCAAGATTCATCTCAGTGCTGCTACAGCTTTTCGTTTATGTTAATCATATTTTTAAACTCACTTTCGAGCATGTGGCACTTCTCGCGCCAGTGTACAGCAGGGAAGTAGTGTCTTGTTGTGTAACTCCCCGAAACAGCGTGCGGTGCGGTGCTCCAGCAACAACCACTCTAAAAATAACTTCTGCAGCAACACCAGCTGGGCTAAGCTCGGTCTGATTTGAGCATAACTCGAAGGCTAGGTGCGGCGCGCTGCGGACGCTCGCTCTGTAACGTCCGTGCCCGCCGCCCTGCTCCATCCCAGTCTACCCCGCTCCACCCCGCTCCCTCCTACTCATTCTCGTAAATCCCAGGAAACTTTCTTCGCCAACACTTGCCATCATCACCCGGCTTCTTTTGTCTCGTCGCATTGTGAAGAAGTCCCTTACCACCGCGGTCTTAAATAGGGCATCAGCTGTGGCCGCGGCTCCGGCAGTAATTCCCGGCCAAGCTGCTTACACTGCTAAAAATGGCACACTCGGGGCGTTTCCTATCCAACGAGTAAGTAAATCCCAAAACTGCTGAAGGGTTCGTTGGCTTCTTACATTATGCTATACTAGACACGGTAAAACAATGTATTAGTGTTTCAGAGGAAAGGGAAAACTATGAGGATCTCTACTGGTTTTAAGAAAATTCGATTATAATAAAAATCCCCGATCTGAGGCCTGGTCTGAGGAGTTTTCCTCAAACACGTTACTTCCTGAAAGTTCGCCCTTTTTCTTCAAAGAAGCAGTTCAAAAGAAACTCTGAAAGTGCAATTCTAGTCTGACTACGAGATGAGCTGGTTTAGTGACGTGATTGAAACTGTACTTAGAAACCTTTCCTTTAAAACCAAGAAAATTGAAGAAGGCTCGGTTTTGCCTCGGTTTTGGCTGGAGGGCCAAGAGCTGCAAGTCTGCTGTTTTTGCTGTGGGTGAAGTGCGGAGGGACTTGGAACGCCCCATGGATTGGTTGAGGCGGCGGTAGGGCGCGGGGAAGGGGGTTACTCAGACTACAAAAGGGTAGTGGCTGTCTTCCCCGCCTCAAACTGGGTGCAGCTGAGGCAGAGAGTGAGCAAGCAAGAGGAGAGAGCGAGGTGGACTAAGGGAGAGAGAGAGAGAGAGAGAGATTTGGAGAGGGGGGAGGGGGAGTAAGGGAGGAGTGAGGTGCGAGGGACAGGGCATGTAGAAGCCGAAAATCCCGAGCCATCCATTTTTGGGGCGTGCGGGCGGCGGGCGGCCTTGTCACCCTTACGCACCTTGCGGAGCCAGAAAATAACTTTCCCATTTCGATTTCTCTCGTCGTCGGTCTCTCTTTTTCTTATTTTCCCACTCCCTTGTGAATTCGTGCATCCCCTACGTGGGCCTTGCCTCGCTTTATTTTTATTTTGCAGCGTGTGCACTAAATTTTGAAACTCACCCTCGAGGTTAAAATGTACAGGGGTCCCGTCGCATGCAAGGTGGAATTTTCGCACCATTTATTTGAATTCATATCACCCTTCAGACTTTCTGAACGCGGGGCAGTTTCGCTCGTCTAGAAGACAATAAGTTTTGGCGAGCTAGGGAAAATGGCTCTACCCGGTGAAAATAGTGTGTGACTTTTCGGGGGG
>NW_026267137.1:269941-272749 GCF_000697945.3 Frankliniella occidentalis
AGAATTCCTTTAAATCTCAGGAGTTTTTTAACTGAAAAATTTCTTTAAAGTTTCCCTTTTTCCTCAAAAATCAGACATTGTTTCTACCGTGTGGACTGTAGGGCAGTGTCCCAGCAGTTGCGTGCGATTTTCCATGCCCTCAAGCCAACTGGCACCACAATGGCTCGCAATTTCACCGGTTTTCTACGCCCTCTTTTGGTTCATGGTTCCGATTGATAATATGTTGGAATATTCCTATTCACCATTTGCCTTGCTGAGCAATGGGCATAGGGTAAATAGTCATTCCTCTAAAACAAGGAAGTTCCTTTAAAGTGTAGCGTTCAAACTCCATCACGTCTGGAGGAAGAAACATAAATAGCGTATTTTGATTCATCTATAATTCAATGGCTTCATTTCCTCAGTGTATTTAACCTCTCCGCCGGTGTGTCTTCTCAGGCTTGTGTCGCCCCGCTATCATCGCCGCACTCTCTAGCTGGCTCTGCTCGTCGCCCGCCAGGCGGCAGCCAACCCACAACATAACAGAAAGTCTAGCTCTCTGCCGAGGATGTGTTCCTTCAAGTGACGTGTCGTCCTCCCACCTCCACCATCCCTCCTCCTTCCAACCCCTATCCCTATCCCTCTACCATGTCCCGCACCCACTCACACTGACGTCGGCTTGCTTTGTCTTAGATAATCCGGCCAACCAGACCTGAGACGAATGCGAGACACAAATACCGCCATAAGACCCCCCGGTCTGCGACAAAGGGACGACATATTGTCGTTTGCTCCAAGGAAAAAAAAAGAATGTATTTGCCCATGAGCTTGCACTCGAATTCCATTACAAATGAGTATTTGACTTAATAGATTCAAGCCACATTGTCAGTGTTATTGTTGAGAGGGTTTATTAAAAATATTGGTTTCCCACCTTCAAACGCATCATCCAAATCAAACCAAAGTTTTTCTCTACGGCCAGAGAAGCCATGGCACTGTTGTGAGGTCCTTCCCGAGCACAGAGCAATTATGCCAATCTAACCATGTTTCATAATTAAAGTTTTGTGCAAAGCTCTGAAAACATTGATTCACCCAGTCGAGCAAAATGCTTGGTGAAATGTAAAAGAAATAAAAAGCTAGAACACATTTTCCTATAACTTTTCAAGTGCCCTGTTTTTTTAATGACAGGCTTTTAAGAGGATGCGATGGCGCTCGAATTAAACTCTTTTCTCTTTGGCAACGTTGCAGGGAAGTGCCCTTCCGGCACCGGCAGTAGGTCGCGCCGCCCGAAGCAAGCCGTGCCCCGGTGTCACCCAATTCTTTTCCCCGGAACCGCGTCGCCCCGTCACTTTCCTCCCGACGATATATCTGTTTTCCTTGTTCGCCCAATCCCTGCTGTTGCTCCCGTGGCGGGGCGGGGCCGGTCGGGGCGGGGCGTCTCTGGGCCTACTGGGCCGTGGCGGGGTGATTTCGGCCCCTGATTGTTTGCCTAGCCAGGACCTCCTCCTCCTCCCGCTCCCCCCTTCTCTATCTGCCTCGCTCGCCTTCATGATGTACGTGGGCCTACCCTGTCCAAGATTGAGCTGTCAATATCGCACGGGACCTGCCGCCGCCGCTGCCGCCGCCACGCGTCGTGTGGGGTAGCTGACTCGTAATTATTTTCGGCGAACAGTGTACACCCCGATGAAAATCCGCCTAATCCCGCCGTCGCGAGCGTACGGTTCTGATGGGTATAGAAAACACCCCCGCCGCCGTATTTGAGTGACGCGGGCTTCACGCCATCTCCCCCTCCTCGCCCTCCCCCCTCTTCTCCCGTCCCACCTCCTCGCCGGCTGACGCTCAGCCAGCAGTGCAGCCCCGCGGAGGCACTGCCATGGGAATATAAAACGCGGGGGTGGTAGGATGACGGAAAATAATGTTTGGTCGAGGCGCCCGCAGTCGCACCTATCCTCTATCTCCCTAGGCTACGTATCCTCCCCCCCTCCTCCTCCCCCTCTTCCCACGTTCTTTGACATCCCTCCCCCTCCCTCGGCACCCTTTCCCCTCGCGGACGCCACCAAAGGCCGTTCAACAAGTAAGCGGCCAGCCGAATACACACACATATATATATACATATATGCCTCTCTCTTTCCCATCGCTTAAAATAAAGTTTTTTTCGTCCCAAAAAATAGAATGGAAAGAAAAGCCGGCGGAAGAAAAAAGTGGAACAAAGTGGTGCTCTGTGTATTTAGTATGAAAAGACTTTATGGCTGGGCAGTAACGGCAGTGTGTTAGCGGTCGGCCAGCGGATAGGGTAGGTTAACTAAATATTACAGCTTGTGGAAATCGGTTCGGCACTACTGCACCCCAATAAACTGAGTTCTTGGATCAGGTACACTGATGTTTGACATTTCAAGTACATATGCCTTGATACAAGTGAAATGTACTAGTTGAAAAATCATGGACCTTGCTCTTTGATCCAGGAACTCAGTCTATTTTTGGATGTACGTGAAAGACGTAAAGAGTCGTCTAGTCTTTCAACACGTGCACCTGCTTTCTCCCCACGTGGACACGTTGTATGGCTTCGTTAGGCGAGAAACATTTCTAATCCGTAATAAGCTCAGGATTCCGTTTCTAGGTCTTGGCATAATGTATTTATTGCAACGACAATGCGAAATCTTTGTCCATGCTCATTTCGCGCAGCAACACAAGCCAATATAAATTATAACTTTTAGAAAGTCAAAAATTTCCGACTACACTCCGCTGTCGACTATGTATAGAATCGACGATACCCACTCACCGTTTTCGCGGGTATGAAGAAAGGAATAATTGTAGGGGAAAGTGGTGGCAGAGTGGGGG
>NW_026267137.1:272799-277091 GCF_000697945.3 Frankliniella occidentalis
GGGGGGAGAGTTTGTAGGAAGACTGGGGGAGTGGTCGGACGCCCGGCGTGGAGGGTGTGCGGGTGAGCAGGGTGGAGCAGGCCTCCGGGATCGGGATGGGAGGTGCATACGTATGACAAAGTGCTTGCCATCCGCACCGAGCAGTCGCTCGATTTGTCAGCAGGCTGGCAGACAGGCTGTGCGCTGCAACCAGAGAGGGAGGGGACGCGGGGCGGGCGTTTCACGTGCGGGGCGTGGCGGTGTGCAGGGCCAGAGTGGTGTCAGGTCCCATCACGAGCGGCGCAGCCAGAGGTTGACCAGAGTGAAGTGCGTAATTGGCACACGTTTGCGAGAGCGTGGAGAAATGTATCGCTCGTTTTTTACATTTTTATTAAATTTTATTTTGCATGATTGTGGGCAGTCCCCAAGACTGTCTCTCACAGAATTGAAACCCCCCCTCCCTCTTTCCTTGCTCTCTACAGCACAGAGTGAGCACTGGCGTGTTAAGGTGACAAACGTTAACTTCTCAATTAAGTGTTGAAATTTTTACTTTCAAGTGCTTATTAAAACCCTTTTTGACTACAGTAAAGTTTTCTTAAACTATAGCTCTAGCACAAGCGCCCTTTCTGTTCTTCGAAGACGAAGAGGGTAGAAGGGAGCGGTGCGGATGGCGGGCAGGCTGGCAGTCGGTCGCGTGTCCTGATGAGCGGATGGCGTGAGCCTCGGTATGTAAGTAGGGCGAAAATGGCGGAATTTTATGTCGTGGCTGAGAAATCAGCATCGTCCTATCAGAAGGCTGCGCAGCAACGCCCTCGTTGTCTCTTCCTGCCTAACCCGAATCTCCGCACGAAACCGCATCGCCGCTTCATCTGTCATTTCACACGATCCGAAGAAACCCTGACCGGTAGCCGTGGCCTTGCAGTCTGACATTGCCACTGTTAAATAATACACCGCAAAATGCTTGCAAGAAGAAGGCTCGTATTGCAGACCGTTTCCTTTGCAGCTTGCTAAGAACTTTCAAAGATTGTGATAGTTATTCGGAAGCTTGCAAACTAACTTTACACCGCGAACACACTTTTTGCAACCATTCTGACAGCTTGACAAGAATTTCTTTGCTCTCAGCTATTTTTTGCAACGACACTGCTCGAAAAGTCTTTGGAACCGTTGCAAAGAATACAGTTTGCGAGCATTTTACAAAGTGTATGACAGTCCGCTCTACTAAGAGCCATGCCAACATCACTTATCAAAATCTATAAGAGCCCTCCTCTCTCTACCTTTCTGCCCCTCCTTCTTCCTCCCACTGTCTCTTCGACCTCCTCCCTCCCCTATCTCTTCACCCCTCTCTCTTTCTCTCTCTCTCTCTCATTCCCTCTCTCGCCTTCTCCCTGACTCATTGCGAGAGCCCAACAAAGAGGATGTAACGATCTGCCCTTTCATTTGCCCGCCTACGCGTATTTCACGCGCAGCCCACCCTCCCCGGGCCATTCTATTACGCGATTACAAGTACTTAAGACGTACCCAATAGCCGGCCGTCGTCACACGATGGGTCAATGCGCGCGTAATGAAACCTGCGTTTAGCAGCGGCAACGGCGCTGGGAAGGATCGTATAAGCGCTCGCTAAGAGAATTGGTGGAGGCGCAAAGGCAGAGAACGGAGGAGCCCTCAAACCTTTTACCTTCTCCGTGTTGATGAAGTATTCAGTATTCATTTCATTTTTTTTAAACTTGTGCTCTTCTTTGTCTACACTACTCACGAAACCATGCCGCATGACGTTTGTTTATTTGTTGTAACGAGTTGATGAGTGTTGATTTTTAATTTGAGAATCTTCATCTGCCGGGAACGTGTTTCAGGTTGCGCTCGCTCTGCTCGGGATTTGCGTTTCACCGGATCCGTTGCGATGCGTGTGCATAGGAATTCGTTTGGCGGTGCGCACCGCGTGTTCAGCGTGCATCGAACTCCATTCCCCCACTCGCCGACCGCCGACGTGTTTCTCCGTAAGCTCACCTCGCCCCGCCCACCCGAACGTTTCCCATTGAAGGCGGTGGTGGCGACATTCTGCCTCTACGTTAGCTTGCGCTCTCCTTGGGTCAACAGTCTCCCCTTGCCTCCACCGCTGGCTCGCACCCGCCCACCCGCGCTTTCTACCTCACAGAGTGCGTTTCTTTTCAGCCCAAATTGGCCCGCGCGGTATTGTTTGCTCGGTGCAACGCGAGTCTTCGAAACTTTAACGAGCCCGGTGGCGGCGACGACGCCAGCTGCAGTGGTGGTATTAGCCCGTAATGAACCGCGATTAATGTTATGAATCCAACCCGTCCCTCTCGATTGCTGGCAGCCGCGGAGGCGCTTGTACCATCTCGGCGATTTGCGTTGATCGCGATGTCGATTCCGTGAAGCGCCGCCGCCGCCCCCGCCGATGCCTTGACTTTTGAAATGGGGCTCACTTTTCCCGCCAAAACGTGTTGATGGCGCCTCGGCGTGGCGTGCCGTAGATTATGGGTGGGATTAACTCATTAACGCTTCCTCCTCTCTCCCCCCCCCCCTCTCTCTCTCTCTCCCTCCCTCCCATGTCTCCGCTCTCTTTGCCTTGGCGTAGTTCTCTGCGCAGTGCTCTATTCGTGCAGGACTCTCAGGATTGACGCTTGAGTGCACGATTACGTTCTTTTTGTACGTTCGTTTCCGCTGCAAGATCGCAAATATTAACAGGGCCCTTGTGTGTTCGTTTTTGTGTTGTGATTTAGAATGTTCAATGATGCTGTGTTGTTGAAAAGTATATTTCAGCATCCCAAAAGAATCAGCATCACTATTGGAGTCCTTCTGAAAGACCCACTCCAATTTTACTCCTGGGTGAATATCATGTTGAACGAACTCTAATAATCAGTCTAGCACAGAGCACATACGTAAAGGAATAGATGGGGAGAAGAGGGTACGTCTGATACGACGAAGGGGTCACGGTAGGTTTGCCTTCCACATCCGGCAGTGCCAGCTGGCAACGCCTCTCCTTACGCTCCCGGAGGGGCATTGCGATGGGAAGAGAGAGTGAGTCGCGGGGCGGTAAGGGCGGGCGGGAGAAAAGTAAAAGAGAGAGTGTGTCCTGGGGTCATCGGCCCGCTAATCCCCCAATAGGGACGAAAGGGTGGGGCGGGTGGCACGACGGCGAGTCATTGTAGAGTGCGCACCAGACCTGCAGCTCCCTGTCTCAGAGACACCCCTGTTGGGACAAGGAAAGAACATGGGGGCGCGAGAGAGAAAGAGGCTCGTGTGCAGTCGCACAGAAATCGGTTTCGCATAAATTGATCATACACGATGTTATTTTGAGCGGAAGAAATGTTTCCCTGATCCATCATATTCGAGCGCGGGCGGAGCAGGAGGGCGGCTTGTGGAGGGGGTGAGAACGATGGAGCCGCGGGTCTTATCGGGGATAATGGTGGGGAAAAACGAGCGAGGTTTAATGTTCACCAGAAGCACAACGGCTGCGGGTCCCGAGAGTGTGAAATGTTTCGTTTGATTAGTCTCTTACTTTGTACCGGGTGTTTTGTGTCGGTTCGCGAGCCGGTGCGAGTGGATTTGCCTACCCACGGGGGCACAAATGGCTCCTTACGGTCAGTGGCACATATATATTAAAATATATTTGAAGTGTTACTGGCAGTAGGGTCATCGTAGTTAAAACGATCGAAAAACGAACTCTTATACCTCGACTCTTACTTCAGTTAACTGTGTATGATCCAATGAACTGAATATGACGATTTGAGAAATTGTGATGTTGATGGAGAGTGGGAGGGGGAGTTGGCCGAGGGGGTTGGAGATGGTGTAACATGACCGTGGAGAATTTGAGTTTCCAACTGGAATCCCTGGAATAATCCGACTAATTGCGCCCAATTGGTCGCCGCAAGAATGTGGGCGCGCCCCTTTGAGGACGTCGCCCATCCCGCTGACCCTGCGGTCGACGGGGCGGACTTGGATGAGGAAGAAAGGGAGAAATAAAGTATTTAAATCGAGTCCGCCGGCCCCGGGCGCTCTGTATTTAGGGCGCCATTCAAGGCGGGGCACAAGTCGTCCGGAATGACAAGTCACTCCACGCTACCAATTTGCCCCCGACGGCTGAATTACGTGGGTTTCTTTTTTTTCCGACGTCTCTACTACGGCTATGACCTTCTGGCAGTCCGCGCAATTAACGCGTGGGTAACGCGATATTTGGTGCACATCGCGCGCACGTAACGAGGACGCACATCGCAAGGAGGGGCAGAGGGGGAGGGTGAGAAACGGTAGGAGGAAGGATGGGTAATAGTGGCGGCGAGCACGGGGGAAGAGGGGGG
>NW_026267137.1:277141-303838 GCF_000697945.3 Frankliniella occidentalis
GGGGGGCGGGGGAGGGGAGGATTAATGAAACTAGCAAAATTGGGAATCACGGGGAGGACCCGGGATTGTTATCGTTTTGATGGAATTGTAGGTGCCGAGGGCGAGCAGGGCGGACCGCAGCCGGCCAAAATAATGTTACTCCTGCACTGATTCAATGTTGCAAAACATTGTTCAATATTTAGTATGTACGCTATGCGTGGTTGAAGGCGAAAAATCCTTATTTTTTGTCAATAAGTTAAAATTTTCTAATCGATAGAATGAAAAACAATGGAGGTATGTGTTTTTGTTGTTGTTTTTCTTTACAAAATTTGATTATGAAACAAAATTTTGGGCCCAGACGCACTCGAAGCAAAAATGCATATCTCTGGGTGCAACAAACAAAATGAATTAGCTGGGGTATCTAGTCTGTTAGCTGTCTTCATACAGTAGTAGGACAGCAAAAACGTTAGTCGTCTCAGCTAATTTTATGCTGCAATTATTTCTTCTGTGTGTAGTACTGTAGTATGATTTGTAACAGAGTATACTATTGGCGGGGTGGCAATATCACTTTTATCAGTTAATCCTGCGCCGGGGACAATCATACGCACCCCTCGCCACCTTTGGAAGCCATCATATCTCCGCACAAACGGATCCCCCTTCTCTCTTCCTCCCCCGGCGGCGGCGACCCCGCGGGGAGAAGGGGGAGGAGCTGGAGCAGCAGCAAGGAAGAGGGGAGGGTCCCGGTCCGGACGACGTGCCTCCGTCGCGTGCTGTCGGACGAATTTATTTTTATTATTTTAATTAACCTACCCGGTCGAACGCGCACTCAGCCGATAGCGTTCACGCGCAGGTAGGCGGATAATGGCAATTACAAAACAAAAAAAAAGTTCATCTGCTTTCGAACGACCTTTGCCGGCGGCAAGGCTTAAAAAAAGAGCAACTTGCGCTCTGAAAAGACTATTGTTTGGGGGGAAGGCAAGACAGCGACGCTGGATCGGACGCAGCCTGCCTCCCCTCCCCCCTTCTTAACGTTCAACGCCCGCTACAACCATTTTTCAGCCTGAGAGAGCGATCCTCCCCAGGTTGTTACCATCCCCCACCTCCCCCACCGCCCTCTTCTCCAAACCCGTTGCCGCTCCCTCGTTCTCTCGTGTTCTCCGCTTTACTCAAATGTTTTACAGCGGGTCCGCTAAAGCCTCGGCTAAAGCGCAGACAAGTACGCTGCCACGAGCCAACGATTCACTCGTTTTGACGCGCGATATTAGTTATGCCGCTAAAAAAGAAGCCTCTAATGGAGAGGAAAAGGAGCTCGGCCAAATACGATTGAAAAAAGGGAACCGCAAAGCTAAAACAAAGGTAAATCTAACAGTATCGATGAGAGAAAGGATAGGGTAGGCCGGAATGAGGGCTTCCCTCCTTACGTTGGCAGGAGACCTCGGCTAGGCGAGGTCCGGGAGGACGTCGGCAGCCTGGACCCCCGACAGTTGAAAGAGTGCCAGCGCTCGATCAGGACCTTTTCGTCAGACCTGCCCCTTCTTTTTTGCTTTCACATTTCTTCTCCTCTTTTGCACACACCTTTGCTTTGCCTATGTTAGGGCACTTCTCTGAATCTTCTTGAGACCAGTATTTGAAATGGTGAGAAGGAAAGACGGGAAATAAAATGTTGAATAAGTATGAGAAACTGCCATGGTTTCGCTTTTTCCAAATTATGGGAGGCATCCAAAAATTATGAGGTACACTTCATGAAGGTATCCATCAACCGACTTTGTTTTCCGCTCCTCCCTTTGATTGTCACATGCGCGATGATGACAGGCGTGGTGGATGCAGGGACATGCAATCGCTCGCTTCCAACGCCATGCCACAGGCTGGCAAGGGCTTTCGGCTGCGGCCCGACACGATGTGGCAACACGGCGACGAATGTGATTCGCGCCCCCGGGGTATGCAGTACATGCGGATGGACTATACAGCCCCCCACCACCACCTCCCCATCTCGATGACACAACCGGGGCCGAAAACGGACTGCGGCGATCGGCCCACATCAACAAGATTAGGGCTCAACTTGATTACCGCTCTCTCTGTGATGCAGTACGCTCCAACTGGGTCACGTGTGTGTGTGTGTATTAGGGAGGGGGTTGTGGTGGTAGGAGAGCAGTGGCTGTAGCAACAAATACAAGTGTCAAGTGTCGGTTTTATTTATCGGCCATTTTCTCACCAGCAATTTTTAACAATATCATTAATAATTCTGATGGGTTTTCAGGGACTCTTGCATTCTTGATGAAGATCGCCCGCCGCTGCGTTCTTCCCCTGGCTCTCTCTCTTGACTGATGGTGTATTTTCTCTCTTTGTTCCAGGTAAGCGGTGAGGCGGTGGAGGGCTCGGCGGGCGCGGCCGTTGAACCCGTCCGGAGCAGCTCGACCAGCCCGCCCGCTTAGAGGTCTGCTCGTGTCTGATGATATTGTCCCACTTGCTGCCAAACTGGAGGCGGAGTGATTGTGGCGTGCAGCGCCCCCGCAGCTCCGGCCGGCCCCGACCCACCCGCGCTGCCAGTTTGTTTCCTCAACAAATCAGTCTTGGGCGGAGCCAATTTCCGGTGTGCCCGCTAAGTAGACGGAATGACGGAGATAGAAAAGGGAAAGGGAAAAGAAAAGGGGGGGGGGAGAGAGATCTTGGAGAATCTTCTTGAAAACTCCCCGCTTCTCCCTACCCGATTCTCTACTGCTGTCTCTCTTGACTTCTCCTTCCTTGAAACAACTGGGCGAATGATAGCGAGGCGTAGTACTCCCATATTAAACTCTTGATTTTTTTTCGATGACAAGTGTGGTATAAACAAAAGTAAGATAATTCCGCAATAACTTCTTCTCGGGCATGCGGTAGGAGTTTACTATGACTTGTCTCGTCACCACAGATTAAAAAAAAGACACTGCATGTAAATCTCAAATTGTTGGTGGCAAAAAAACGTTTTTTGCACTCCTGGAAAGATTGTAAAGAAATTGGATGTGTTGGTTGTTGGTTTATCCTTCGGGAATAGAGATACGCTCGATGCATTTTCTATTTCAAAACTAACGTGTGCTGCTACAAACTTCAGATAAATAAGGAAGATAAGTGTAGGAACTTTTATCCTTATGCCAACGAAGGCGCCAGCTGGAAGATACCAATGACCTTTGAGATAAAGAACGGCACTGTTCGCCCGCAAGCGTCGAGTACGTCGACCTTCCCACTCGAACTTCCTGTTTCATCGTGATACCAAACTAAGCAGCCTCCACCCTGGCGCCCTTTACTTTTTTTGCCTTTTTTCTTTCCTGCCAGAAGCAAACCACGTGACCGCCATCATACGGTGCCAGCTGTCTGTGCAGCCCCACTAAACCCTTGGAAATAAGCCCTTGTTAGTGAACGCCGTGCGTAGGACGTGCCGGCCCCGGCCCTCCCCCTACGCCCCCTGCCCCCTCTCTTCCCTCCCAACCCCCTAAACGCTTCCTGCACGGCGCAGCAGCCAGAAGCCTGCTCCACCCCCTTTCTTTTTTTTCTCCCCTTTGCATCGCTGCTGCCGCCGTGCTGTCATTCTGCCTCTAAAAATGGAGAAGGTTCCAGGGAAATGATGCTGTCCATGTCATGACGCTCGCACCGTCTCTACTATTGGGATCGACCGCGCCAGGAGAAAAAAAGTGCCCAAATAACAAGAGCATGCGCTTGAACATGCAGGTTGCAGGATGAGCAACAAAACACTGCCAGTGAAATGAACAAACATAAAATAAAATATTGGTCCACTTCTTTTTTAGCACAAGTATAAAGTGCATGGTTTTCTACGAAAAAAAAAGCCCGTCCTTTGAATTTCAAGGGATTTTCCTCTCACAAAAAAGTGTCAATTTTTTTGTCTCGTGTGGAAAATAAGTGATTGGCAACTGCAGGTCGGTGAGATTCGGTCAGTAACAAGCAAGAAAAAAAGAACAAAAAGAATGGGATGGATTTGTTCACCGCAGGACGATAAAAAACGATGCGCTGGTTCGTCTGTCGGTCCACCTCTTCATTACCCATGCAGCCCCCGTTGTATCGCTTTATCAGCCTCGTGTTTCCTCCCGTGTGCAGCCCCGGCCACACCGGCCGCTCCCCCTGCCCGGCTCCTCCCCTCTGTCTCTTGTAGCGGCGGTGCAGGAGGGTTGACGTCGGGCAGACGTGTAGTGTTCAAGGGCAAACTGGTGCCGACAATATGCTCTTGCCAGTGCTGGACGAAACATTTGCTCGCTTCCGTGTGTAGACAGAGAGAGAGAGGTAGAGCGAGACCGTGCGCTGATGTTTGTTTCAAACTTGCCGCTGCAATTGGAAGACAAACATGCAATCAGCGTGATGAATATGCTAACTCGCGCGGCTAGCCAATCTCTTGTCTATCGACGGTGTGGGTTTGTGATTGTACCCCTTACCTGGGAGGTAACATGATGGCCTCATCATAATGTTATGACTCACAGAGGGGGTAACAAGCATGCTCGTCCCTCCCCCTACCCGGGTTTAGATCATTACGGCTCAGTGTCACCCCCTTACGTTAGAGGTGGCAGGGGCCAAGATCACGGTACCGTTAATTTACCTCATTCAAAAATGGTGTTTCCGTTCCTGGTACCCGTCAGTCCTGTGCCAGGGACTGAAGGTGTAAGATGATGACGTTGTATTTTTACCACCTTACCAGCAGTTGCCCATCACGTTGCCTACTAACTGTCTTTGTGAATGCGGCTGAATGTTGATGGCTACCAAAAACTTCACGAGGTTCCGCCTTATGTTCTTGGATGTCACTTTGAACTTGGGTCAGGTGTTGGTAAGCAGGGTTTCTTTTTAAGACTGTAGGAATGTGCCGTGTCTCAGAATCGCGTGAGCAAAAGAACGAGGTAGCCCAGCTGTGCAGCGACGAAAAGGCTTAACTTGATTTGCAGATGATGAACTGCCGTTGGTTGTGCCCACTTTGCCCCACCACTGCCGCCACCACTTTGGTGTGGAGCTGCACAGCGTACTGGTGTACGGGCGGAACGAAGTAAAGGTTGCTTGCAGCGCTGCCGGCGAGATGCCGCTTTCCCCTATCCACACTGTGGGAAATATCCTCGAAAATTCACCGTATTTTTGCCGATTTGCTATGTGCAAAATATGTCGGTGCAAATAAAGTCAAATTGGTCCGATGCCCTGATTTGTGTGTTTCCTCCGGGTGTATCTTGCTTTAGTTTTACTATCCTTTTGCGCACGGTCGCAGGAGGCGGTAGGCCAGACCGTCCGCGGTTTGGCCGACGCATCACCGTTTGGTTTTGGGAGGGAAAACAGAGACGGAAGGGGTAATAATTGCCGTTCGGGTTGGCTACTCCGGACCGGAAGGAAGGAGGGGAGGCGGCCTTCCACGGAGGAAGTGAGGGGCGCGGCTCTGGACCTTAGGGACGAGGACTGAGAAATGAGCAAGCGGATCAGCCGGACCGGACCCGGGAGGGAGGGGCGGGGAGCAGGACGCGCTGGTGCAGCAGCCAGCCCCGGGGGGACCCGGGCCGACCCGGGCCAGCCAAGTCATCATAATGGCAGAACAGGCTGATGGGGCGTAAAAACAGTTTGCGGAACGGCTAACGCACATCCTTCCCTCGCCCGGCCGGCCATGGGATTCGTGTTATCGAGATGTGTCTCAGCAGTAAAGCCGACCCCGCTGAAGAGTGGTGGCGTTTGGCGTTTAGTTTATATTGAGTTACGGCATGGGGAGACTGTGACGAAGAAAAGGTCGCGCACGGATGTTGTGAAATACGGAGGGTTGTACTGTTAACGAATGAAGGCGTGCGGGCTTGCCTAAGATCTCTCAACTCGACGTTATGGCCTCGTAATATGAACGTCATGAAGTGAACAGTTCGTTTAAGAGCAAACGAAGTGTGTACAGACAGAAACTAACATATCTAACCGATTCTCATTTGAAGCGACCTTGGCAAGTGAGCTAAATCTCAGCTGACAATTCCTGGTTTGACTGTATGACTGAAATGTCCATTTATTCGTCCCAAAATTTTCCCAGTTGTAAACAATGTCAAATACGTATTACTTCACAAATATTTTTACAGTTTTATTACGATTTTACTCCGTTTACAATTATGTAAGTCATTTTTTCTCTAACCGCGGACGCTTCTGTTCCACCAGTCGGACTGCGGCGGCGCTACTCTGGTGTCCCGACACTCCGCTTACGCTCAAAAGCGGCGTATTGTTTTTTAATGAAAAAGTCCCTCGCAGTTTTTCATCTGCAGCTCACTCGCCGCGCGCACATGCGGAACCAACGCGAAACGCGCGTGAGCCCGTGTGTGTGTGTTTTGTGCGCGGGGTGTGGTGCACTCAGCGAACTGTAAAACTGTCCACTCCCTAAAAAGGGTAAAAATAGTACATAAAATGGTCGCCCCGCGCCCCGCGATTGCCCGCGCGTGAAGTGGTACTGTTGAGGTCCCAGCAAACCGATCGTTTAATTCTTTGTGTTTTTATTCCAATCTATTTTTTGGTGTGCGGCGTGGTCTGGCGCAGAGGGCGTGTGTAGGCTCTTGCCTATGCTAATGCGTCGACACTCCATGCCCCCTCCCCCCCCCCTCTCTCCGCGCCCCGCCCGCCTCTCCTTTCTTCGTGTCCCCCCTTCTCTCTCCCTCTCTCTCACAGTCCCATGTCGGGGATAATCCTCGGCATACCACCAACTCAGACGGCCACTTCAGAGCGCGTTCGCCCTTCATGCATAGCCCATTCGCATGTGGTGGCGGCAAACGAACGGGAGGCGGGGCCGTCGCTACCCTCGGAGGGCGCAACAATTATTGAATGGAAAATCGTACCGCCACATTTGAAAACTTTTAAAGATTCTGACGTTAGGGTTAACAAGTCGAGGGAGTTTAAAAAGGAGGATTGATGGGAATACGTTCGACAGGTACGGCAGAAGGCTAAACACGAAGCAGTGACGAGCGGGCTTTTCCTGTTCGCAGTCTGTTCGTAGTCTGTTCGCCCGCCTGCCTGATGGCTGGCCGCTGGCCGGCCGCATCCACCGCACCACAGCCCCTTAGACCGATCCAATATATCTGGCTAGAGGGGGCTGGGGGGCTGGGAACAGCAGGGGGCGAGCTGCTGGGGGTGGTGAGAGTGATAGGGGGAGGGGGTTGGGGGGAGCCGGCCCGCATCTATTCTATGGCGTGGGCCGTGTCTATGTCTTGTCAGTGGTGTGGCGCCGCGCGGGTGCCACGTGAACGCCCTTGGTCGTCACCAGGACGTTGGCAATGGAGAGGGTGGGCAGAGATGAGGTGGGGAGGAATGGAGGTTGGGGAATCAGTGGTCAATACGGGTGTAATTATGGCCTACTTTGACTCTGATGGATGTTCTCAAAAATCTCGCCGGCGAATTAATTGCATGCCAATTTTAGTGAGAACGCATTTGTGCGTGTGTGTGCGAAATTTGCTATCGGTCCGTCTGTGAAATGGATGGCTCGCATCTCTTCCCCTTTTGGGGGATAAAACTCGGGCACCACGAGGTTGGTAGGATGCGAAAGCCAACCCCCTTTTCTTTAAAAAGAATGAAAGGAAAAAAAGCAGAGGGTCATTTTTCACGATCGGGGGTCGTTCGGTTCGTATCCTGGCGCTGGCTCACGCCGTGTTATTGAAATATTATTGAAATGATGATGCCACCCTGAGCCGAGGTAACGGGAGCTGCATCCTCTTCATGAATTACTGTGACCAATCAGTGTGGCAGTCTGCCAGCCGGGACCTTCCTTTTCTATCCTTCCGTCTCTCTGCTTTTCTGTCCTTCCAGCTCACTTTCTCGTCTCTCTTGTCCGTCCCCTCCGCGCTATGCCCATCCCATCCGTAACATTTACTCAGATAGCCTTGCTATCCCAATGAGACGCCTTTTCTTCCCCGCTTGACAGAATCAATGCTAATTACTAATCTTAGCGAATTCTGTTTACCGTGTCGTTCGTCCAATCTTTCGTTTACTTTGACATCTCACTTCGCTCCACTCCCGTTTTCTTTCCTTGTGTTAACCTATGTGCACAGATATTTTTCCTATTTTTAGGAGAAAAATTGTCGACGTATAATTAGAGTAGGGAACTTTTGACCAGTTTTCGGGAAATAGTCGAGAAATTGATAGCTTTTTCAAATTTCTAAAAACAATAATGAAATGTAGGCTGAAATGGGACTGAGATAGGTCGGAACAGGTTGAGCAGTAGGGTGTCGAATCTGTGCTGTGATATCCGTTACGGTTCACTCAGAGGGATGTGTGTGTGTGTGGTGAAAACGGGGGAGTGGGGGCGTGTGTGAGCGTGTTTACAGAGGCCTCTGCTCCTATTTAGGAGTGCCCTGGGCTCCCTTTGACCTCCTTGCTATTGGCCCAGCTAGACGACCCCGTCAGGTGGATGGGGTTGTGTTTGAAGGCTTGCTAGGCCCGCCCCGGCCCGCCTGACACGGCCTGGCTTTCTGCTGGAGTTTCGTCGGGAGCGTGTGGAAAGCTGTGTATGTGAGGACGGCGTCCGTTTTGTTAGGCCCGCCTTTGATTTTCCGTGCGATTCCCGCTGTTTGCTCGGCGGAATTGAATTGCTCGCCGGCGACGCCTCCTCTTGCCCGCACGTCGTGGTGCCGCACGGGCTCATGAGTCGTGTGGGGCGCTTCACGCCCGCTGCTGCTTCACGCCCGCTGCTGCTGCTTCGCGACGTAGCTTCACGACCGGCGCCAGCCCACGCCCGCCTTTGTGCGAGGAGCTGCTAAAGTGAAAATCAAAGGAATGAACTTCTACTCCGCCAGAAGACTTGAAGGGAAATTCATATCCCCGGCCAACGTAGTGGAGCCAAGCCAATTAGGGCGAGATTTCACCCAGAAAAAACGAAAACTTTTAGCAACCATCGTGTGATGTAATCATGCGAGTGTTGGTACAACGATATTTTGTATGGTTTTCACTGGTATGTACCATGTGCCGGCTGTAACTGTGAATACGCTGCAGTGTTGGGGGATTGCATACTCAATATGGCCGCAGGGGCCATGACCGCTTACCTGGGTGAAGAGTAGGCAAACCCACAACACTGCTGCGCATTCACAGTAACACCCGGTCCTATAAAAGAGGGTTGCTACAAGTTTCACTTTTTCTCGCCGTTGGTGCCTTTTTAGCGGTTGCCTATAAATTCAATGCTCGATTAAAATGTTCGTGTTGTTTCAACGACTAAACATTAAATGGAAGGTTTTGAAATGTTGTTTTTTCTCTCTGGTTTGAAGGTGCAAAAGTTACCTTTGCATTTGGCAGTAGGGGCTGCGGCAACTGTAAAGGCGCCTTTTACCTTTGTACCGCCGTCTGTTTGCTGGTGTCGGGCGGCTCACGACGGCTAAATCGTTTCACCGCGGGCGCGCCGAGCGTCGGGCGGTCCAGGACAATGGCGAGAGAGAAACACCCTTCAAATCCCGTCCAGTTTGCTTCCGTCTGACCACCGCGCCCGGTCCGGCCCGGCGCGCCGCCCGCGGTCGAGCCGAAGCCTGCACCACCGGCCAGGCTCCTCTAACTTTCGCGAAGCTCTCTGCGATGCAACACACCCGCCCTGTTGTCGGTCAGTTGGACCTGTTTTGTTTATTTATCGGTATGCCAAAGGCGTGACAAGCCAGAAGGCCGTACCTCATATATTGTCGAGGCCGCCAGTTCACTCATGTTTTCGACGTGTTCAACGTAAAAAGTTGGTAATCATAAATCAATTAAAAAAAACTGGTTTGGTTTTGTCTCAATGCAAATGATTAGTCAGCCATCGTCAAAATGTTGCAAAAAATATGCGGTGTGATTTTTTAAAGTAATCGGTGTTGTCCTAATTGCCATGGCACCTCGTAAAGTGTGATTCGCGCATGGCAATCACAGCCTAAAGTCGTGTGGCTGTAACATTCAGCGCATTACTCGGTAAAACGTTTTACTTAGAATTCAAGGTTATTTCGTGAATTTAATGGACGGGTGGATAATATCAATATCTGCCATTGGAATTCCAGAATTTGCCTTGCGAACCCTCTGCTTCTAAGGAAACCTTGGAACTTTTGGTCTGACATGCAAGGGGTTTGCCTTGGATGACCAGGCGAAAATTCTAAGGGTTCACCTTGAAAGAGGGTTTCAAGGTTCGATATCGAAATCATCCCCTTGAAATTCCCGAAGTAACCTTGAAATTAAAAGAAAAACTTTTTACCCTGTTCCAACACTTTCTCATCTTGGCAGAGTATCGGCTCGTCATCCCCCCTCGACTCATCATCATACCGGGAATGGCGACCGTCGAGATGGGGCTCTTGTTTGCGGGCGTCCCTCGCCGTTATCGCTACTCCTACACCCCTGGTCACCTAACCCTCCTCTCTCCACCCCTACACCGCCCCACCCCTCCCGGCCACGCCTCGCTCGTACGGCGGCGGCGGGCTGGACAGGGGGACCGGGCTGGCCGGTCGGACTCCCTGGCTTTACGGGATTACGGCATTACGGAGGGATGTGCCAATTCCACAGTTTGTGTGCAGTAACGCTCATTGGAGGAGTGGCCGGCTAGTAAGGAAAATCTGTGCACAACGTCGCTCTCTGAATTGCTGTCTCGGGGATGGACTTTGCAGTGGGTGACGCCGCGTTAGCTGTGTCGTCTGCTCTGTCTGCTTTTCCGTCGTTTTATTTTTTACCCTCCACTTTTTCCCTTCCTTGTTTTATCCTTGCACTGAGACATCCCCGAGACATCTTTTAGCTCAGTCTGGCTAGTTCGCCGCTGTGCTTTACAAGCTGCGCGTTTTTACGTGTCTTTCTTTTGATACAATAAGGAAGGACTCGTGTTTGTCGCTGCTTTACAATTTCTTGTTCAGTTACAATACACATTCAAAGTTGACAGTTAATATGTGAGTACTTATCACAAAATTACCTATTCTTTTTTGTCAAGAATGATCGTTTGGTGCTCAAGCTCAAGTTGAAGTCGGATCAACACTTTGTTTGTCGCTGTAAACCCCGAATTTCTGAAAGAGAAAATGTTTTACATTCCTTTGTGCACCGATCGAACAGCTGTCAGACAAACGGTTGTGCATTAATCGACGTGCGGGCCACGGTAGGATTACACTCGACCGAGAGAATGGGCGGACTGATTTCAGAGAAACTGAGCAAAACCGGCGGGCGAAAGCAACTGACCGAATCCGCGTGTAGATTGGGAAGTGGAAAACAGCAGCAAATTGAATTTTTGGAAATGATGCAACTCCGCAGGTTTCCTACAATAGGTAGGTCAGACAATGAACGGTTTGGCTCTCTCTGGAAACGCCAGCTCGCACAAGCGATATAGAGCTCTGAAATTACTTCCTTATAATCGCTTATAATATACCTAAACAGAGCCGAATAACCTCTAAGTATTTTTTCTCTTACAATATTTCTATAATACCCATACTATGGAGTAATTGGTTCGTGGCTCAGGCGATTCGGCCAACGCCCTCACCTTTTTCTTACATCACCGGCCCACGTTAAAGTGGGGTTCGATGCACTCGCGAGCGACGCAGACGCAAGGGGAGTTCAAACACCGACAAATCCGCACAGGGACCCCGTAACCACCATGGGTATGTGCCTTTCTCTCTATTTTTTTTTTGTTCTCGCTGTATAAACCTGTGCTCGCGAGCACAAATTGAGATGGCCCGAGATCGTAACTAGCCTTGCCGCGATAGGGAGGTCATTAGTGGGAGGGGGGACCGGGCAAAGGGAGCCTGCCCCCCCCCCCCCCTCTCTCCCGTAGCCCGTGATTTTCCACGACCGCCTGGTGGGCTGTGGCGATGGCATGGCGGTGGGCCAGTCTTGTTTATCCTGCTGCCATAACCGCAGACCGGGTGAGCAAACTCGATTGGGATTCGTGCGCGCTCGGCTCGGGCCCGGCCTGGACCTCGGGTCTAGGACCTGGCACGACTCGGCCCTCGCCCCTCTCTCCTTACCACTCGGGCCTGGACGTCGTCCTTTGCTCGCGTTCGTCTCACCTCACCCGCGCTCTCTCTCTCTCTCTCCACTTCCCTTTCTCTCCCCCCCCCCCCTCTCTGTGCCTCTCCCTCCCCTCTCTCTGCCTCCCGCTCTCTGTCGTCGGCGTGCAAATCCAATCTGTGTACGTCGTGCGACCCCCGTGGTCCCCCCGGGGCCCAGGCAGCCCGGGGCCCACTTGGGATGATGATGGCAAAATGATACGGTGCCGGACGATTAAGGTGACAAGGGGCTTAAGTTTCCAGAGCGCGACGCGTGTTCGTGGCTGAAATTGAAACGAGCCCGGGGGCCTTCTGTTTTCACGGGTGGTCTGGTTTGTGGGTATGAGGGCCGGCCGCAGCGAGGGTCTCTCTCTCTCTCTCTCTCTCTCTCTCGCTGTTATTAACTCGTGTAATGCCGTTAGGAACGAGGTTACATTGTTGGCCGAGCGGCGGAGGGCACCCTCTTCCGCGTTCCTTCTGGTCGGAACACTAACAGCTATCGCACCATTATGTTTATAATTGCAGGAGTAGCGGTAGTCGATTAAAGGATCGCAAAACCATCATTTCAGAGATTCGGCGTGCGCAATAATTCTTGATGGATTCTTTACACACAAATTTCAAACAAGTTTTCAGTGTAGCCATAGCCCCTTGGCCCAACAGCTGGATATTTGGCATCTCGAGGATAAACATTGACAAATGGGGCAGGTGTCCGTCTCCTCCGGACCTTCGTTGTTCTACTGCTAGTTGCCATCTCGAGTCCGAGCCGTCTCGTCTGGGCGAGGCGGGCGCCTTGTGAAACAGGTCAGATCAGTTCCCTTCTGGTTTAAAGTTTTGTTGTCAGAGACTAACCCCGCGCCCGCCGGCCTCGCTCTGGCCCGTTCTCTTCCTCTCCGACCAAGGATGCTTTGCTTCCACTTCACGGGAGATGGCAAGCAGGAGGGAAAGGATGGGCGCTTTCGATAGGATGATGATCAGGGGTAGAATGCGGGAGCGAGTAAGAACACGAGACAGTAGAGGAGGAAGAGAGAGAAGGGGGGGGGGGGGGGGGGGGGGGGGGGGAAAAGAGGGGGGGGGGGGGGGGGGGGGGGGCGGTGCTGTAGCGTAAGCAGGTGGCGTGGGGAGGAGAGAGAGCTATCAGGTAGTCCTGGATTCCTCCCGTTCCTTCGCCCCATAACCTCGCGATCCACCGCTCTCCGGCCCGGCTGCCTTCTCTCCCCTTCCCTCCCCTCCCCACCCCTCGCCCCAATGCTTATGCCCCCCACCCCCACTACTTTAGCACCCTGAGATGTCAACCCCCCTACGCTCGCCATCCGGCCTGGTGTTAAGTGCGTAATAAAATGCGTGGCGTGGCGCAGCGCGGCGGCGCGCAGGTAAGACGTATTGCAACCGACGCAGCGCCACGCCCCGCCACGCCACGCCTGCGTCACTTTTCCGCCATCCTTCACGCCACCCACGGGGCCGAACCTCTCTCTCTCTCTCTCTCTCTCTCTCTCTCTCTCTCTCTCTCTCTCCATCTTCCTTTGGCTCTCGCTCTTTCTCTTACTCTCCCTTGCCACGTGGAGCCGTTTCTCTCTCTGGTTTCCTCTGCCTCCCGCTCTTGTAGAGGACGCCCCGGTAAACCCATTTAATTAGTGGAACCACTTTGTTATTCTCCTGATTGGACTGGCACGTATTAATAAAAAGAACTTGGCGATGTTCTGTCTACATCCCACCTCTAGGTGGCTTAGAGAAATAAATTCATCAAAAATGTATTCGCTTTAAGTGGTAGAGGCCGACCCTATTCGAAGCGAGCGCGCCTGTGGTCGGAGGGATAGGCCACCCGTCGCTCACGGGTGCGTGCAGCGCGCCTGCGACATTGGCTAGCCGCTGCCCGCTCCCCGTATTCATGGGCTGCAAATAGTGCTGCCGTTTGGTATTTCTTAAATGATCTATTTTACAATCAATGTGCACTGAAAATGGGGATATTGACTTATTGTTTCCTTGACTTGTATGCCTGCCGTGTGCTCGCGCCCGTCTACAAGAGAATTTATTCCCTGCCTGTCCTTTCGCAAACCTCTCTCCTTCACTCCCTGTTCGTGGGCTCACACACACACACACAAGCGCGCGCACTTGGGCGCCAAAACCACCGTTCGACCATCGCTACTACTACTCCTCCGACACTTTGAATGCCCTTCGCTGAAGCACCGACCTTCCACGGAAGCAAGAGGTTTAGAAAGAGAGGAGAGGAGTGTGGGGTTGAGAAAGTACGTGTGTTTGTGTGTGTGAGAGAGAGAGAGAGAGAGAGAGCGGAAACGGACGCGGCTTGTAGTGGGTAGGCGCACGAAGAAGACAAGGATAGGAAAAGTTAGAGGGCCGCGTGGCTGTTAGGGTGGAACCAGAGAGACCGCAAACTGTTGTTAACTCACCTAGTGAACCGCAGCGGGCGCGCTGATGGGGCGGCCTCGCTTGACCTGGGCGGGCCGGGGCCGGGGCTGGGGCCGGGGCCCCCGCTGCCCCACTTCTAGCACAGTCTAGGCGGTTTGCCGCGGCCGGCCCTCGAGGCCCTGCTGTGCTTGATTGGCCCACATACCCACGGACGTGATGCGTAGCGCAGGAGGGGGTGTGGTTCAAACACTGAACGTGCGGGCGTGAAAATAAATTGGGCCGGTCGGCTCAACAGCGCCCTCCTCCTCCTCCCACGTTGTGATGTATGCATCCAATTTATAAAATCGCTCGCGGTTTACGTCGTTGTTGAGAGAAATGCAATTTCTTTTTAGCCGCAGTGGTTTTTGAAGTGCTTTGCGTCATGGGCTTTTGGCAGACTGAGAGAATGATGCGATGTAGACGAGCGTAATTTATTCGGTCCAGCGAATAAACCCTTTTGCAAGTGTTATTGTTAGGTATTATTTACCCAGTTGCAGCGTGGCTACTTGTGTGTAACGTTGATGCGAACAACAGGGCGTGCAACTCGGCTCTGTTAATTCGGTTTGCCACCCGCATTTTATTTTTTGCTCGCGCTCCTTTTCTTAGTTTTGGCGTTCCGCGCTGCGCAAGCAAAGTGAAAGAAAGGGGCCGCTGGGGACTGGTATTTTCATTTTTAGACGGCTCTGTTATCACAAAGTGAGAAAACAAAGTACAGCAGCTCGAGGAGCCTCGCCTCGCCCCTCTCCCCGCACACCCCCAGACCCGCCTCGACGCCATGCCGCGGTACTGTTAAATCAGACATCCGGCAAGACTGGCGTCTCGTGGCTCAAGTTAGAGCATCGCGCCTTAGTCGCGAGTTCCACTCGCCACTTCGCACACTTCCCACAGCGAAGTGCAAGGCGTGTGGAGTCAAGGGATGTTGACTGGTGCATGGGAGGGAAATGCAAAGTTGACGAGTGTTTTCCAGCGCGCTGGCAACAAGACGTTTGTTTTATTATTTTTGTTGGAGTGTAGCGCGGCAGCCGAGCAGCCTCACCAAGCTGCAAAACTTTCTTCTCCTTTCTCAATCGACAGAAAACATGCATGTCGTGAATAAGGGGCGATGCGAGGACGCCTGAGACGCAGCTGGCGCAATCTGTGCAGAGTAATAGGAAAAGGGTCGAGAGCAGAGGCCAAGGCCCCGCTGTCACTGCCCGGCCCCGTCCGCCACCGCTCCACATCTTGTACCGCCACGCAAAAATTAATATGTTTTATATTCCGTAGTTTTGTTTGTTACTCGTGAACGTTGGCTCGTAGAGACTATGAAGGCATGTTTGATGATGTTTGCCTCCATACTCAAAGGTCGTGTTGTCCACAAATATGAATACAGTCTCATCGAGCATTACGCGTGACTTTGAGCCATTTAAAGGTGTTGAATATTACTGTCTGTAAAGAGCCAACTTAGGTTATAAGCTACCCAAAATAGCTGAGTCACATTTTAAACATAAATTGGAAGTGGAAATTTCTAGTGCTCTGATAACAAATCGCTAATCAATTGCAACCCTTGCAGTTTGCGAGCAACGCTTAAGGGGGTGGGTCCCTCCCCCCTTCTCATCTCCCTGTGGCGCGAAGGCGAGACACTCGTCCCGGCTGCCTGCCTGCCTGTCTGCCCGCCGACCGCCCGACCGGCCGGGCGGTGGCCAGAGAAATGTTTGTGGCAAACTTTTGGGCGGAATTCCGTGACCAAAATACAAGACCGACGGCCGCGCTCTACCACCACACACCACCAGCACTGCTGCCTGCCGAACCACGCAACCCGACCACAATCACCCCCTGCCCCTTTCCCTCCCCCTTTTTTTCTCAACCCCAACCCGTGCCCTACCCCCTCTCGCTGCCCACTCCCTCCACCTGTTTTCGTTTACTTGTAAGACTATACTACCTCTCCGCAAAATGCGATCATTTCTCTCTGTGAGACATCCCGCTTATCATTACCTAAACTTCAGAAAATTTTGCAATTTGGATTTAATTATGAATTTGCTACATATTTTGTATTTAGTTGTGTTTTTTTCGTTCTTCTTTTTCTATTAAAAATAGTTCAATAACGGTAAAGTTGTGTCGGCGTTACTAGTCTCTCCGTTACGTAATTACTGCGCGACTCGCCAGTCTCTCTCTCTCTCTCTCTCTTTCTCTCCCTCCCCTCTCTCGCACTGTGGACAGTCGCTCTGCTGTTTGCGTTTATTTCCGCGAGTCGTGTCTATGATGGGCCCGGCGCTGCCCGGAGCGGCACGACGTGAGTCATCGGCCGCGCGCCGCTTTTGTGCTGCGGTGGTGCCAGCGGGCGGTTTTGCGGCCGGTTGCGCGAAGCACGCCAGTTATTCTCGCGGATGCGCGCGGGCAGGCCAGGCGGGCGCATACGCGTTGTCGAGTGCGCTCGCGGACGCCGAGCTCGCGCTTTTCTGCCCTTCCCCCCAAACCCACCACCACCGCAGCTTTCTGTTTTGCCGCCATGCTCCCGTCCTGTTATGATGTGGTGAGGCTGGCCCGGATCTCACTCGGACACAAACAATTTGTCTGACATATATATATTTTTTATTTGCCGCACTTATATTATCGATTTTATTTCAAAGCTTTTCGCACGACTATTTTTTTAAAGGAGAGATTGTGGTATTATAAAAAATAATCTCACTGCCGTCGGATACGTCCAACACTTTGGCTGTCTTTCATTTTACTTTTGTGCTACAGTACATGGAATCCCAACTATTTCCTCGTGACATATATTTGTTCTCACGGCAGCCGAACCTAATTGATACTGGAGGCTATGGAGGGATGTATATCGCTCGTTCAGAGCGTCTTCTTACAGGAGCACCCCACTGCTCTGCCGCGGCGCGAAACACAGTAGCAGGGGGACGTATTACCGACCGAGCGAGCTCGCTGTGCTGCTGCTGCCGTCGGCTGCTATCGATGTCCCCACTTCAGGACAGAACCAGCTCTATCCACCTGTCGGCCGCCTCTCGTCGCCCTTATTACATCCACCACGCCACTCCCTGTTGATCTTGCGTCCGTTTAATAAAGTTAACAGCATTTTCACACAAAAGCCCAATTTCGATTCGACGGCCTGCCGACCGTCCCTTCCAGTCTATTGGGCGTGAGCGTGGGAGAGAGAAAGAGAGAGAAGAGGGAGAAGGGGGCAGGCAGAGAAAAAGCAAGGGAGAGGAATGGGGGAGAGGAGAGTAGAAGGGGGTTCTGAAGGAAAGGATCGGATTTAGGGAAGTATAAGAGGAAACGTCGAGGGGCTGAGGAAAAGGGGAACTGGCGGAAGGGGGATGTTTCGCGGGATTTTCGAACCCCGAACTCCAAGCAGCAGCAGCATTAGCCATCTGTGGGGCGGGAAAAAGAGTGACTAAAGGCAAAAAGGAGGGGGGGGGGGGGGAGCGCCTGCGCATTACTTTTATTTTTCGCCTTTTGACAGTGTGGAGCCTTGCTTGCCTAAACCATTATTTTCAATATGTCGTATCGACAAAGGGGGCATCGACATGAGCGAATCAAGGAGAAGTGTGGGCCGCGCGGGGGGTGGGCGGCCTTAGCGTAGCGTGGCGTACGAGCGGAGCACATACTCCCCGCCAGAGATCAAACAAGTCTGGCTGGGAACAAAGATTTGAAGAGGCGAGGCTGGGCCGGCTACTATGCTGTGGATGCGGGCGTGGCGGGGGGCGGCGGCGTGGCGGGCTGGCGCATGGGCTGGATCGGCCATGTATACCGGCTGGCTGCGGTATTGGAGGGGAAAACATCGAGAAGGCAACAACTCGAGTCAGTCTTCGCCGGCCGTAGAGTGGTCGATGCCTTCGGACGCGCGGCTTTTATCCACATACTTGCCTTTTGACAGCGTTTTCTGCTTGGTCAAGTTGAACTGACCCGTGCCTTGCATGGTTTATTGGCCGAGTCTCATTTGCTCAAAGCCCACTTACTTTGAAGCGTTGACCTACTCTCTAAAGTGCTCACAAAGCACAGGTTCGTGAATGAAAAGTAAATTTTGTTTAGCTTAACAATATTAATGTATTCTTTGCAAGCTTACAAACAAATACACAGCAGCAGTAAATGATTCGAAGAGGTGTCGAGCGAGTCTCACGCCGCATCACTTTAAGGAGTTCATATTTTTAGGTAATCTGTCCTATTTTTTGTCGTCTATCGACGCTTATGAAGTTTCCTCGTTATGACTATCTTTACTTAGCTATTTGCTGTTTTCATCCCTTGAGAACCTTAGAGTACCTTAGTGTATCATCGGTAAGGTAGGAGGAACATTTCAGATGGTTCAAGAACCCCATTTTTGGTGAAGCACGTTGGCCATATTTCTCCACCTTCCTCGGCCTTCCTTTCGCGATTGGTTCCGGCAGAAATACGCGTAATTAGCAGCGGGCAATTCAAAACGAAAGAGGTCGGCGAGCCGTGGGGAAGGTTGGGGTCTTTTAATGAAGGAGGAAAATACGCTCATTGAGGGACCAGCTCGGGAAAAGGGGGTGACTCCTGTGTCATGGTTCCCGCTTCGGGCGTCACCATATGACCACAAGCCGGGCCACACACTGCCATTTACCCGGTCCACGCGAGGATCCTAAACTTTTTCCTAGAATTATTAAATGTTATTTTTGCGTCATAATTGCATTACAAGGAAAACGTTAAGTAATTTAATTTTAAGCATTTTTCATAATTCTAAAGAATATCTTCGATAAGTTACTTCACAAAACGGCTAGTAGTAATTCCGGAACCTTTCTACTAATAGCTTGTATGCATGCGGTATATTTCAACAAAAAAATAATTACTGGGCCTATGGGATACCATGTGTGGCATATTTACAAAGTGCTTCTTCGTGCAATAACTTTCACACTGTCTTTGTTCTCTGGGAAAGGTCGCCCCACTGCCAAGTGTACGGACGCGTTCCACCAAAGCGTCCTTGCCCCTCTTTGATCACATTTCTTCCTCTTTCTGTAAATAAAATTGGCAGAAAGACTCCTTTTGGATACGGCCAATTACCCCCGACGCGCAGTCGCTCATACATTCTGAAACAAATAACAAAAGTGATGTTGACTACGCGTCCCGCAGCCGCGCCTCTCATGGAAAAACGAAATCGAAACGACTTTCTAATGGTTTTCGGATAAACGCTTTGGTTTCACTTTTTTCATTCTTCCTCTGCCGCCGTGCAGGGATGTGTCTTATAGGCCGACGTAGCAGAGCTGTAACCCCATCCCCGTCTCTGCCCCCTGCCTCCCTATTCGTGTGTGGGAGAAGGGTTTGGGGAAGAGCTCTTTTTCTCTCCTTACCAGATTAATAATAAAAAAGAACGTATCGTAATAGCCGTGAATGTATCACCGCACGCTCGCACATGACGGCCGTTTCCATGGTACCTCGCTAGCATTAAAGTGACCGCAGGCGACCATTTTTGCAGAAGGGTAGTCTGCTGTAATTTAGGTTTTTTGCGATATGCGTACATACATAAACTTTTAAAAAGGAAAGGCGCAAGCGGTCGCTATCGAGCGCCATTAGGACATCGGACCTGCTGGACCGAGGATCATTTTCGGAAATGCGTTACTCGGAGGTGCCACTATCGCGCGTTCCCTCGACGGGCATGTGCACGGTGCAGCTCTTAACAAAGTAGATCAAAAGGGCTGTGCACTCCCAGGGCCGAGATGCTTTATCGTCGATGCGCTGTTTGGAACTCTGGAAGTCGTTGGTGCAAGTGCGTTTCCACCTCCACTTACCTGGTGCAGAAGGAGAGGGATGATTTGTGTCTCTGTTTGCGAACCTCGGGCAGGCTGCTTTAGGGGAAGGTGAACGAACTCCTTCTTTGTGCCATTCGTGTAGCCCGCCTCTTGCCCCCCCCCCCTTTTATTCCCTGTCCCCCTCTCCATGCTCTTGCTCCTCTCTTAAGACATGCCTCTCTTGTAACCCTCTGCTCCCCATCTCTCTGTTCTCTCTCCTTACCCTTCCCATCCCCCCTCTCCCCCCTTTCTCCGTCTACTTCTCTCCCTTGATCACCCTCCTTCCACATCCTCTCTCGCAGTCTTCGTCCCTTCCTTGTCGTTCCTCTTCACAAACAGTAGTGCAGAGTCCATCTCGGCGACGCCTGCAGTCTCTGCATGTCAAAGATCCTGGTCAGGAAATACTGCTTTTCTTTCGTCAACTTTTCTTGTCCGACAACCGCTACCCTACCCCCAGCCGTCCCGTCCCCTCTCCTACACTCCTTCCGCAGGGCAGCCCTGCCTCTCTGGTACACAGCGCTGGGACAGATTCACCAGACTCACCAGTCGCCTGAGGTCACCATTTCTCTTCAGAACAGCAAGACCGAGGCCATGTTAAATATCAAACAATTGAAAACATATAGCCGTTTGTTTCACAAAACCAAACGTTTAAGCAATGAGGTGAAAACTTCGCGACCCCAACTTTTCGCTTATTGATTGATAAAACGTTCGTTTGAATTTGATTGGCGGGTCGAATTTGTTATGTACAAAATTTTGATGGTATTAGGTATTCAATTTTGTTTTCTACTGCCCTTTTGTGTCGTAAAACTGCCGACTAAGCGGTTCTCTGGGTTCATCGATTTCAATTTAAAGTAGAAATTGCCTTGTCAAAAGACGAAACCTACACTGTAAAAAAAATTCTGAAAATTCAGTAGATGTTTTTCAGAATCGGCACTCTGAATCTTGTTTTCAGACCACTACTCAAAATTTTCTAAGTTTAGACAGAAAATCAAGACTTTTTACTCTGAATCAGGTTTTCAGAGCAATTCGTCTGAATATTTAAAAGTATATTTTCAGACTAAACACTGAATCTATAATTCAGAGTTACCGGTATGAATTTTGAGTGGAAAGTCCACCGGACAGGCGGACGAATCACACCAGTAGCCGACGCTGCTCCCCACGCAGGTAGCCGGCAGCCGAATGGTTAAGGATGCGGCTTCCGAACCTGAAGGTAGGCGGTTCGATCCCAACCAAGGGCAGTACCGAATGGACAGACATGTCTTCACCTGGGCATTACCCTCTACCCCCACAAACGTTAAGTCGCTCGCTATGTGTTCATTTTTAACATTTTCAAAAAAATGAAAATTCATACCAGCTGTCTGAATTTTCGGACTAAGTGGTATGGTAAGGCACTACTGAAATTTCAGACCTGCGTGCAGTCTGAATTTTCAGACTACTGGTCTGTAAAAAAACTTCAGACTAAAAGTACTGAAAATTCAGTAAAACTTTTTTTACAGTGTATGGCAACTGTTTTAAAAGCAGCAGCCTGCCTAATATCGCACCGCCCCCCACCGACTCGTGCACGCTGGTGACTGAATTTCTCGAACCTTCTTCTCGTGCCTCGCGTCCGCCTCGGGTCCCACTCTGGCATGTGTGGCTGAAAGATTAAGCTGTGGCCCGTGACAGTCGCCCCGGCGATACGTCAGCGGCAGCAGCAGTGGCGAGGGCTGCGTCCGCGGCGCCCGCAGCCTGTTTGTTTGTGCGGACGCAGCCGGCACTTAGGGGCACGCTACCGCAGGCTCTGCAGGCCTACCTGGCTGACGACACCTGTCGCCAATGACCCGGAGTTACTGGGGGGAGGGGGGGGGGTTTCTGTTGGGAAAAGCACCGCAGGTAGGGCGCTGTTTGCTGTTTGTGTGGCGGCCGTTGCGTTGGACGGATGGCTTTGCGGACACTTCTGCCCACACTTCTAGCAGCCCCCACATTGGCGTTACGTGAAAGTGTTCATGACTTCCCCAAAGAGGAAACTGTTCGCTAAATCTGTTTTCACTCTTTAGAGCGCGAGTGACACAGCGCATGCGGCCGTAACAACTGCACTGGATCCGAGGTCGAGGGTAAAGCATATAGTGTGGCGGGGACGGGAAATAAACCGAAAACACGTTGTACGCAGTACCGTAGAACAAGCAGGCCCGCCCTTCCGCCAAACGAAGTTGCCAGCTTCGCTTCGCTGCGCCGGCAACTCCGTTCGGCAGGGGCCGGGCCTGCTTGGCCTGCCGGCGGCGATGGTCGGGCCTGCGGCCCGACCATTTCTGTCACGCGATTTGCTGTAGAACATAATTAGATAATGTAACGGGCCTTCGGCCCGCAAAGCCCGTCGTCCTTAAAATTTGCCCCGTAGACACGAGAAAGGGATGTAACGGTGAAACACCGCGACTACAACCCACCCTTCTGCTTAGAAAACGTTTTTTGGGGTGGGGGGAGGGAGTTTCTTACCTCTTTTGCGGTTCTGGGCCTTCTTTTACATTTAAGTGTTCACTACAGCAATTTTTAGCTTATTTTCGTCAAACAAGACCCTCTAGCGCCGAAACGGTTAGAGATAGAGCCAAACGGACGAAATTTTCGCCCGAAGGGCTCTACTTTGACGAGTTACCCCTTAGGAGATCATAAAAAAAATATTTTTTTCTGACTTTTTTGACCTAGCCCCTTTTCTTTGATACCCCCTTTCAGCGCCTTAGGGTTGGTTGCCAGGATTTGCCGTAGGCGTTTCGTTTTCTAGGAGTGAACCTTAAGATACCCTGAAAATTTGAAGTCTCTAGCACATCTCCTTCTAGTGGAACAGACAGACAGACAGACAGACAGACAGACAGACAGACACGAGGTCGTTTGCATAAGCCCGCTGGATAGCTTTTTCAAAGCAGAAGGGCGGGCTAAAAATATAAAAATTCAAATTTAGAAACGCCAACGAAATAAACCACGAAAACCGCAGATAATGATTTGCAAGCAGTCATCGGATGTGCCCTAGTTTGAACCGTTGTAGAGAAGAGGTTTGATTCAAAACGAATTCACAACAACGACGTATTTTTAAGGGACTACTCACACCAAACCGGCTTTTCAAAGCAGGATAGGGTACACTCAGGAAGCCAGGGTGCCACAGTGTGACCATTTTTTCATCTCAGCGCGACAGAAAACCGAAGTTTGTGGAGAAGTGCATGGACTAAACGCTGCTGGCAAGTCAAGCTAGTAGGACGACCGCCAAACTATACGTTTGCCAGCTCTACTTCGCTGCGATGGCAACTCTGTTTAGCGGTTAGTTTGTTAAGGCTTTCAGGTGCTGTGGGCGGGAGACAGAGTGCTGAGGAAGAATGGCGTGAGCGGAGAGCGGGAGAGGACGAAAGAGTAAAAGAGAGAGAGGACGCAGGGAAGGATATAGGCGGGCATGTGCGTGCCTTTAGAGTGTAATTGAAGTCCCCTGTCTAATTGCTATGGGTCTCGAGTTACCGTGTCCTGTACACTAAGAGTGCGAGTGTGTGCGTGTGTGCCAAAGAGAGACGGGGGAAGAGAGAGAGAGAGAGAGCGAGAGCAACGGAGACAAAGAGGGCGACGGAAAGAGAGCGGTTAGACGAGGGAGAAAGGGGTGCAGGGCACATTAGACCCCGTGCTGGGACCTTCTGCAGGGCGTAAGGGGTAAAGGACCGTCCCTTATGCCCCTACAGCTTCATTGTGCCTGCGTTATCGCCACGGTTCAAGGATGGGGCTTTGTATGCCCGTGCGTTTTGCACGCAATTGAGACACAATCCCGTGTTTCCCGAAAATGTCCTTTGCGTGCCGTACTCTTTGCAGATTTTGCCTTTAGAAAAAGTCCTGTTTGTGCCCGTAGAAAAAGTCCTGCAAAGCCTTTCCTTTCGGCTAGTGTGTGTAGGTGTGAGTGTGTGTGTGTGTGTATGTGTAGTTCCTGTTTTTTTTTCCGCAAAAAAAAAAGGTTGTCTTGTTTTGCTCGTCCCTACGATTATGTTCGCGTTAAAGGGCGCGGCCGGCGCTGCCAACGTCTGAACGTGTCAAGCTCCTTCCCCGCGTCATTTCTCATTAGCACATGCGTCTGTTGGCGGCCCTGCCCCGCCCTGGTGCGCCCCCCGCCCCGCCTACCCACCGCCGCGCTGCTGTTGCCAACTACACCCCTCCAGCCCCGGCCGGGCCCGGCATACGATATTAGGCTGATAATATATGATGGGGAGAAGGGCCCCCGAAAAATGTTTGCAGCCCATGCGTCTTCATGGGGATGGGGCCTGGGGCCGCCATTTGGAGAGTGGTCGTGCGTGCTTGCTGCTTGCGCGGAGCAAGCAAACGGGGCCGTGTTTTGCGCTCACTACTAGTGCTAATGCGTATGTGTGTTGTGTGTGTGTGTTTGTGTGTGTGTAACCTCTCTACGAATATCAGCTAAATAATGAAGGGGGAGGTTTTAGTATTTCCCATCAGTCGCCGCACCTATTTTTAGTGTGGTTTTTGTTGTGTCTGTCAAAAAGGTGTGCAATTTACGGCTATCTCAATTATGTCACCCCCCCCCCCCTCTCCCTCTCCAACACACGAACGCACTCACTCACTTTCTCTCGGCTCTAGCTCACTTTCCTGTGTTCCTTCTCTCTTTCACGCACACGTAGCCTGCTCTCCCAAATTTAGAGGAGGGCACTCTCACTCTCGCCACTTCGCTCGTGTGTGGTACTGAAATAACAAAAACATTGTATGAACTCTACGGAAGTACAAGAAGCCTCGTGCCCACGCGCTTGTGTGTGTGTGTGTGTGTGTGTGTGTGTGTGTGTGTGTGTGTGTGTGCGCGCGCGCGCCCGCGCGTGTATGCCTGCTTGTGTTCGTGTGAGTTTGCGCTTGTCGTGTATGCCTCCTTGTTGAATTTTTTACCCTACTGTAGTCGAGAAAGAGTTGAAGGGGAGGGGGTCCCCCCAAACGCCCAGTAAGATTGTGTGTCTATGCGCCACGGCGCCCTTGCGCCCCTCCCCACCCTTCTCATCCCCCATCGCCGTCAGTAGAGCGCTCCTGCGCGGGCTGGATATTTTGTCTCTCTCGCGAAATCACGAAGCAGTGATTTTCTCCACGTCCCACTTCAGTTTTCTTCGCATTTCTTACATTAGATGTTTAATCAAATATGCGCCAGCGCCAGACCTTAAGAATATAGAAAATCAGCCTTTCTCTTGTCCGTCACAAAATGGTATGTAAATCAGCCTTCTCTCAATAGGGCCAATTTTTCCCCCCCAACCCCGCGGCCGGTCAGCGACCCCATCCCCGGCCCGCAGGTTGGGGCGCTCCTCTTGGGGCGTGTTTGAAGCATCACGCTCTGGCCATGTAGACGAACAGGGGCCATAAAGAGCGCAGCCAGTCAGTCAGAATCGGAGCACGCCCAGTGGCGCGGCCGCGGCCAAAAGTTCTGCGACTGTGAGCAAACGCAGCCTTCGGAGATCCTTCCTCTTGAGGGTGCGGGTATCGGGATAAACTTTTAGCGCCGTGGATTTCCTTTGCTGGACAAAATGTTGTCATCCAAAATTTTGTATGTCTTCGAAACTGAAAAGCACTTTTGTTTCCGCAGAAAACACACGAGATGCCGGGTTCTTTTGACCCCCGCCGCTCCAATAGCGCAGCGGGGTCGTTCTTCTCGGGGCGTTGCCTCTTCATGATTGGGCCGGCACGTCACCGCCTTCGACATTATGAAGTTTTATGGCCGCTACGCCCCGCCACGCCACTCCGTGTGAGCCCTTACGTTCCTCATAGCACCTCCATATGAAGGGCACTATCCTTCCATTCACCCACCTCGGCCCCTGCTGGGCTCTGGGCCCTAGCCCCTGCCCCCCCCCCCTTTCTCTCTCTCTCCCCCTTCCTCGCACTCCATCCCTCTTTCACGCACATGCCTCCCTTCTGACCCTGCCAAAGGTTTGCGGTGGTGGTATGAAAGAGTGCTCGTACGCCAGAGGTCTTCAACGCTACACTCTACACTTTGCAGTGGGTGACATGCGCCCTATGAAAATAAAAGCGCTTGCGCTTTAACTGCGTAGGAGCAGTCTCTTTACATTGTGCGGTGAGTTTTAAAGTGTGCGCCACACTAAAGCAATCGAACAGAAGAGGGTAGCGCGCTTGTTTTCCCGCCCTTCTGCTTTGTTTTACAACGCGCGATTCGAACAAACAGTCGCACTGGCACTGGCGCGGGGTTTCGGGGAAACTGTGCATCCGAATGAAATATCCCCAAATCAACTGGTTACTTGTGTCTTGGTAAAGAGATGAGCAATTATCATGGTCGAATATTCGTTTGAACTCGACCGAACATCGAACATCTTGATCGCTTCAACACGAACATTAGGTGTTTGGATTGGAAATGTTCGAGTAGTTAGTTTCAGAAAAACGCGTCATATGGGTGTAGTTAAGGGGGCAGTGGCAGTTTAATGAATATGTATGTAGAATTTTAAACGTTAATGGAACTGTTGTAAACCAGCATGGATGGCTTTTATAACTTTTACTCAACAAACAAATTCTAATAACTGTTCGTGTTCGGGTCGAATTTGAACATGACGTTGTGCGAAGAGTTTAAGACCAAATTCGATCAAGTTCGTTCAGATTCAATCTGGCCTGTTCGCCCATTTCTATCTTGGAACTCACTAGAACCAACCAGCGCCCCCCCCCCC
>NW_026267137.1:304131-306288 GCF_000697945.3 Frankliniella occidentalis
AATATCTTCGATAAGTTACTTCACAAAACGGCTAGTAGTAATTCCGGAACCTTTCTACTAATAGCTTGTATGCATGCGGTATATTTCAACAAAAAAATAATTACTGGGCCTATGGGATACCATGTGTGGCATATTTACAAAGTGCTTCTTCGTGCAATAACTTTCACACTGTCTTTGTTCTCTGGGAAAGGTCGCCCCACTGCCAAGTGTACGGACGCGTTCCACCAAAGCGTCCTTGCCCCTCTTTGATCACATTTCTTCCTCTTTCTGTAAATAAAATTGGCAGAAAGACTCCTTTTGGATACGGCCAATTACCCCCGACGCGCAGTCGCTCATACATTCTGAAACAAATAACAAAAGTGATGTTGACTACGCGTCCCGCAGCCGCGCCTCTCATGGAAAAACGAAATCGAAACGACTTTCTAATGGTTTTCGGATAAACGCTTTGGTTTCACTTTTTTCATTCTTCCTCTGCCGCCGTGCAGGGATGTGTCTTATAGGCCGACGTAGCAGAGCTGTAACCCCATCCCCGTCTCTGCCCCCTGCCTCCCTATTCGTGTGTGGGAGAAGGGTTTGGGGAAGAGCTCTTTTTCTCTCCTTACCAGATTAATAATAAAAAAGAACGTATCGTAATAGCCGTGAATGTATCACCGCACGCTCGCACATGACGGCCGTTTCCATGGTACCTCGCTAGCATTAAAGTGACCGCAGGCGACCATTTTTGCAGAAGGGTAGTCTGCTGTAATTTAGGTTTTTTGCGATATGCGTACATACATAAACTTTTAAAAAGGAAAGGCGCAAGCGGTCGCTATCGAGCGCCATTAGGACATCGGACCTGCTGGACCGAGGATCATTTTCGGAAATGCGTTACTCGGAGGTGCCACTATCGCGCGTTCCCTCGACGGGCATGTGCACGGTGCAGCTCTTAACAAAGTAGATCAAAAGGGCTGTGCACTCCCAGGGCCGAGATGCTTTATCGTCGATGCGCTGTTTGGAACTCTGGAAGTCGTTGGTGCAAGTGCGTTTCCACCTCCACTTACCTGGTGCAGAAGGAGAGGGATGATTTGTGTCTCTGTTTGCGAACCTCGGGCAGGCTGCTTTAGGGGAAGGTGAACGAACTCCTTCTTTGTGCCATTCGTGTAGCCCGCCTCTTGCCCCCCCCCCCTTTTATTCCCTGTCCCCCTCTCCATGCTCTTGCTCCTCTCTTAAGACATGCCTCTCTTGTAACCCTCTGCTCCCCATCTCTCTGTTCTCTCTCCTTACCCTTCCCATCCCCCCTCTCCCCCCTTTCTCCGTCTACTTCTCTCCCTTGATCACCCTCCTTCCACATCCTCTCTCGCAGTCTTCGTCCCTTCCTTGTCGTTCCTCTTCACAAACAGTAGTGCAGAGTCCATCTCGGCGACGCCTGCAGTCTCTGCATGTCAAAGATCCTGGTCAGGAAATACTGCTTTTCTTTCGTCAACTTTTCTTGTCCGACAACCGCTACCCTACCCCCAGCCGTCCCGTCCCCTCTCCTACACTCCTTCCGCAGGGCAGCCCTGCCTCTCTGGTACACAGCGCTGGGACAGATTCACCAGACTCACCAGTCGCCTGAGGTCACCATTTCTCTTCAGAACAGCAAGACCGAGGCCATGTTAAATATCAAACAATTGAAAACATATAGCCGTTTGTTTCACAAAACCAAACGTTTAAGCAATGAGGTGAAAACTTCGCGACCCCAACTTTTCGCTTATTGATTGATAAAACGTTCGTTTGAATTTGATTGGCGGGTCGAATTTGTTATGTACAAAATTTTGATGGTATTAGGTATTCAATTTTGTTTTCTACTGCCCTTTTGTGTCGTAAAACTGCCGACTAAGCGGTTCTCTGGGTTCATCGATTTCAATTTAAAGTAGAAATTGCCTTGTCAAAAGACGAAACCTACACTGTAAAAAAAATTCTGAAAATTCAGTAGATGTTTTTCAGAATCGGCACTCTGAATCTTGTTTTCAGACCACTACTCAAAATTTTCTAAGTTTAGACAGAAAATCAAGACTTTTTACTCTGAATCAGGTTTTCAGAGCAATTCGTCTGAATATTTAAAAGTATATTTTCAGACTAAACACTGAATCTATAATTCAGAGTTACCGGTATGAATTTTGAGTGGAAAGTCCACCG
>NW_026267137.1:311898-322043 GCF_000697945.3 Frankliniella occidentalis
CCCCCCGCCCTTTTAACCGGAGTTCAAACGTACGTAGGGGATGGAAACCTGGCTTCGTTGTACGTACTGACCCTCAACTTCACTTTCTCTGCCGTATAGTCACTCGTGGCCGTTGCGGTCCTTCGTGTTCTTGTACCGGAAGTGGTGGGGGTCGGGGGTGCCGCATGTTTCGACGGGGGCCGCAGAGTGCGGAGAGCGCTGCCGCCGGGGGCTGAGGGCCGGGGCCTCAACGCACCCTCCTGCTTCAATAGCTGGCGCTGCTGGCAGTGCTGGCGGCCCTGCTGCTGCTGCTGCTGCTCCTGCCGCGGGTGCAGCAGCAGGGCTTGCTGTTGTTGCTGCAAGGAAATAGGATGGCTTGTTGATAACCCAGTTTCTCGACGTGGATGCCGACGATGGCGGCAAAGAATTGACGATGACCCAGTAAAGTGTCCGGCAATCGCTTCCCCGCGCCGGCCCGGGCGGGGCGCCGCGGAGTGCAGCACTCGCCTCGCTCTCCTGCTGGAGTCGCCTTTTTGCCTCACGTCGCACTTTTGCACTGCGAGTACCGCCCCGCACCTCCTTTTAGCGAGAAGGCCCTAATTCTCATAACATATGTACATGGAATTTGATTTTGACGTTTTAGTAATTAAGTGTAGTAAGTTTAGACATGCCGAGACTCGCTCACAAACTTCAAATAATATAAGCAGTATTAAATAATTCAAATACTACGCGTTTGCATATTTATTATTTCTCTCATTTTTTAATTCCTCTGTCGAATTGTTCGTTTCCTTTTCGCGTCGAGTAAACGTTTTAGGCAACCCCGGCTTCCGTTTTACGAGTTGGAGACGAAAGTGTATGCCTCTTCCGGTGGGGTCGCGTGTCGATAAAAAGGGTGTTTGCAGGTCGTAAACTAGGGCAGGTATGTACTCAGCCCCCTCGCCAGCCATCCATCTAAATTTCTATCCACCTATATGTGCCCGCACTGCACTGGCATTGCTGTACACCTTTCTGCAAAAGATAAACATCGCTCCTTTGTGTGTCTATTTTAATACATACAATACGACTTGTCTTTTCGTGATCAAAGTTTTTTTTACGCGTCCTGTCAAAAAGCCATGTCATTAAGAGCAAAGAGAAAAAAAAGGAAAACCGTGCGCGCGGAAACGCTCGCGCCAAACAATCATCACCATCCCTAAGGACTCGGAGGCTCGGAGGGGGAGACGGCAGGTCCTTTTCAATCTTTCTGGTCAGGGCGACGTTTCCGATAAGGAAGGAAGCTTGATTGAAACGCAGCCCGTGGATGCTGTGTGTTGCGTCATCATCCGTCATGGTTGTGCCCGGCGGGAGCAGGCGGAGGGAGAGAGAGATTGCTGCCGCCGTAATGATAACGACTTACTCTCAAAACATTAAAACAGCAAACTACTAATAAAACTTGTTTTGGGTTTCATCGAGAGTGCGCCTGTGCGATCAATTGGTGCACCACATGTGCGTCGTTAAAAGTTCTGGGTCATGTACCGGTCGCCTTGATTGCTGTGTTGCATCGATGGCCCCATGCGTAAGCCGCAACCCTCTATTAATGTTTGTTGTCCGCCACGCGTCTCGCGCCGCTCTCACTTGCTCCACCTCCCTCTCTTGCACTCTTTATCTCCTCCTCTCTCTCTCCCCCACAGGTTTTCTAAAAACGTAACGAGGCGCATAGTCGATGATCTTCCCTCTCGCTCGCACACGCGCGACAAGGGCAAAATTTATTATCATGAATCCACCGACCATCTCTCTCTCTCTCTCTCTCCTCTGTCTCGTACTCTCTCTCTCCTTCTCCCTCCCTCCCTCCCTCTCGTACACTCTCTCTCACACTCTCGCGATGATGGCGTGGGGTCGCATTTTTTACGCCCCCGTGCGGGCCGTCATATGCGTGGGTTTTTATGCTCACCCATTCCCTGCGACTCGTATGGTGAGAGGTCGGGGGGGGGGGGGGGTCGTCTATAAAATAATAATAAAATTGGGTCCCTGTCGCGGGCATTATGTCTTTTGCTTGATGGTGATTATTGCAATGGTGGTTAATAATAATGTTTTCCTCCCCCTTTTGTTGCAGGTGGGTTTACTTTCGCGGTCCCCGTGCCTCTGGAGCCTCATGGTGTCCATTACCTGTTGACTGTAAGTTGGGCGGCTGCTGCCAAAATATACGGTATGGATGACCACAAGAAGAAAACTAACAACAAAAACAACGCCCCTTGTGCGAGTTTTTAGTCGTGTACCGTACTGACATTAAGGGGAAAACCAGTTTATTGTAATACGTGGTACTTCACACGAAAGGGGCAAATGACGATTTCGTCACAGAAAATAGAAATAAGGTGACGTTTTCAACCAAGTTTATTTTGCATGGTATGTATTCATTCATTTTCCAAGGTGGGACAACTTTCAGGTAGGCGACGAACTTCCTTGTCCGACCTTAATGTACTTGAAGAAATGTCTTTATTTAGAAGCTCGTCGTCGCCTGCTCTCAAATTGACAGTAACGGACTGAGACTGCCCTAGACAGGAGCACTTTACCCCCGATATTCTTTTTCGGGCCTGCGCGCGCCGTGCCCTTAGCGACGTGTCGCGGCCGTGATTAGTTCGGATTGCTCCTCGGAGGGCCGTGCGGATGAATCTTGGATGAGATAAGAAAGCAGCTTAACAGCGATTAGGACACGTTCCTTAAATAATTAATACCGTCGCCCTTCGGTATTGAAATCGTAGCACGCGCCCACGAAAGCCTCCCTGGGGGGAAAGGAGCGAAGGAAAAGGGGGAGAGGAGAGAAAAGGGGGGGCGGGCGGGGGTCGCGCAACCCCGCCCTTTCAGCTCACTTTCTTCCATTTCTTTTCGGCCGGCTGCCTGCGGGACGAGTAAGTAACTAACCGGACTGTTCTGTGCGCCCGGGGAGTCGGTGGTTCAGTGGCTGCTGCTGGGGCTGCTGCCGCGGGGGCCGCGAGGACACCGAGGAGGAAGTCTGCCAGTAGGCGGCGGCAGGCGCGCGGTTGCACAAACTAGCAAAAGTCCGTGGGCCGTGGAATGGTCCCGCCCAGAGGGTGCGGCGCCGCCACCACTCCTGGCGGGCGCGGGAGGTTCCTTCCCAAAGATGAAAGTCGCTGCCGGAGCAATTGATGTAGAAACAGGGCTTGGGGCCGCGTGTAAGGGCGTTATTGTTCGCGGGGGGCTCTCCGAGACATTTTCCTAGAGGACCTTGCTGCTGCCTGCCGCGGCGGCGGTCTGGGTGCGTGCGAACAGAGAGAGGGAGAGAAATAGATAGTCGGGGGATTGTCTTCGTGCGAGTCGAGTGGGGGGATGCACGGGTGCGCAGCGGAAGGGGGGAGGAGGTCTTTGTGTTTAATTATTTTCTTGCAACTTGTGTGTGTGTGCGGGGGGAAGGAGAAGGGGGGTGGGGTAGGGAAGGAAGGGCGAGGCTTTACCCAGGCATAAATAATCGCTTAGCGGGATTAGGGAAACAAATTTGGTGCGTGCCTAGAGGAATTAGGGCAAAACGGATCACCGCATGTGCGAGTGCGGTGGCGCGTCGCGGCCGGGAGCGTGGGCTGATGATGGGCTGACCAGATGGCGGTAAATACACGTTTTTAGCGGCGGTAGGAGTGGGTGTGATGAGGAATTGCATAGGTGCTCGACATTTTGTTGCACTTAGGATCAATAGCTTGCGGATCGCTGCTTCCAAATATTCGACCGCAAATGTCTGTAAAAGCCAACAGCTTCCCCTCCAAAAGGTCAGGCACCGTTGCGTTTGCCAAAACTATCTCTTTTCTTCCCCCGGAAGATCAGAATGTTCGCGGGGGCGACGTTTGGCTGAACTACCCCCACTCCCTCCTTCGGCTCTCCGATTCCTCCTCCGCATTCATTTTTATTGGTCGAGCTAGGGTTGCGATACTGAGACGGGAAATGCAGCGGCGTGCTGCGGCGGCCCGAGGCCACTCTGTCGTCTGCCGCCTCCGCCCGGCGCGTCGGCCGCCGCTGGCTGCCAGGCGGGCGGGTCTGTTTATTCCAGGGTCCCGATCGCTAACAAATCATGCCGGCTAAAAGAAAATGCTGACCCCCGGGGCCAGTGGGAGGCGGGGACCCGGCCGGCAAATGGACGCATCGGCGGCATATTGCGGAGGAGAGAGAGCGGGAGGGAGAGAGAGGGAGGGAGAGAGAGGGAGGGACAGGAAAGAGAGAGAGAGGACGAGTGGGGAAGGGTCAAATGTTTTCTTGATGGAGGCCGATTGAGGGTTTCTATGGTCTTGGCGTCGGCTTCGGGTCGCCCCGCGACGCACCGCGCCGTGGAATCATTCAAGAGAGGGGTTTGAGGGTCGTGTTAGTACGGCCAGTAAATCGCCTTGCCCTTGACCCTGTCCGCCCTGACCCACTTGCAGAGAGATGTCTGTTGAAGTGGGACGCAGTGGAATTCTTTCATTTTGTGACGAATAAGGAAGTACGCTGATAAATAGAGTGTGCAACTGGCGTGCACATTCAAGCACTCGCCACTTCGATGTGCCATTTTGAGTGTGTGAATTTTAATACTATAAAGTGTTTAAAAGTAAAGTTGGTTAAAGATGTTCAACGCTAGGGTCGGCCATATGCCCCTTTGGACGCTTTAAAGTGTTCAAATTTATTATTAAACACTTTAAAATATTCAAAAATCCAGTCAAACACTTAAAAGTGTGCAACATAGTGTTTAGCACTTGCATGTGCACGCCCATTGAACACTTTATCAGTCAAGCACCCAGAGAATCGTAATCGTTTCTTTGATATATACGTAAAAAAATTCTTTCTTCACATCAAAGAAGCCTTCTTAGATTCAAAGAAGCCTTTTTGATCAAAAAATAAATATTTCGTTGAATCAAAAGAGGCTCTTTCATTCAAAGAAAATATTTATTTACGTCTTTACCAAAAGAAATATGGGCCAAATTTTCTTTGTTTCAAAAACGATTCTCTGGGTGAGTACCGTCCCATTCTCATTCTAATGATTAAATTTGCTGACACACTTCATGGGGTGAAATGTCGCATCAGGCAGCAAGGGACGAAAACCCTTGGAGCAAGAATTCTCTGTGCGTTTACATTCAATGGGAGTAGGGACCTTTTTTGTAGTCCAGCAGAAAACCCTACGGCATTTTTCTCAGACCACAGAAGCTTGTTTCCAAATTTAGAGAACGTCAGTTTTCATTAACTTGGAGTCCCGCTTTATCATCTCGAGTCGATGCCTTTGTATACCACGGAGGGGGTTGATGGACTCCCCCGCAATATACCGCCGAAACTCGCCCACCCCAACAACGTCTCCCTTGCTCGCCGTCGATTTCTTGTTACATCACTTTTATAATGAAACTGCTCGCGGTAATCTCGGCCGGCAGGTCCAGCGGGGGCCGGGGCCCCGCCGCCGCTAGTGGTGGTGTGATGGACGGATACGGTCCGGCGTAAAACCTAATGCGCTACTCTGCCGAGACGAGTAAATCATTTTTGCGGGCAAAGTTTTAATGCGCGGGTGTGAGGCGCGCGGCCGCCGACCGGCCGACTGCTGCTGCTGCTGCCCGCCCGACCGACTGCTGCTGCTGCCCGCCCGGCCGACTGCTGCTGCTGCCCGCCCGGCCGACTGCTGCTGCTGCTGCTGCTGCTGCCCGCCCGGCTCGCTTTGCCTTGCGACGGATAGGCGGGGGCGCGGCCGGGCGCGGCCGGGCGCGGCGGGGTGAGCTCGGGTGTTGTATGTATGCTGTGTATCCCCGGAGTGAAAAAGTTTGCCCCTGCGCCCCTCCCCCCCTCTCTCTCTCTCTTGCTCCCCCCCACTCTCTCTCTCTCTCTCTCTCTCTTGCTCTCCCCCACTATCTATCTCTCTCTCTCTTGCCCCCTCTCTCTTCCTTCCCTCTCGTGCCCCCATCGTGCCGTTTCACCCTTTTCCTTGATTCATGCGCTTCGTTCATTTTGACGAAATTAAACCGACGTTAGAGATTGGCAGCTCAAGATCGTCGGAAAGGCCGCAACTCTATCAGATAAAGCGTCCCGACGCCAGTGAGTACGCTGCGCCGTTCTGCCAGCCACCACCTTGCACTTCCGGCATTATTTCCGCCCCGCGGTATGGCCGTATCACACGCACAAACATTTTGCCCACAGAAAAAAAGTCAGTTCGCTCTGCACCGAAATTGTTTGATACATCATGACAGTAAAACGTACGTAATAGCAAGCATACATTTTTGTCCTGCTTACTTCTGATAATGAGATTACAAATTATAGCCACGAAGTATCATTGAAAGTACAGTCACATATCTTGAAAGGGTAATTTTGATTTTCATATAACCTAAGTTAATTTTTTGAATAAGATCTTTATTTGCAGATAGTTTTCTCCGTTCGGATGCGGCGCTTGTTATGCACACCTTGCCCGCCTTGATAAAAAGAAAATCTCCTTTAAATATTAAGGAGACCAAAAGAAAGGTATCTTTCGTTTTTGTTTCTACCTTTAAACGACTTTTTTGGTGTGTAGGAAGGAAGTCGGCAGAGTAGGCTGTGGGGTCGCGGGCGGGGTCGTCGCGGATGGCGGTGGTGTCGGCGGCGGCGTAGGCGGGGTCGGTGGCGGCAACTTCGCACCGCAAGCCCGCCGCCGCGCCCCGCCCCCAGGACTGGCAGAGTTCTTAAATTCCCGCGACGCGACGCCGGGACGCCTCGGCTCTATTTATTTGGGCGCGGCGTGGCGCGGCGTGGCGGCGTAACCCCCTTAGTCATCCGCGCGGGAGATATGCCGTGATGAAAACCTCCGCGGGGACGACCCCCCCCCCCCCTCCTACAACTCTCATTCCATCTCCGTCTCTCTTGCACCCTCGCTGCCCGCGAGCGCGCGCATCCAGACACCCCCTCCTTCCCCACCATTGTCCACACCTTTCTTCAATGCGTTCTGAAGAATGCTTCCTACTCCCTCACCCCCCCCTTTTTCACTCGCATCCACTCACTCAGCTCGCGCCTACCTCCCCCGCCACCCTCGCCACCGTGACTCTCCCTCTTTCTCTCTCTCACTCTCTCTGCTCTCGGCAACCTTATTTTCCCCCCCACATTCAACCTCTGCCTCTATTTTACTAAGCTTTCACTCCGAGCATGACGGTTCCGCCATCTCTGTCTCTCCCTCCCTCTTGTACGTCACCACCACCTCCGCGGCTCTTCGCGGTGCCTCATACTCCCCTTCTCCGGCTCTCCACTCCCTGCCTCATCCCCCCCCCCCACCTACCGGTTTACTCTCTCTCTCTCTCTCTCTCTCTCTCTCTCTCTCTCTCTCTGTATCCCTTTCTCCTGCCCGGCCCCGTTGTGTGTGCGGTGTGCAACAATGCTCTCCCCCTGCAATTTCCTCGTCCTAGATCCCCAGAGCTGCTTGGCCCTTTGCTCCCCCCCCCCTCCTCTACCCAATCCTTGACCACCACCGACTGCCTACAGCTTCCGCCCCGCACCTGAAGCTGCAAACATGCTGGCCCGCGTCCCTTCCCACCACTCTGGACCGTAGGAGTTGCGACCCCGATTAGACTTGGCCCTGCTGAAAGCAGAGTGCCGCGCAGCGCGTGCGTTCTAATTGGGACATCTGTATGATGTGACAAACTGTACTTTCTGTGGCAGAGAACATCTTTCAGCACCCTCAAAAGTCTGTTTGTAAACCAGTTATTTTGCTTGGGTAAATAAAACAGCATCAACGCCGTCTTTGTTCTATTAGTTCAATTGAACAAAATTAGTTTCATCCGGTGTAAACAATTCACGCATAGTTATTCGCAGTTCCAGAAAACTGACTATTTTGTCGCTTTTGCGAGCTATCTATGAATACGGCAGTGCAGTTTTTGTCGAAGATTTTGTTGCTGCTCATCCCTCCGACCCGTATCTCACACGAGTCCTTTTTGAAATCCGGAAACTCGATTAATGCAATCACTACTCGCTGTTAGCTCACGGCGGCAGGGTATTATTCAGAAATGGCCAGAGCGCTGGTATATCGTGTATCGTATGTTGGCGCTGGCGAGGGGCTTGGAGGGGGGCGGGGAGGGACAGGCTCGCAGGGGCTGATGCGGGTTTGGGTTTCGACGCGCACCAGCACCCCTCAGTTCGAAACAGGGGCAGCGTGTTGAATGAGAAATCCGCGCGCGCGCGCCCGCGCCCGCGTTTGCTCTGATGAAAATATGAGGGTTGGTAGTGTGTGTGTGTGTGTGTGTGTGTGTGTGTGTGTGTGTGTGTGTGTGTGTGTGTGTGTGTTCGGCTGCAGCTGTGTTTACTGCTCCACCTGCAGGCGTTGTCTAGCCAATGGCAGTCTCCACAAACCTCGCACTGACAAGGAAACACGCTCGGCTCGGAACGTATGGTTTGGTGGTGATTTCTCTTCACAATGGAAAAGTGTATCACAAGTAATGTTAGCTGAATTCAGGGGGGGTGGGGTGTTAGTAAACCATGCAAAAGCGAGTAATGTGAGCCGACATTATTTTATTTCGCTTAACTTGTTGCTTTTTCAATTGTAGTGTCATTTCATCTAAGTTCTGTCTTGTTATAAAATGCATTCAAAAATATTCGGTATAACATTTTCCGTGCCTACTGCCCTTGGAATTGGAATCGTCGTATGTGCCGTTTCCAGTTCCCCCGCATTGACATTGTTTAAAGGAAGTACTTTGGGTTCCAGTACTACCTTAAAACATTTCCTTTTCTTAAACTGCAAACGAACAACTTTTTATTTTTATTTTTCATTTTATTTTTTTTTTGTCGGCGCGCGACCCGAGTTTCTCTTCCCGGCCCTCTCTCGGGACGTGCCTAACCCCCTCGCGAGTGCCGCCTTTTGTCGCAGCTTGTCAGTGCGGCCGGCCGCTTCGAATCGCGACAGGTCCGTATTTTACTTTTATCCCCCGAGAGCGGTCGGGCCGGGCTGAGGTACCCGCCGGGCCCGCTGTAGGTAAAGTGCCGGGGCCGCCTCCGCGTCGGCGGTGGCGTTCAAGACCTTGGCCCCGCCTCGCACGCAGCCGGGGCGCGGGCCGCCGGGCTTGTGGGAATAGGGAGAAGGTTTTAGCCGGCGCGCGCGGACGGACGCTCCTTGGCTCCGCTCCAGGTGCGAACACTCGCCTTGGCCGCGTTTGAACTTGGCGGGCGCGCCGGCCGGCCAATGGGAGCCGCGAGCGTCCGAGACAGATGACTGGCGATTGGCGTGCCAAAAGGGTGGCCGCGCCGGTTCATAACTGGATTTCCCTTAATTATTATTTTTTTCCTTTTTTTTAACCGTCTCTCTCATTTGGTTGCCCGAATATGACCGAGGCTTAGGCGGGCAGATGCTTAACCCCTCCCCCATACCTTCCTCCCTTTTTGGAACGAACGGAAATGGAGTGGATTACCCGGGAGTGCAGTCGACGACGTTGAGCCGCCACCTCCTTTCCTCGCGCGACACGTTTGGGTGTCCTGTGTAACTTGGCCGGGCGCCCTATATCGATTTTGGGGTCCAGCGCGGCGAGTGGCCTCAAGCTCTGCGCGCCCCGGGGACCCGGCCTGGCCCGGGGGCCGGTCCTGACCTACCCCGACATCTATCCATTAGAAGTACAGCCGGGACTGTACCGCCTGCCCATTACTGGAGTGTGGCCCCAAACAACACAGTAGTGGCTGGCAAATACCCACAATAAACCAGGGCCAACAAATCCATCGTTTTCGTGCTTTTGATTCAGGATTTACTGCTAGTATGTTCAATTTCCTGTTTGCGGTTACTTATGAAATAGTGATTCATTTACAACCTTTAATGTCCTATATATTGTATTGGTGTCGCCGTATCTTAATCTCGAATCGTCCGTAATCTCTCTTTCAAAAGCTCTCTGTCACCCTTTAGTCACATACACATACATCCACACACACAGCCAACTCCCTAACAATGACGTCAGGGGCATTCTGGAGCGGTTACGGCACGGCTATGACCATAGCCACCCCCCCCCCTCTCCCCTCTCTCGTTGTTTGAGACCGCCCTGCCAGTTTGATCCTTTGCAGCCCGGGCCGCCGACGCTTAGGGGTGTACCAGCAGACACTCTGACCCCCCCCCCCTCTCCCTTCTTTCCCTCCACCCCTTTCTCTACAGCCTTTCTTCCCTTTCCCTCCACCCCCCTGCTCCGTCCGACCAGGCTGTCACCAAGTCGACGCCAAGACGGTTAGCTTAGCCCCTCAACCCCCCT
>NW_026267137.1:322728-327046 GCF_000697945.3 Frankliniella occidentalis
GGGACTTAGTTGTGGGAAGTCGTGAGGATGGTGTTTGCTGCGGCCGGGATTAACGCGGACCCTGCCGCAGTAGCGAACTTGGCTTTAGTTCGATTTGCATCGTGGCAAGATAGAAACGGCTCAGAGCAACAAACTTGAAAGAATGAAGTCGGCCAAAGCCGGGCCCGGCCCGCGGGCTCGCGCCGGCCGATGCCCAAAGCTGCAGCCTCATTTATGCACTCCCAGTTTATTTCGCTTTATTACTTTCAAACTTTGGCGCGACGGCGGCGTCAGTGGCTTGCTGATGGGAGGAGAGGGAAGGGAATTAGAAGGCGAGGCGAGGAGTGGGCCGACGGCCGGCGGAAGGCGGGGCTCTTGGAGCCGAAAGGTACAACGAGAATGGCTTAAAGGCAGCCAACGCTCTGGCGCAAAACTTGCTTTCCGGAGGAATTTTCAGAGTCCGTTTTTCGAGTTTTTCTTGTGTGGCAAAGTAGCAAGGCGCTGTCGTCGTCCCGCCGTATAGTGCAAAGGGGCCTTGCTGCGGTCTTGTGGACGCGGGGCTGGCACTTCAGCTCTCCGAAGGGGTCTGCTGTATTCCTTCGGAAAATTGGAGAGCCACGCGCACGCGGGCTCCGCAGCCCCGCGATTGCACTCCAAGAGGGGACAAACATTCTCCTGGAGGTCCTGGAACTACGCGCACGAGACCCTCTGATGTCGTGAAGGAGTGGCTCGGCGAACGTCACCGCGAGCGAGCCGTCGCAGGGGTCGGCTCCTGCAAGGCCGTGGGACGATGCCTCGATGCTTGGCGTCCTAGTGACGGGGCCAAGAGAGCAGCGGAGCAGCGCAAAGCACGAACGCTTTGCTCTCGCCAAGTGGTGAACGAGTGCGGCGATGTACCTGGCTCGGGTATGTTGTCGTGTGGAACTTTTGGCGCGCGCCAGCTCCAGCTCGCCTCTCGCCCTCCCGCCTCGACCCGTGTCACTTCCTTTGCAGCCAGACTGCCGACTACTTGACCTGCGGATCGGTGGGCCGGAAGTTGGGGCGCGGCCGGATGCGCCCCGGCGATGTTGATCCTGCGGCGCGAGAGGTATGGAGCGGGAACAACAGTGGCAAGTGGATCATTCATATTCATGTCCGACTGCAGCCGAGCAGGCGGGCCGAGCCAGGCCGAGCCGAGGCGGGCCGGGGTCCGTCTCGCCGGATCGAGACGACGGAGACGACAGACACCAACGAGGCGCGCGCAGAACCGCCGCTTTCCTTTTCATTAGCACCAACCCCTTCTAAAGTTCGAGACAAGTTGGCGGCGCAATATGCCGCCACGTGTCGTCCTCCCCCCTCTCCCTCCTCCCATTTCTCTTTCTCTCTCTACCCCCCCCCCCTCACCCCCTTGCCCTTTTTCTTTCTGTCTCATTTACTCTGCATCCTGCTCTTTTCTCTAGTCTCCTCTGCCTATCCCGCTGCAATGCGTACATGGGAACAAAGAAGTATCGAGCCCAAGCTCGCACTAATGAGAACGGCAACGGGGAGCTGGGTGCTGGGTGGGTACCCAACAAACTTAAATTTATACTGATACTCTTTAATTATTTATTTTTTTGTTAATGCGTGAAGTATACGATTTCGGTATGCGTGACGTTCTATTTTCCACGCACTACGCACTCGTTAGTATATTTTTTCCAGCGTTCCAACCCACCAATGTAGATATTCTTCAACATTTTCAGCCATATATAATAAAAGCCGCACAATCACTCTCCTCCACCGGGCCCTTTGGTCCCTTTCGCTGCTGCTCGCACGCCGCCCTGCAGCCTCCACCACTTCCCCGCCGCCGGGCCTCGCCTCGCCACGACGGACTGATCCGGCCGCCATTGATCCGAAGCCGATCTCCGGGGCGAGGCAAGCCGATTGTGACCCTAGGCAGGCAGCGGCCCCACAGCCGGCCCCCAGCCGCCCCCCGCCGCTACGCGCTGCCACGCTCTGTGCCCCTATGGCCGGTCTATCGCCTCAGTCGGTATTACCTTGGCTGACTGGGCGCGGCGTGCTGGTGCGGGTCAAAGCTCCAGGCCACGGTCCATCCCCGTCTGGCGGGCGATCCGCTTTATTCGGCGCCCCGCCGCACCCCGCCGCCGCGCACCGCCGCGCCGAGCCTGAGGCGATCATGGAGACGACATGAAAACAAGGGAGCCCAAGACGACGACGCCGGGGATCCGGGGGCCCTGGGGAGTAGCTTGCTGCGTCTGAGATGGTTTTGTCTCTGTCCCCGGCCGACCCCCTGGGTCGGAGCCGGGCCTCGGGAGCCCTGGGGAGCCGGGTGGGAGCCCTGGGGAGCCCTGGAGGGACCCTTTGGGGGGGCCGGGGCGCAGCGGGCCAGGCTTGCGGGTGTGCGGTCTTCTGTTCTGTTGGCGCTCGCTCCGGGGGAGGTCTGGAGGGGGCAGGGGGGCGGGTAGCGTGCCGGGTCGCACTCTGCCTGAATGCAGCCCGGCTGCGCGTTGTTGTTCTAGGACCCTGCCCCTTATCCTGCCTATGTCGGGGGCGGGGCGTTGCCGGTCTGGTCGGGGCCGCGTGGAAATCACAAACACACGCAGTGAAATAGGCGCCTTTGCCCACATTTGAAATGGTGCAAAAACCGACACAAAAACGATTTCTCGCCACATTGCAGCGATTTATTTTTGAAACTAATTTGAAGACGTTCATGTTGTTTTAGTACGGCCTAGAGAAGTAAAATTGTAAAATTTTATTTTTCAGTTTTGATGGTTACTCCGGTCAGGCTGATTAGTCTGATGGCTAATCTGGCGTAATTATTCAGACGGATCAGATGATAAATTCGTCGGCCGCGGGGGAGAAAAGCAGGGGGGCTTGTGGGGGGGGGGGGGGGTTTTTTGTGGGGGGGGGGGGGGGGATGACACACGGGCGGTCGGGAGGAAATCAGGTACCGGAAAGAAGGCAAGATTGAGTTGGAATATCATCATCCCGATTCGGGAGGAGTGCGCGCCACGCGTTCGCAGCACTTTAGAAGGGAGTGGCGTCAGTGCGTGCCACCGTAAAAATTCTGTCACGATGACGAAAATACGATGGCTAGTTTTTAGTGCAGGGCTGTCATCCTGGGTTTTTTCGTCACATGAGTAGGGTTTTCTTGTCATGTAACGAAAAGAAAACCATGACGACACCCATGTACTAGAACTGAGCCATGGTATTTTCGTCATCGTGACAAAGAATGTTTACATTGTGGCAGGTGGCTGTGCCTCGCCGATGCTCTACTGATGTTGTGTCTCACAAGTGAGGGGTGTGTTCAACGTTGAATCTGCTGGATTGCAATGTGCACGCTGGCTACGCTGCACGACCCCAAAGCTTCACGTCGACACTGCATTTTTTTTACTACATCGTGAGGCGAATAACAAACCACGACTGCCTTCTCTATCTGGAAAAAGAGTAAAAAACAGGCCGGCTTGACGTGACAAAGGCCCTTGCAAAGTGGAAACGATTTACCCCTTATCAAAGAAAAGTCTTATTTCTCTTTCTTTCCCTCGGTCTCCCCTGTTTAGCCGAATGGTGGACGCGGCTCACTCACTCTCATGGACGCTTATGGCTCGCGCCGTGCTTTGTACGCGAAAAGTGCCATAAGCTTATCTCCACTGGGGGCCCGTGGACTTCCGCTTGATCAACACCTACCCTCGCACCCTCCCCCTTTTTCACACTTCCGCAGCACGGAAAGCCCCTCCTGACCCCCTCCCCCACCCTCTTTCTCTCGCACTACTCCCCCTTTTCCCCCCTCCTCTCTCCTTCTCTGTGTCTCTCCCTCTCTCTTCTGCTCTCCTCTCTCGGGCTGTCGCCGTCTTAAGCGTAGCATATTTCAGCCGCAAAGTCTCGCCTGGCTAACTGCAGAGGGACGCCTGCCGCGGCGGGGGACGAAGGGGTGTCGATCTGACAAGCTGACTTGTTAGAAAACTTTGTCCTCCTCTCTGCGGGCTGAGGTTGGGACTGAGGTTTGTGCGGAGAGAGCGAGAGAGAGGGGGGGGGACAAGGAGAGAGAGAGAGAGAGAGAAAGAGAATGCCGCTCTCTGCAGCGGGGAAGAGGCGGGGGACATGGAGACTGAGGTGGCGGTGGTCAGAGCGTGAAAGAGCGAGAAGGAGAGCAGACAGTCGGTCGAGAGGAGCGCGGCTTGCGGAAGAAGAAGCGGAGGAGAGAAAGTGAGGGAGCGTGGGGAGGCGCGACGGTTAGAGGAGGGGGTGCGTCGTCCTCGGGCCATCGCAATGATCATGTTCTCCCTCTCCGCCCTCCCCGTAAGAGTCTTGGAGAACGCATCGTCCGTTCGCTTGTCTCCCCGTCCTCTTCCTTGGCCTGCCC
>NW_026267137.1:327096-328905 GCF_000697945.3 Frankliniella occidentalis
CCCTCTTGCCCCTTCCTACCAAAACCTTTTTCTCCATAATTTATTCTTGTCGTCGCTGGCCCGCCCGGCCTGGGGCGATTTGAGTTGCGCTCTTGTACGCGGATGTTTTTCTTCCAGCGGCAGCAGCAGCACCAGGGAGTTCGAGTTCAACTCGCCCCAGGAGCAAGCTGCCCACGCTGCCTCTCTAAAAGAAAAAAATATGCTGTTTTTTCCAACTTTTTAAATGCTAATTTTTCAGCTGACAGTAGTACTGGTAATCTTTGTATTACATCAAATTACCGCTCCAGTTGTTTTTACAACCAATACAACCACCCCAAATGGGCACAACGGACCCATGAGGCAACTATCATCAGTAAATAAATTCAATTCTCGCCAGTTGCACAGTAGCTGTATTTCGACATGAAGGCAATCCAGGAACCTTTCTGGTTGAGACTGGTACTTGCAAGTTGGCTTTATCCATGCCTTTTAAAGCAATCCTTTTTCTTTTAGAGTGCACCACCGCATGGCTCTCCTGCTTTTTTAGACAAAGTTATTGCGTCCTGAACACATCTCTGCTGGGCCGAACGCTGAGAGGGACGATAGCCATTGTTGGCCGAAGAGGACCGTGGTCAGGGAGGCTGGAGCAGGGACCGTTGGTGTGCGACGACCGATGGTCGCGGGTAGCGGCAGCGGCGGGAAGTGTCTCGGTCTACAGGCAGGCCAGCCGCTTGCGGACGGCCCCTGCCTGCAGAGCGGTGGCGGCCACCACTGCCGGGCTGCGCCGCTGGGCGTTAGGGTCATCGAATTTTCGGCATACCTAGCCAGCGAAGCGAATAATAGGTGTTTTGCGAGCCAGCGCGCGGGCCTGGGCGCGGGGGTGGTGGAGGCGGAGGACGAGGAGGGAGTGGATGGGGCTAAGGGCGGACCTGGCCGACTGCGATTCTAGTGGGAAGCGAGTTATCCCGGCTGGGTTGTGCGCTCTCGCCGGGAGTATACCGCGTTCCCGACCTCCCCAGCACCGCACCGCTGCATCCGCGCTGTAGTGCGGCCGACCGGCCGACCGTCGCTCGATGAGGATGGCTTTTGTGAGTGGAATTCCGCATCCTTTGAAAACGGTTTGCTTTTCCAGACTCCGGCATCTAGCATCAGGCGGTGTTAGGTCGGGTAGTAGCGAAAACGAACCTTTCTCGTTTTAAGCTGAAATAAGATAGAGACCCGTCAACATCATGGCTCTGTTTCAGAGTCGGAAAAATTGTTACCTTTTTCTTTATTTTTATTTTTTGACATCTTTTGCGGCATTGTGGCTGTGCACTGTGTGCGTATTGCCACGGGGTGTGCGCGCGGACCACCCCTGTCGGTCCCTCGACTGTGAAATTCAATGATAACGTGTGGTATTGAGGACCGACTGACTCCACTTTCCAGGACGCACATCCTCGCAAACGTCCCCTCCCCCCTTTCCTCTCGCATCACTTTCCTTCCTCCTATCCCTCTGCCAGTTTTCCTCTCTCCCACGCACACCTTCCCCCTTCTTTCCTCCTCCTTCGCTTTGAATTCTCCCCGAGGAGGAGGCAGCGGTCTGTGGTGGCGGCCTTTCCCCCCGCCGCCCCCTTTGCTCCGCTACCCTTTCGGTCCCCAGGGCTTGGCGGGGCAGCGCCGGGCCGCCGGCGGGCAGGAGTGGGTGGGTGGTCCGATCACCTAATCTGAAGAGCCATAAATACAATGTAATGGTCTGCATATATTCGGCAGGGTTATCCCCTCCCCGATACAGGGTGGCCGGACGTGTAGCCACCCTTGCAATGCGGGTTGCCACACCACGTCTCTCCCCCCCCC
>NW_026267137.1:328955-332019 GCF_000697945.3 Frankliniella occidentalis
TCTCCCCCCCCCCTCTCTCTCTCTCTCTCTCTCTCCCTCTCTCTGTCTCTCTCTCCCTCAGTCGCTTCCTCTTCCTCCGCGCTTCCACATCCCTTACGCCAGCCTTTGCCTCCGCTGTCCTTCTACACGCACACCATGTGAGGGTGCGAAGCGGGCTGGTCGTTGACGTGAGGGCGCGTGACGGAAAGTATGTGCCTCTGTGTAAGAGAGAGAGACAGATAGAAAGAGTGTATGTTTGTGTGTGTGTGGAGGGGGGAGGGTGAGGTGCAGTTCAAGTTTTGCAAGGCGTAATAATGACCCCCACCCGCTATCCTTGTCTAAATGTTGACTTGCTCATTATGGGCTGGCGGGAGGGGCAGGCAGGCGCCTCAGCTCCCATTCACCCGGTGTGGTGCTCCGTCCCCCTTACTTCCCCTCTCCCGCGTGAGATGAAAAATTCATTCGCACTTCCCATTGTCCTCGGTGACCTTGTTCTGCTCGCGCGCCCCCGTGTTACTTAGGCCGCTTGTGTGCGCGACCAAAGAGCCGCCTTGTTTTACCGATTCGCTTAACTTCGCTCCGAGAACGACGAAGATCCACTCTTTATCATCACCGTTTCATCGCATTACATATGAATTTCAGAATTTTCACCAATTGGATAATTGAGCTTCCCGTGTGTCGTGCTCACTGTCGTGCCTCGCGATACATGAGGCAGCTCGCGCAGTACAGCGTGGCACTGGATCTGGCCTGCTCTAAACAACGCTGTGGCTGTGCTACGCCTGTCTAAGTCTTGGCGTCGCCCTTTCAAATGCATCTTTTTTGGGACCTTCTATAGAATTAACAGTAAACTGGTTGGGGTCTCGTGCCGCCAATACATTGGCGTTTCCCTGAAGAACGCCAACCCTTCTCGTTCAAAGACGCCCAGACTTGGCGTTCTGAGAAGAAGAACGACAAAGCAGAGTACACACTTAACGCTTATGAACATTTTTATTTAGCCGGCCACTTTTTATTTAAGCACGTTCACAGAACTCAGTAAGCTATGAATGAACAGAGATCTTTTTAGGGTATGGCAAATTCGCCATTTGGATTTGCATTCAAGGGTGCTCGCTACTCGGCCCTGCTGCTCGCTAGCCTCACTCTATCGTGGCCCAATAACAACTTTCACTCAGTCATTTCCAGCCGTGCGAACCAAGTGACTGGCTGTTGGAGGCTCATTGCATGCTCGCCAGCATTATCATTCTGGTCACGGCCCGCGCCGCCTGGTGACGATGGAACTACCTCCAGCGTCTCGGCCATAACTGGCGTGAGAACGGCGAAGGGCCCCTATTGTCGTTTATTTACAAACCTTTAATGTTTGACGATTAGTCGCGCTGTGAGGAAGAAAGAAAGTAACGTTTGTGCCAGTAGTATTTTCTTCTGCGTTGAGCATTGTGTTGAACAGACATAGGGCTTACCGTTTCGACACACACGCACACAGTTAGGCTACTGGTGGCCCTTGGCTCCAGGAGGCACTCCCCACCCCCTTTCATCTCTCTCGCACATTCTCCGCACGTCGGTGCCTTTCACTTTCTTTATCCAGCAGCCCCCCTCCTCCCCCTTTCTCCCCCTTCCTCCACCCTATCTTGCGCACGGACAATCAGGGAGGGAAAATTGAGAAGTAAGCCTGTTTGCGATACGGCAAACCCGGCGGCAAAGCGCTGTTTATAGCAAGGTGGGAGGGGGGGGGGGATGAAATCAGCTGTTGTGTGCCACCGCCAGCTGAAGAGCATCGCTCACGCTCAATAAATGTTGTTGACGTGCACAGGCCCCAGGCAACGTATTTAACGTAACCAGTTATTAAGTCCACTATGGATGCTTGCCGCCACCTACAATAACTTGACTAAGACTAACCTGGAGCAGGCCATTCTTTCTACCGCTGAGGTATACAAATGTGTCAATGCAGAAGTGTGCAACCCCAGCCCAAAGTCACCTGGTGTATGTGCCCATTCAATTTGGAATCCGCACAAATCAACATACGTAGTCTCTTTTATTGTTTCTTCATACCCTGTTCTTTTTCTTTTCTCTTCGTTTTGACTTCTTGACTACTTCTTTTTTTTGTGGTTGGTCGTCAAAATGCAACATCCCGGGCTGCTGTGTAGGAAAGCCCTGGACCGCTGTGTGGTGGTCGGTGGAGAGGTCATCTGGGGTCCGAGCGTCATCGCCGAGTTGATTTACCGAGGGGTATTACCATATTTACAAATTCATTAGACCGCCCCTTTATCTGGGAGGCCGGCTCTGCGCGCGTGGAGAGAGGTGTCTGGCGCCCGATTCTGAGATATGTCCTCCTTATCATCCGCTTCCTTTGTCTCGCACCCCCCTCCCCCCTCGCTCTCTCTCTCTCTCTCTCTCTGTATCCTCCCTCCCCCCTCCCCTCCGCGCTTTTTCTTACCTCACTCATCCCTTCCTGCCACAAACCCCCTCCTCTCTGCCGCTTTTCCCCCTTTTTTTCCCTTTGACTCCGGGCGGTGCGAGCCTGGGCTCACCCTCGCTGGGTTTGCGGTGGGTCGTTCTCGGTCCTGCGAGATTCATCAACTGTATACGTCGGGTTTTAAACGAAGATGGAGTGGGTTCGACTCCCAGCGGGGGTCCTTAGCCACCCTACCTTGTTGGTGCAGACACCCTGCTCCCCCTGCTCCCCCTGCTCACCCTGCTCACCCGCACTCTCCCGGGCCCCGCCCTTGCGGCCCGCCCCAACCCCACTCTGCACATACATCTCGAACTGCCCTGCCCTCCGCTCCCAGCGACTCCTAGCAACCTTGACCTCAATGCTCAGTGATTTTCACAGCGGCGGCGCGCCTGTCTGACAGCACATCACGCTCAATTGTACGCTGTACCAATTCTTACGTTGTTTACTGTACACTTGTCAATTTTTGCTATTTTCCTTCGTGTTTTATCATGATACCAATCTTGTTACTTCAGAAGCTTTACGATAGTAATCATGTTGAAGCAATACACTGTCTCGCGTTACAATACTACGCACTTGTGCCGCATAAGCGTGCAAGTGGTCATTTAATATTCACCCAGTCCCCCTTCTCTTCGCAAATCC
>NW_026267137.1:332849-335581 GCF_000697945.3 Frankliniella occidentalis
AACCCCCTGTCCCCTCCCTCAGCTCTTCCGCCACGGGTGTCGCGCTCTGCCCCCGCTTTGCATGTTGCGTATTTCATTTCATACAGTTCATCCTCATCAGACCAGCGTCGCGCCCGAGTCAGGAATCATACATTAGGTTACCCCTGACTGTCCTTTGGTCCGAGCAGAATAAACCTTTGATATTCACAACAATGTCCCTCCCTCCCCTCTGTGTCGACCCGCCAATCCTTGAACGCATCCACCACCACCCTCCCGCTTTTCCGCCCCCGTGCAGCATCCTTGAGCGAGCCTTGAAAAGCACTTTATCACTCCAAATCTCTTTCGTCCAAGTATCTCTCTCGTCTCCGCCTGCCTCTCTCCGTCCTTTACTCTCACCCCCTTCGTTTAGTCTTACCATTCCGTCAACAGACAAAATCTATGACAGTTTTGATGCTTATTTTGGGTTTTTGGTAATAATTCGTACAACACATCGATCCTTTTTGATTCCGACTTAACATCAGGCCAAATCGAACGAGTTCGTGACAGCACCCTCTATCGCATCCTACAGCCACCTTCCGCCCTCTCTTTGTCCTTGTCCCTTTTCCCGAGCGCCTGTCAAATCCACTTTCCATGTCCTGGTTGTGATGTGCCTTTATTGTGACCATTGACCTAGTCAAATGCTTCGTAAGCTTTGCCTGATCTCCTGCTTGAATGTCTTTGTCCAGTGATTTGTACCAAAATTATTTATTTTGCTTGCTAAAATTAGTTCGTTTATTTCTGTGGGAGGCAGCAGCGGGAGTACAAGCAAGTTTCTCATCCGCTTACTTTTCTTACCCTCTCTTGGGTCCACTCAGCTCATTTCCGGAAGTTCCGCTTCCTGTTCGTCTATCTCTCTTGCAACCCCTTGCCCCCACACATAACAGGGGTGTGCACGCTGTGTTCCGTCTCTCTCCCTCTTTCTCTATCTCTCACACACCCCCGCGCGCACACACACACTCACACACACACACACAGTTGAGCTTGACCTTCTGGTTCCATGGAATTTCGGGAGAGCTAAATGTGTTTAGGCGAGGCTTTTACCTTGTGCCGAGGGGTTTTTCCCGTCATTTAGCTTGCCACTCCCCTAACGGATTCCCGTTTCTTTGAACTCTGTTCAGTAACACATGTTTTGTTTTTGTGTTTTAGGTCAGTGATGTCAGCATAACTATGGTTAGCTAGTGAGTGGCGCGTCACCGAAGTTTTGTGAGTATATTAAACCGTCGAAATTCTATTCATACTTTTTCCGATTTTCCTCCCCACTTAAATATCTTGTTTAATTATTTCCTGACGTTCGATAGCACAGTTTTGTGAATAATTTACAATATTACTGTTTTTAAATATATTAACAGAAATCCGTCGGCAAGCCAACACACTTGTTATGAAAATTCATATAACTATGGCCTGTCGGAGCGTTCAAAACAGAAATGTGTTCTTTCATATCACTTCCCTCTTGAGCACTGCTTAACTTTTTTTAAAAGTTACTAGTCACTAAGCAAATTTTCTAGTAAACAGTTGGCAGTGTTGAGCACTTTATTAGGTTAATGTATGCAAACTTCAGAAACTTGGCAACATTTTTTCTTTTACCCATCCTTTACACCGACTAGCACAAAATCCCCCGCAGACCAATAACTTCACACTCGAGCTGCTGTGACTTCAAAAAGGCCTGCAGCAGGGCCACGAGCCTATCAGCATGCACCGAGGGCGCTAAGGAACCCCCTGAATACAATCGCCTGCGAACGAATAGTTTGGGAACACGGATCTAGGGCTTATTGTTCAGGCCAGTGGACCATGGCCTCATGATAATAATGCCGGGGAGACGAGGCAAGAAGAGAAGTAGGGAGGGTGGCGAGGGGAAAGGTGGGAGGGAGCGGGTGCGAGCGGGATCTTCTTTGCGAGTTTGGGAGGATGAAGGTGGCAAGACGAATGAAGATGGAGGGAAAGGAACACTCCACCCCTTTGCCTCCCCACCCACTCAACCTTTTCTGCCCTCAAGACGTCGTTGACACGTTAGGAATTTGGAGGGCGATGTAACAAGTTCAGGTATTAAAAAATGTGTGTTAGTTTGATTAATCCAGTTCTAAACTCTTGTCTCCCTCGCTGCTCTTGTTTATTTTTTTTATTTTTTTTTTCATTTGTTAACGTATTCAATGCACATTGTTTCATATGCTTGCGTTGGCAAAGACCATTTACACTTCTAACATTTGTCAATGGGACATTTGCTAATCGCTCGCCTACGAGAGTGTGAATCAATACGCTGGAAGCCCGCAGGTACTATACATTCCCATACTGGGTTTGCAATTGTGCTCTCCTTCAATTCAAATTCTAAGAAACACAGACATCAGGCGCGAAAAAAATGTGTATATATATACAAAAGACGCCCTCTGCAATGCAATTTATTATCCGTTATAAATTTGTCGGTGTGGCAAGTAAAGCTTTTGTTGACTGGCAGCAGCTTGGCAAGGGTGGCAGGTCGGGGTTACCCGCTGGTGGGCGCGGTGTAGGGACACGGCAGCAGTGGGAGGAGGAGGGTGGTGGTGGCGGGGCGCGTGTGCTTCCGCTGGGAAAACCGCGAGACAGCTCTGTGACAACGCCTGACACACCTCACTAGCGCGTGCCCTATCTCCCGCGGGAGGGAGGGCGCCGCGCCGCGCTCTGTCTCGCGGAATGGTAATCAGACGCTGTTGCCTTTAGCGATCTCTCCCCACGCCCCCCCC
>NW_026267137.1:335631-342143 GCF_000697945.3 Frankliniella occidentalis
CTCTCTCTCTCTCTCTCTCTCTCTCTCTCTCTCTCTCTCTCTCTCTTACCTGTCTCCAGCAGGTGAGCAGGCCACCTCACTCGGCGTCCTGTTGGATATGTAACCGACTGTATCGGTATGGAAGGATCGCGAAGAGATAACCGTAGCTGGCACTACGTGGCGACTCACGCATGCACTTTCAAACCCAGTTTACTCGTTTATTCCGGAGATTGAAACAAAAACCACCGAAAATTAGCGCATGAACATGACAATATAAAATATTACACTTGTTAAGCATGCTTTGTGCTTTCAAAACTGTACTGAGGCGGTGCTTTCTTGTGTTGAGTAGTTTTTTCCTTTGCTGTACTTTCTAAGTACAAATAGACGCGCCTGCCATTCTAGGAGGATAGTTTTGCACCTTGTCACAGAGAGCGGTCGAGCTGTTCTGCGTAATAGGGTGGGTGAAGGGCGCGCCTTTCATTGGATTAGCTTCTTTATTAAGGAGCGTTCTGTCGGCAAGCGGAGCGAACTAATGGCGTAGCCCTTGTTCAAATTGAGCGGAAAATTGGACACATCCTCTCTGTCTGCTTTCTATTTGTTCGTGTGTGTCTGCGCGCGTCTTGCACCCACAGCCACAGGCCACAACTTTAGTTGTTTAATGTGGTTTAGAGAACTCGTGCAACTAACCTAGAAAACCAAAAATACAAAAATTCACCTGACAGGTATACTGCAAACGTGTGTCAATATTATCATGCCTTGTTTGCACTTTCTTACATAAAGAAATATGACTAATCCGGGGTCACTGCCTCTTTGGCATGTAGGCATGTCTGTCGTTCCCTTATCACGTAACCCGGCAGTCACAAGCTTTTTTTGTGTGTTTGCCTTGCAAATTAATACAGGAACCCACTTTCTCTCCCAACAGCGCCAAGGTTATTTATGCATGAGCCCTCCGCTCAGAAGGGATTTCGAAGGCGCAGGCCGTAGGGCGGGCGCGAGGGACGGTGGGAGGGGGAGTGAACATTGCGAAAGGGCAGGGGCAGGGTCTGGACCCAGGCCCCAGCAAGCAGGAAATGATGGTGACATAATTATTGTGAAGTGGATGTGGCAAGGGAAGGAACGGAGAGGGAGGGAGAGAGGAGGGGGTGGGACAGAGAGAGGTTGCTAGAGGTTCACATTGCCGGGGCAAAATGATTATGCGCGTCTTGTTACTGGCCCCCGTATATATACTGCCTTGCCTTTGTGTGGTCTTAGCCCAAGTTTTGTCTCATCCCCTCTCTCACTGCTGTTCTATTGCTCACAGTATTGTCCCCTTCCCGCCTATTTTGATCAAATTCTGGTTGACTTGTGTTGTTGAATACTTGCTGGCGAAAATGGAACACTCCAGTAGGGTAAAGACGATTTCTAATTTTTCGAGGAAAAACGGAAAACTTTGATGGAAACTCCTTCGACCTCGCCTCAGATTTTGCGTAATCTTCTCAAAAATTTTGGGAAAATCCCCTATTTTTTCTCGAAATCTATGAAGTTTTTCTTAAACCAAAGGGAGTCCCTTAAAAATTTTCCGTTTTTCTTTGAAAAGGAGACATTGTTTTTACCGCAGGGGGACGTGCCCTAAATTCACTGGCCATATGTAAACATTCGTTAAAATCTTGCAAACTTGCAGCTTTCATTAAATGTGCGAGGGCAGAGGAGGTGCAAAGTTCACGAGTTGAGTAGACCTCCGCAGCCTCCGGGACTTTGTGCGGCCACTTCATGTAGTAGCAGCTCCTTCCTCTCCCCTTCTTCGTTTGGAGCCAGAAGGGTTGTCGTTACACACACATGTGACGGGCTGGACGCCGGCCAGCTGAGTTTCCCCGCGGAGTTTTCCCTCGTCTGAATAACAATCCGAGAGCCAGAAATATGATCCGTCATTGGACCGCTGCCACAGCACAGCACCGACAGACCAGACCAGTGCCCCCTGCTGCAGCCCGGTCGCTTCAGCCCCCCTCCCCCTCTCCTTTCCACTCTTCTTCATATAAGTTCACTCAAGTCCAAATCTTCCGTCAGAATTATCCCTACACATTCTCGGTAATTTCTCATTCATTCCATACATGAAAGTAATGTCGTTTAGAGAATAATGTTTTAACATAGTCAGATCAAAAGACCTTGCTGTTTTATAAGCTCGAAAGAAATATTTCGCAATCAGCATTATTTCGGAGGGTCACTAAAAAAAAACTGTTGTCACATTTCACCAACCTCCACGGTGGCGTCGTTCCATTGCCATTTTAACTAACCACTGTTTCCCGCTTCTCTGGATTTCCTATCGTGAAATAATGTGGCTGAAAAGAAACAAAAGTTGCGACTGCTATTGTCTCCTTTCTTTCTCTTTCCGACTTGACTTCCTTCTCCACATCCCTCCTGCAAACTGTGTGTGAGTGGGACCTGGACACGGCCCGCCGCTGCAGTGCCAGTAAGTTCACGGCAAAGTTACAAATCGACGTGAAGTGGAGGACGCTACAACGGATCGAGTCGTTGAGGAGAATTCTGTTGGAGCTTGGGCAGAGTTGTGAGAATAGCGGTTAATGGCGTTAAAGTAGGGTCGAAAGAGTTGTGGGCGTTCTGCAGCACTGCTAAAAACGTGGCGTGATTTAACGTTGCCTCTTTACGAAAAACATGTCATTTAATTAGAAACAAAACGAGAAGCCTTGTTTATGGCAGTTTTGCGTTAAATTAACGCCTTGGCATTGATGTTTCTTTAATTTTAACTCAAATTACCGCCAAAATTATGTTTAAAATTCTATAGAAAGTCGATCAGCACTAATAAAAAAGAATTCTTGTGTCTCCGCTAGATTTTTATCAAGATTTCTGTTCATGATTTTAATAGAGAACCTTTCTTGAAATTAGTAATTGTAAGGGCCATGCAAGTTGGTGATTGTGAGATGACGGTGTTTGATTATCGTTGGTAGAAGAATCATGAACTCGCTGCTTTACCCTGTCGTGTGCGATGAGAAGTTAAGTGCTGGGAGGAACTTTTTGCTGTGGTTTACTGTTGTCTCTTCGTTGGGAAATTTGCCTGAGTAGGGCTTTTTACTCGCTTACAAGGTGTGGCACTCGGCGCGCTGTGCAAGCCGTTTTCTTGCCACCACTATCCCTCAATAGGACTGTAGAGTGCGAGAGAGGGAGAGGGAGGGAGAGAGAGGGAGAGAGAGAGGGGGGGGGGATAGAGGATGAGCGAGATGGGAGGGGAGCAACCCTGTAAACTCAACAAATTCACCGGTTTCACACCATCAAGCTTCCGCCTCCAAAGCAACTTGCCCAGCTACCCCCACCCCCTCAAAAAAATTGACTCCCCTTCCCCACCCTATCTCCCTCACCCATTTCTAGTGGGGTCCGTAGTCCACACCTAAAAAACAACCCCCTCAACAACACCCCTCTCCCCCTTTCCTCCTTACCCTAACTTGAGCCGCCGGACCTTCCCTTCTTCAGCCTACCCCAAGGAGACGAATCCGAGTGCTGTTGGTGGGGGCAGTCGAGTTCAGAAGGTCTGCTGGGACGAGGCGGGTGTGAGGCAGAGGAAGAGGACCAGTCAACGTCTCCAAGTGAAATCTGAAATCCTCCCTTCCGGAAACTGATTTACTTCAGCAACGCGAGCTGAGCTGCAACGTGGAGATTGGAAGCAGATCTAACGTGTCCTTTATGAGCACTGTCAAACAATTTGACTGTTGGTCAGTAGGTCTAGTCGAATGTGTCGGTTCTCTAAAAATCTATCAATAGAATAGTGCCCTCTTTCTTTTTGAACGTTAGCATGAGGTTGTTCTACGCTTGTTAGCACTGTTAAATTCTGGCAAATAAATGCTCTGCAAAGCATGGAGACGCTTTGCAAATGGCCAAGGATTCAGATACTTCGGAGATCACGAAACATCGCTTTGCAATTCTTAAGCGATATTTCACAATTCCGAAACTATTGCTATGTATTTGCGAAGTATTCATTCCCTTCGCTGCTATTTGAAACTAGACTTTGTAGACTTTTAACAGTGTGGGTCGATATGCCAACGCGCTGAGTATTAAACCAAAAACTTTTCTTTTTCTTTATTGTGTCGTATTTTGTATGAAGGACGATATATTAGAATCGAGCAAGTAGGACGTGCCATCTACTTATTCTTCATTAGAACCATAGCGCATTAATTACTCCCTGGTGGCGCGCAACAGGGTGTGGGACGGCAGGGTGTGGCGCAGGCCAGGGTTAGGACCTCTTCAGGTGCCCACTGCCTCTTCGAGGATAAAGTCTTTTTTTTTCTTAAATTAAAATTTTAATACCCCCCCCCCCCCCCAGACACACCCGTATTGTAATTTTACTATACATTTGTGGCGATTTTCCTACTCGCTTCGGATTTTTCCCATACCATCTTCGCGTATGGGGAAACTTCTATACACTTGCCGGAATTTTCGCATCCCATATGACGTATAGGATATTTGCTATCCATTTGTTTGGTAAAAGTCCAAACATTTTTCCAGGGAATATTTCCAATGCGACGGAAGCCTGTGATGTAATAACTCTTTAATAAGGTTCGGTGTGGCGTGGGGGGATTATTTATGGTTGGGAAAACACTAGCGTGAGGAAATAGGTTTGGTACCGAGCGGATTAATAAATTAAGACCTACTTTTCACTTAAATACGGCGTTACAGCTGCATCGGCCCCCTCTCTCCTCTTTGTTTATCAGTATCCCACCCTGACCCCTCGACCCTTGCTTTACTCCCCCTCTCCCCCCCCCCCCCCCCCCTCTGTGTCTCCCCCTCGCTCGCCCACGCGCTCTTGACTTTCCACGCCAGCGGACTTCTTCTGCTGTCATTTACTTCCCCCTCCCCTCTTTTCGGCCCCGAATCTCTCCCCACCCCCTTTTCTCTCTATCTTCGTGTATTCGCGGGTCCTCATTTTCATGAATTAAAATTGTACATTCATAATTGAATGCTACCGATATGTTGACCAGCATTGTGTGATTATTTGCCTGTTGCAGTAAGCACTCGACACCAAAGAATAAACGACCGGCTAAACTATGGCGAATGAGTTTCAGTAAAGTTATCCAGGCAAAGTTGTTCTTCTGCTGTGTACACGAGACACACATTCCTTATTTGCCTAGGTTCCGTCATTTGTTTTCTGTGCCGTTGCCTCACCCGGTCACAAAACCGGCTGGCATGGTCCCTTGCATACGTCTTTGTCAGCCCGCCTCTTTGCAAGAGCGAAAGAGCGAGAGTGAGTGAGGGGGAAGGGAATACAGAGAGACCAGTGAGAGAGAAGGAAAAGGGGGGGGGGTGTAGAGGAAGAGAGAGTAGAAATGTCGTCCGTCACTTTCACTCTTCAGGCCACACAACGCGTCACAACGCTACACACAGTACATTGCAGAGCCTCGACCTTCACACATGCATCCGCTTGCCTAGGACGCCTAGGCCTAGGACCCTGCGTGCGCGCGCCTCTTCAGTGTGTGAGTGTGTGTGTGAGTGTGTGCACGCCGCGCATGCTTGTATGCGTGTATGTACCGGCCTCTCTGCGTAAGAGCAATTTTCACCTCGCTACTACTCCACACCTCTTTCGTCTGTCTCTCTCCTCTAAACTCGACCCTCCGTGTGTGCTCCCCTCCGGGTGCCGCCAGCCTCGCCGGCGCCTCACTACCGCTTTCCTTTGTCTACCTTCCGAGTAAAGAGCGAGGGGAATTTTTTATTTCGTCGTAGCGAGTACTTTTAACGAGCTCGTGCTTGAGTTTTATTTTCTAATTTTACTTGTGATTTTGACTGACTGGCAGTCCTGGTTGTACTGGTGTTTAAATGCCCCCCAAAATTGAGTTTTTGGACCAAGTACATTAGACTTGATTCTTAGTTTTTCAAGTAATTATGTATTAATTTATGTGATGAATCCTTGAAAAAACAAGAATAAAGTAATGACCAAGAACTCAGGTTTTTTTGGTGTACTTCAATCAACTCTGTTTTGAAGCTTGAGCAAGGGTTTCTGTTCAGTGCTTCGATCAAAAGATTGATTCGTGTCTAGTCACCAGTCTAGGTGTGCGTCATTAGTTTTGTTCGCTACAAAAGCGGCCCGAGTCTTTCGCTCTGCTTCCGGGGAAGCCGTGGGCTCTGCTCTGCTCTCCGTGGACCCACCACGCGACGAGGCTCTGAAAGCGACTCGAGCTAATAGGGTTATCGATGGGGCAGTGCGCTTGGAGTGGCTATAGGTCCGCAGAAGATGGAGCCCAGCGTCTTCCCTTGCAAGCTCATGCGGTCCCGGGATGGTCCGAAACCTATAGGCCCGGAGCCGTTAAACGGCTTCACCGTATACCCACAAAAGGCAGTTCGGAAGAGCATACCGATGACGGGCTGCGCGATAAAGCGGCGTCTGAGTGACCCGCAAACAACAGGCGTGTCCGAAAGCATGAGGTTCTCGACCACTTGAAAAATAAAAGCAAGTGTGTCTCCCTTGTACCTTGCTTCCCCTTACTCTCCCGCTCGCTCTTGTGCCTCGCTCGTTCCTCGGCTGGAATCTCCGTCCCCTCCGGACGAAACGGAGC
>NW_026267137.1:342193-343643 GCF_000697945.3 Frankliniella occidentalis
CCCCCGCCCCCCTCCTCGCCTTGTGGCGCTCTTCTGCGCCGCTCTTGCGCTTCAGGTGGCCTCCTCCACGCCCCGCTCGTTCTGCTGGCTTTGCCTCGTTAGGCAGCGAAAGACAAGGTAAAAGATCGCCGCGAAGTAGCGGTGCGGCACAAAACGCTCGAGAATCCCGCCAGAAAGATCTGGGGCTCGTGGCGGGCTGCTTTCGAGTGCGGCGGAAACCATCAAAATTAGTTCGGAGCTATTAAATTTTACAAGTGCCCGGAGCCACTTTGTTTTGCAGTGGTACCACCACCACCACTGCCACGTTGTTTCGCCGAGACGCAGGCTGAGGTCAGCCGCGTTGACAGCAGGCTTGCTGCCCAGAATTGTTTGGGAGCTTAAGTTGTTGCTGCCTGTTTGACCGTCGTGGGCCGCCGACTTCTCGCTAGAGACATTTCCCTTACGAGCACTGACGTTTCAGAAACAGAATAACAGCACGTTACCTTCCCTTCCAGGCAGCTTGCCCAGGGACTCCCTAACCACCCTTAACAAACGAACGCCATGAAATTCGCTCTTTCCCTCCCTGTTCCCCACGAATCGCCAAAAGAGGACACTTAGACGTCGGCAAGGAGTATTGTGTGCAAACCTTTATATGGCGAGGCAAAAAAGAAAAGAGCTGGGCGGAGCTGGCTGGAGGAATAGTGGATGGGAGGCATCCGGGGGGAAAGGGGGGGGGGCGGTAGCGGCTCCGGGCGATGCTTGGGTGTTATGACCAAATTAAATCTCGCTCTCGGCTCGGGCGTCGTCATCCCAGCCGGACAGTCAGCCGCCGCCGTCGGTTTGGGGGGGGGGGGGGCTAAGGCCATGGCTGGACCAGAAGCTGCAACAGCAGGGGGCCTCGTTGCTGGGGGTGGCGCTGCAGGCAGCACCACAATGGGCCCGTCTGTCCCTCCTGCAGGGCCGTACCCGCTCACGCCCTGCCCCCTGCTCAGCCCAGTCCAGCCCCTCCTCGGCCCTCCTCCTACCCCCTCCAATTTAGCTTGAGAAGGGAATGTACGCGGGATTAAGAGTCATGCCCGCCCGCCGCCGCACGGCCACCTTGGCGTGGCGATTCTCTGGCTCTTCTTTCTCTCACCCTCATTCTTCCATTCACCCGTCCCTCTCCCTTCCCTTTCGCCCCCCCCCCCTCTCTCTTTCTGCTTATCCTGTGTGTTACTCCCCTTTATTTTTTTTACACTTTCGCACTCTCAGCGTCCCTTTCCTTCCTGTCATCGCCCTTTTGTCCAAGGGGAGAGAGGAGCGTCCCCCCCCCCCCAAAAAAAAGAACCCTCCACAGCTCCAGGTGGACGGAGGTGAAATACTGCCCCAGTTTTGGATCTCAACGCGTGAAATCGATTCCGCGTTGTTTTTGTCTAGGACCAGGGATGGTTTTTACACGCGTCGGTGCATTTGCGCGGTCAAGGGGTGGGGG
>NW_026267137.1:343693-353601 GCF_000697945.3 Frankliniella occidentalis
AAGGGTTGGTTGACAGAAGGAGGAGGGGGAAAAGAGTAGAGGAAGAGGAGGGAGAAGCCAGAGGAGCGCAAGGGACTTCCTCGGCAAAATTTGTATAAAGAGAAGACGGTTGAATAGACGTAAGGTAAATGAGGTGAGTGCACAGTATTACTATTAAACCTAACTTCGCCTCGTGCATTTTTTACTCTTTTATCCAGTAAATAGACACACCTCATAAAGCATTTGGTGTTTTATTCTTTTCCGTCAACATTATATTTTTCCTTTTTTTTTCATCACAGCGTCAAGAAGGAAAGCCAAGAGGCTGCGGTGGGCGGCGGTTGGTGGTGCTGCAGCCCCCGGCCCGCTCTGTGCACCAACACTTTTAGACGGCATGGTTTTATACGGCCTAAGAGATCCATTTATCAATTAGCATCCCTCCCGCTCCCCCTGGCCTCCTGGACGGGGCTGGCGAGATGTTTTGGTCCAGAGAGGTGGCTGTGCTGTTGCTGCTGCCGCCGCCGCCTTTCTGGACGCAGTTTGTCAGAGCGGCCGCCGCGCCGCTCCGCCCCTAACCGGTCTCCGCACCACTCTGGGACCCTCGACAGCCCCGCCACTCCCCGCCACTCCCCGCCACTCCCCGCCCCTCCTCGCCTCGCCCCGCCTCGCCGCACCCCGCCACGTGGACGCGCGTGCACTGGAGAGACGCGGAAAAATCCTCTGTCAGCTTCACCGCACGCAAGAGGGGGAGAGGAAAAAATCGCTGCCAACACAACAAATGCGTCGGAAACTCTCCACGTTCCACTACTATTGTCGCGCAACACATTAAGCAATACCGTTGGAAAGCCAGCCCTGTGTGTACGACTTGCTTCTTGAGGGCTGACTTCTTGGCGGTGTCTGTGTGGGGGGGAGGGGGGGGTGATAGCGTGTGTGAGCGAGTGTGTACTACTGGTGGGTATGTTAAACATAAACAAGAATTTCGGTGCGGGTTTCCTCGAGTATTCACTCGCAGTTTGGCCCATTTAGCAAACGGCGCTTGTTTTCTTTCAAGACGTTTCAGGCTACCTGAGCTGTGGGCATATCGGAATCGAGTTGTCTGACATTTCGAGTAAAATCGAAGAGCCTGTGGCGGCACTTCGCGCACCGGCGGCGAGCCTTCCGGGACGTCGGTCGGCCGCTGTGAGAGGCGTCGTGCTCGTGGTCCGCACGTGCTTGGCGGCGTGGCGGCGTGGCGGCGAGGCGGCGAGGCGGCGTGGCGGCGTGGCGGCGTGGCGGCAGGGCGGCAGGGCCACGGGGGGGACACGGGTTTGCTTTCTACGCGTATCGTATCAGGGCCCTGCACAGCCCTCTGGCCGCCTCTGCTCTGTGTGTGTGTGTGTGTGTGCGTGTGCGCGTGCCTGACCCGGGTGACCGCACCCTGCCTCGAGCTCTGCCCTCTGCCGCCGTCCGTATCGTATTCCCAGATGACCCGAGCCCCTTCACTTGGCCCCTCTCCGCTCCACCCCTCCGCTCCTCCCTTACCACCCCCAAAGACTCGATGTCTTGTCTTTTTGACGACCACCGACATTTCCGCCTGTCAATTTCGAGCTGCTCTTTATATGTGTGTCTGCACTGCATGCGACATTCTTGATAGTATACACTCTAAAATGGGAAAAGGAAATTTTGTTTCGAGCGGCGTTGCGTTGCGCTCACTTCAGCACATCTGAAATAGATGCAACTTTGTCTCTCAAATAGAAACAGAGAAAGATATTTGAACTTAGGCTATAGTTACAGATTATAACTTTTCAGTAATTTGCTTCTATTTGAGATGTGCTGGAGAACGCGTCCTCGCACGATACGAAAGTGCCCTTTCCCATATAGAGTACACGATGCGAGTACTCGGAATATTCTCGGAATATGCCATACAAGTAAATTTGTTGATCCCCTTGCATTCGATCTTGTGGTTTTAAATCCCCCCCCCCCTGTTTACCCTCCTCTTTTGACCTGACTCTCCCCTTTGTCCCACCTCACTCAAGCCCCGCTCCGCCCACGCGAGGGTGTGCAAACATACAGCCGCCTGCTGACATGGGAGTCTCGGCATGCGCAGCGAGCAACTTCATAAGGGGCTAAGCTCAAAGTGTTCGTACTCTCCGCAAAGTTAAATGCGCTTTGTGAAAAAGTTAGATTTTGAGATGCAGTTTGAAGAAAATTGGGATTCGACGAATGTTGAATAATGAGAATCAATAACACCATCTGTCATCTTTACGAAAAAAGTAAAGTTGGCTTGCTCCTTGTGTTTTTGTTGAGACTTCATTTCCAGTTTGACTGAAGACAGCAGCAGTTAAGGTGGACTGCCTGCGAACTTGTAAGAGGATTGCGCTCTTTCGTGAGTCGTGGAAAATTATTGTCCAAGTTTGGTAAAAATTAAAAGAGCAATCAGATGGATATCCGCGCACGCTGCTCCTACTGACCGAAGCACTTTGCGGCGCGGGCCTTGGCGCCACCGCGGGCGGGGGCAGAGAAAGAGAGCACGAGTGTTTACTTCCGAACGCCTCCGAATGCGATTCATTGCGCCGGAACAAAGCCCGCACCGGAAGGAAGAAGTACTGCCCTGTCTCCTTCTCTCTCCCTCAAAAGAAGTTGTGCTCCTCTCTCACTTTTGCTGCTCGAGGAAGTAAAAGTTGCCAGCCCTTGTTGGGATGCAGTCGTGGTGTGGAGACTGGGTGCGGGGAGAGTTGAGGGAGTTGGAGTGAGGGGCCGGGAGAAGGTGGAGTCGGTTGAGGGGGTTGATTAATTGGCCAGTCGGATGAGGAAGAGTTCTCCTAGAACTCCGATTCGGACGGACGCTGGCAGGCAGAGGCCTCCGCCTTGCCTTCGTCGCCTGCTCTTTCCCGTCTGTCTGTCTGTCACTGGTGGAGAAGTGCTATGCGCCTACTGAATGCCAATGACGATAGTTTCCCCTTCCTTACAACCAAACCGCCTCAACATTTTTTTGTCCATTTTACTGCGTCAGCTGCGCGTGGTGCAGTGCGCCGTGTCAACAAATCTCTTCGTGAGACGCCCTGTCGTGGAAAAGCCCCTTTTGAGGCGCACGAGCGAAAATGTTCACTTTTCTTGACTAGTGACCGCATCGGTGCCCTTTTGCCCCGGAGGGGGGGAAATAGCGGGGAGGCGGGAGGGAAATAATCTGCATGCAGACAATAAACAGACACGGACGTGCCCGGGGCCGGAAACGGAACTCACTGAGGCGGCCGGAAGCACGGTAGGAATGGGCGTCGGGAGCGGACTGTACGCGTGTAGCACCGACTGTCCCTGCCCTGGTTGCACTTGCCTGTGTGATCTGTTCGGGATGGCGTCGATGGCCAATCATTGAGCGAAGTAGTTCCGAGAATGTGCGTTAGTGCATACTGCTCAACGTGTAGACGTTGTTGGTATTAAATGATGAGCCATGCCAACGATGTTACTGTAGTTCGGCGAAACAGGGCAAGAGCGACGTGGCACATAATGCTGCTGGATTGGAATACCTACCCTCTAATGAAAGGGAGTATTTCACTGCCTTTGCCCCGCACTTCTTGCGGATATTTATTGTTTTTACTTTCTCCTCGCCCTTCTTTCTCTGCTACGAAATTGGCTTCTAGGGTGCTCTAGGAAATCCTCCAATTGGCTAGACATTTCGTAGGATTCTAGTCAATATTCCGCCGGGTGGCGTTACGGTCCTCGGGAGCGTGATGAAATGGCGCACTGTTTGAAAGTCCTGAAACACGCCCAACTTTCGAGTAATGCCCGTCGAAGACTCTTTGTTGTGGGACGAGAGTTTCCACGTCCGACAACAATAACGAGTTGCAGTCGTAACATTGGAGGTCGTATACATTTTATTTTCAAGTAACAAATTCTATATTTGTCAAGTGACGAACTGTTGATAACTCGATTGTTATACTAAAAGAACTCTCCTAAACACTAACAGTTTTGAAATATTTCTCTACCAACCTGAAAAAAATTGACACCATTATTGATTTTATACCATTACGCACAGTTTATACCTAATCGTATTGGTTTACTTTTAGTATCTTCTTATGTTCATAATGGATTTGTTTGCACTCTTGAGTAATTTTTGTACACAATGAATGCATTTTAGGTGACAGAGTGCTCGTGTACACATTTCACTGCTTGGGCTAAACCCTGAGCAGAAAGACAGCGCGTTTAAATGAAAGGCGTCCTGTTGTTGTACAGCCCCTGGCCTCTCTCTCTCTCTCGCTGCCTCCACATGACGGCCCTGCTTTTCATAATTCACCGTTTGGTTTCGGCCCCGCTGCCCCGAGCCGAGGCCTGACTCGCTGGCGGGCGAAATGGACTGCTAAGTGACTTTTGCCTCATCCTTTTATTCCACTGGTTTTTCGCCTTTTCACACCGAGGCAGCGTCGCGTCTGCCTTTTCTTTTCACCAGCATGACGCGCACGCTGGCTTTGGGTCGTGCTGTGTGCTCGCGCGCCGTCGGCCGCACCTCGTGGAACAGGTTCAAGCCCCCGACACCCCTCGTCGTTGCGCCGGGGCTTTGACTTGGGTCCCGCCATCTCTTGTTGAACGGTGATGTGGTCGTGAGGTGAGTCCTCTGGGATAGGGGTGGGTGTATTCGCAAACTGTTTGGCGAGTACGACCTTCTCTCTCCCTGCCACGGTGATGACTATCGCTGTGCGCGTTGACACGGCTGCGATCGGCAGTTTCGCATTAAAGGCTAATCGCTAGAGGCTTGATCCTGCCCCCATCCCCCTCTCCCTCTTTTCTCTCATCGATCGCTATTGTTTAGCCATCTTATTCTCTCATCGTCAAGCCTTATAAAGTCGCTCGGGCACGCGGAGAGGGGGAGGAGTAGCAAGGGCATGGCATGCTATGCCCGGATAATGCGTACTCGATGTTACGCTCTTTATTCCATTATCGTACACAACGAAAAACATCTTCTAAAAGAGGTCCTTGGTTATTTGACAATAGTTTTGTTATCTATGATTTACGATTCTCTCACAGCAAACATTTTCCCATGAAGTCCCCGGTAAATTCGGGAGAGCACTTCCCACTGCACTTTCCCCGCATCAATTTTTATATTAGGTCACGTAGGAACTTTCGATGAAAAGCCCGTATTTGAGAAAATTCTTACGGCAACTAGTTCTGAGACAAATCTGAAGACGGCCCAACTTCATTTCTACCTGCTAGGCCCACAAAAACAGTAAAAAATATGAAATTAGTAAAATACGTAAATTCGCCGACTTGTGCTCTGTGCATGCGCCAGAGAAAACCGGGAATTTTTCCGGAAATAATTGGGAACTTCGCGGGAAAATGTTCCCTTTGCTAAGATCGGCACCGCAAATTTATGAAAACCCATTGTTACTTGTCAAAGAATTTTTTAAATTTGTAGAATTTATTGTTTTTGTTTTTTTTTTTTTTTTTTTTTTTTGAGTCCCGTTCTCACCATCTTTTTTCCTCCGCTATCTTTCTTCCCACCTCGCGACTCATTGTTCTTCTTCTACTTCGCATACGCTTTGCCCCGGCCCCGGCGCTGCTTCTCACCGGTGTGGTGCGACGGGGGTGGGGGGTATGCTTTGCCGCGCGTCTCAGACGTTTCTCCCAGCCTGCTCCTCCGCACACACCCCTTCCCCTCCTCTCCTTTTCTTCTTTTTCATCACTTATGACCCATGGTGTACCCCCCTCCCCGAGCCCCCCACCGCTGGCTCACAAAGAGATAACCTGAATAATAAGGCCGCGGCCGGAGAGCTCAAGTACCAACTTTCCTCATCAACCGGCGGCTGTGCAGCGGAGCGACGGCGTGCGGACCTGCTGCTGCTACCCCGTCCGGGGGCTTACATAGATGGATGAGTGGATGGATTACTGTGTGTGCGGTGCGTCTGCTTGGGAGTCCCTGATAGTGCGCACGCCATGGTGAAAACGAGTCCTGCTACTCCAGGAGAGTTGGAACCCCAGTGCATGCACTGCTAAACCAGCAATCTGGAAAAAGCAGCACACTCCCTGGAAAAAATGCACATTTCCACGGCAATTCCTGGAACTCTTCCAAATCCCCTGGAAAATAAAGAAAACTCCTGGGAACCCCAGGGCTCGTTTTTATCGTGCACATCCTCTCATGCGCACAACGTACGCGCACACAGACACACACTGTCTACAGAATAACCTGCTGCTAAGTTGAATAAATTGAATTTGGTGCAGACGGTGACTTACTCTCGTTCTTTGTTGTGTAGAAAAAAACAAGAAACCCAGTATGAAACCCTCACTTGCTTGATCGAACGAAATCTCCCTGTTTCTGTTGGGAGATCTGTCATTTCGATACACATTTTTCACACTGAAACCTGGCTGAGTGACTGTGGAGAAAGTTCTGGCTGTCGTGCAGGCGAAATAATTCGGTTGGTGTCGCTAAGTCTCCAAGTCAGAGAGCACAAGGCAAAACACGTGGAAAAGAACCGCGAGCGCGAGTGGCAGGTACGAATGAGTGTTTTTAATGAGTTTGTTTTGGGTAAGCCATGTGTACTTGATGCAAGCAAACGGGGGATGCTCTTCCCCTGGCGTTTAATGCACACACACACACACACACACACACACACACACACACACACACACACCGAAACAAACAAACACACAAACACAGCATCAGCAGCCGACCGACACACCTCCGCACTCGGTGTGCCCGGGGCTGCGGCCGGTAAGGGTTTGCAGGATGCAGTCGGGACCGCAATGTCCCTGCGGCAAGGGGACGCTTATACCGGCTTCTCTCCCGGTGCAACGCTTGGGTCGGCCTATCGGCTCGAAATGGGGATCAAAGGTATGAAGCTGCACTCTGTCAGGTGATGTGCAAACCACGCACAGTTAGCTGTTGCGCGCAGTGCCGCTGGCGGTTCCAGCACCGGTTGTTTTGGCGCGGATCTTCCTTCCGGATCACTTTTCTGCAGCTCGGCCGGAGTTCTGCCCCAACGATCAACAAGTAGAGCAGAGCGCCGCCTCGCGCCTACGGTATCAGTGCTCAGGGATACAATTTGCTGAAACGACGTCGCCAGGAATGCGAATGCAACAGAGAGCGTGCGGGCGAGAGAGGGGAAGTGGGAGGGAGGGGGGGAGGGGTTATTCGAAATGTTGGAGGAAGCGTCGGACATTGTACACGATGAGGCACGGAAAAAAACAAAAAGACAGATACAAAGAAGAAAAGTCATGAAAGAGAGAGAGACGAGGATGAATCGAGGAAATGGAGGAGAGGTCGAGTGTTGTTGGGTTTTGTCCTCTTTTCTCACGCGGGAAAAAAGGGGGAGGGGGTAAGGGCTGGTCTTTGCGATGCTTCACAGTCTCTGAGACTCGCTGCAAGCCTTAACACCCCTGCTGCGGGAGGGGGGGAGAGATGGGGCTTCCGAGTGGGCAAAAGATCCAATTTGCACCTGGGTTACACCTCTATTTTATTTTCCTGTGGGAATTTACAGCGAGATTTCTGTTTTCGGCTCCGCAAAAGCAATATGCAGCCAACTTTTTCACCGACGCCGTCGTGATGGCATTTGAGCCGGCTCAACTTGGCAGTAGCTTAACAGTATTTGGTATCTTTAAATTGTTTTATATGTCGCCTTTTTATCTCCACATATGGTGAGGGTTGTAATCTGCTTGGCTGTTGTACTTTAGGTATAGATTTGTCGCCCAGTTAGTCCTGCTGCTGAGCTGTTGTACCTGTGCCCGAGAGACACCCCCCCCCCTCTCTCTCCACAGAGCGATGTGCTCATCCGCTTCACTTTTCCTCGCACAGTACGTACATAGTCTCCCCTCAGACCCAAGCCTTTCTTCCTCATCCAAATCCCGGTCGCGCAGGCAGTCCTCCATTGTGATCAGTTCCCCCCACCCACCCTTTCCCCCTAACCTGCACCACTCTCTTTCAGTCTTCCTTTTTCCTCCACTCCACCCTTGTTCCGGGGAGAGCGTCCTTAATGAATCGAAACACAACTCCGTAATCAGGGTCAGTGCCGTTCAGCGCCAGCAGCGGCTAAGCCTCTGTTGGTATACTTAAGCCTCGTGGCTGCGGTGCGGCTGGAACAGGTGGGGGGAGGGGCCACATATGTCTCATGTCTCACGCGGTAAAACGACTTAAGGCCGTCCACTTTTGTGTGCGGTCGTCAGCTCCTGGTGGCCCGTGTACGAAGGAATATTGGTACTTGGAGTAATAAGTCAAACTGAACAAAGTACACTGATAACACTTAGACTTTACAGTCCAACGACTGTGACTATTACGTCTCATTACTTGGAATATTGTGTCACGTTCGTTCTACTGCGACGACATGCACACTTAGCTTGCGTGAGTGCAGAACGAAGCAAAGGTAACTCACGTTAGTTCTAACATTGGTGTGACACGATGTCTCAAGTTATGTGGCACAGTTAACATTTCATGATTGAATGTGACGTCAGAGTGATTGAATGACAGTGATATCAGTACAACGTTACTAAATCTGCCTTGCCACTGTTACCGGAGACTATTTGCACATAGTTTTCATTGGTCATTAAGTGGGTGTAGGTTTTTTTTTTCCTTAGAGCGGTTCGTGATTTTATCGCTCGTTTCAGACGCCCTTCGACACCCTTACACACATGCACGCGACCCTTCACACCTACGTGTCGCCCCTTTGCTGAGCGCGTGGGCGTGTCGCGGTTTGGCGTGGCGGCGGTGGCCCCCCTGCCGTTGGCCGGAGTCCAGCGCCCGTCACCCTGTTGAGGTCGCGGCCCGTGGGCTGCGTTCCGATAGCAGCTCGTTCGGCGGGTCAGGCGTCACTTCGGGGGCCTTGGCGGCGATTCGAACGTCGTCGTGGAGAGAGGGTTTGACCGCGGCGCCCGGCCACGCTGGCGACCGGTGGTGCGGCGGCGTCCTCGTTTGGGCGACTGTGATTTTCTTCTCCGCGTACCCCTAAGGACTCCTTGCGCCTTGGCCGGCTTCGACGACGTCGGCGAGAGTCCTTTACTCTGTGCTTTTGCGTTCGGTATAAGGATTATTCATGGGACCATTCTCTAACAGTAAACCTTTCTGCTCTGTTCCAGGTATGGGTTCTCGCTGCGGCGTCCTTCGGAGGGGAGTCCGCTATAGAAGGCTCCAACGTCCTGGAAGAGGGGTGAGGAGGATGAGAAGAAGCAACGAGACTGAGAGCGTGAGAGAGGGAGTGAGATGCGTGTTTATAGTTGAGTTTGCGAACGGGGACAGCACATGTATGCGTCGCAGTGGTTTTTGTTGCCGTGCGGGTCCAGATGAGATTTCAGCCATGGTCAGTGGCGCGGAAGCCAGAGCAGACCAGAGAGACAGGGGAGGGGGCGCTCGTGGTAGTTGGTGCACCGAGCTGTCCCGCCACCCCGACACTGACCCCACTCCTTTTGTTCCTAAAAGCCTACCGGCTCCGGAAATTAGGTGTTTACGAATTACATTGCGTTTCACGTTGGAACAGGTGGTCTGCGAGCCTGCCGAGCAACAGTCACCCCCGCCCCTTTCCCTCCGTTTCCCCTTACCTCTCTCAGTTGCCTATTCTGCCGGCTGGACTGCAAAAGTGTAGGAAATACTATGCGAAGCGAGCAGAAGGCTGCATCCTTTTGCCCACGTGTCACCCCAAATAGTTGTGTTTTATTTAAAGTTTCATTTGTGGCGTCAAGAGGTGAGGAAACTCTTGACGACTATTTCTGAGCTTATCACCTTAACCCGGGATCCCTGGCAGATGGTAAAGTTCCATCTCGGCCAGACGGTGAGCACAACTCTACCGCCCCTCTTCTAGGTCAGGGACACAGAGGGGCGGCGGGCTGGCTCAGCTCAATTTCGGAGGAAACTGAAGCTCAGATCTTTCATCTGGGCGCGGCAGGCATCAGCCAGGCAGCGGGCCCAAAACGTGCCACTGCTCTGCGCCATTTCCTGACGAGTAAATTCGTTCTTTCACCTCTGCTCTCAGTCCCCCCCC
>NW_026267137.1:358416-363592 GCF_000697945.3 Frankliniella occidentalis
ATTGGAGGGGAGGGGGAGGAAATAAGGGGGTTGAAGATGCCGAGGAGCAAAACAGGACAGTGTGCTGTCCGATGGCAGGACAAGCCAGAGATAATTGGCATGTCTGTCTGACCCCCGCTGTTCTCCCCGTACACTGTGATCAAAACAGATTCCGAACTACATCAGCTGCACTGTTGTCGGTTCAAGTGAAATATCAACAAAAACCGACTGGCCGTCTTTGCTTGTAGTTTTGTTTGTGGTTGTGCAAGTGTTTCCCCTCACTTAAATTGAAGACTACGGTAACTTAAGTTTCATGGAAGATTTGTACCCCGGTGTTTATTTTAGGACTGACGACGAGCGCTAACACACGGAACAGGACGAAGGGCGGGGTCCAGACGTCGGAAGCGCCCTCCGGGTAGGAACAAGCGAGACACGTCCCTTTCTTACCTTCCTTTCCCTTTTTAGAGGCTGTCATTTATTCTGTCTCGCTATATCTCGCTCGTCTTCTCTTCCTTGGTAAAGATTTTCGCTGCGGAAGGTAAACTCTAGCCTCCACCTGCCTGCACGTCACCGTCCTGGTGGCGGTGGCGTGTGGTGGCTGGGTCCTTGCTGTTGGAGGCCACAAGAATGTGAGTAAGTCGTCGACCCGGCCCCACCCTCCCCCTTCCCTCTCCGAGGTCCCTCCCCCCAGCGCCCTCGACTCCTCGACTCAGGGGCGCATTGCCTCCTGCAGACACCGCCTCACCCCTCAGCATCGATATGAATACCCCTCAGGAATGTCACCGCATCGATGTGCTACGTAATGCACACACACCCACACCGTTAAAGAGAAATAGCTGTTTGGAAGCATTTTATGGCTTGTACCCCGTTGTAAAACAATAAAAATGTTTATTTCGTTCATTACTGCAGATTGTTGTGTCGATACGGTTTGTTCCTCAGACTTAAATACCATTCACAAAAGTCATTTTACTAGTTGAGAATAGAGCGTAAACCGTAATCTGAACTTTGAAGCGTCCAAGTTTTCCAATTTCAAATAACTCTGATTTGACTCTTTTTGGCGTTGCACCGCGGGCTGATGAATTTGTGTGGGTAGTAAGTTGGGCATGGCCTGCTACCGGCGTGTCGTTTGCAAAGGTAATTGTTATCGGGCTATGCCCTGGGCTGGGTCGGGCCGCTGCTGGCCTGAGCCAACGAGCCTGCAATTTACGTTTGTAAGTGGTAGAACACACACTCGCTAACATGCACTCCCTTCCCCTCTCCCCCCCCCCCCTCTCTCTCTCGCTCTATCTCTCTCTCTCTCTTTCCTTTCCCTGCCTGTTATTGCTGAGCTTAACTTGAACTTGAAATTAAACTTTAACTTTAAATGCTCAGCTCTGTCAGGAAGCGCAAGGGGAGACCGCCTGGAAGATGGCGTGAAGTGAGGCGCCTGGCGTGAGACGTGGGATGTGAGGTGGACAGGCATGCCAACCAAAATCGCGAAAACATTTTAATTTTAGCGCGCCGCAGGCCAAGGTAGACGCACATTTAGCTCAGCTTCGCACGGTTTTAACGTGCGTCTACCTTGTTAAGGGTAGCTTGCGCTTCATCGTTACTATTCCGTTACCTACGCAGCGCGTGGCCTCTCTAACATCCCCGGGAGGACAGGCCGGTGTTGAAGTCGGGGAGCTGGCAGGAGGATTTGGGTTAGAGGTCGGCAGGGGGACGAACATGTGGGTAGGGGGCCGAGGCCAACCGGGGGTACTGGTGACGTGGACGCTGGAAGACGGGTCGTGGAGGGGTTGGGGGTGGTCTTGGCAGCAGGGAGAATGTTTTGGGGCCGTTGGAATGGGGGGCAGCGGGTTGGAGCTTGGGGCCTTAGGGGTCAGTCGCATTGCGGGCAACTCGCCGCAACAACGTGAGGGACCGGGCGGGGCATGCCTGCTTGTTGAATGCACTGTAAGAAAGCGAATAGGGCGCCGTAAACTGAAGGACACCGGGACACACTGCGGTTGCCTGGAGAACAGCTCACCTTTGCTTCACATCCGCCTTTGTGTCTCTCCCGACTGTGCTGGTCCGCTGCGCCTCTGACAGCGGACCAGCAGCTCACGCGATCCCACTCACCAGCACCTCATAAACGAAAAATTCTGTTTTTATTAAAATATCAATGCTCATTTGTAATTCCATAAACTACCACTGGAAAAACAACCTGATATTAAGAATGTAGTTGTCTTAAAAATTCCGAAGGCACTCATTTTTAGCATCTGCTTCAGGGCTTTAGTGCTCTTACAATGGCATTTAACTTAGATATTCTTTAGAACTCCAAACTGCCAAAATGTTGCCTTCCTTTTTCCAGTGTTTAAGGAAGAGAAAAGGAAACAAAGGCAAACGCCTTCTAGGTTCACCCACATTTGTTTACCTTCCCGGTCATTTTGTTTTCTCGCAGAGTGGGTTTTGTAGGTACAAGGAACGCGTGTCTCCCCTCTACCACCTGTGGACGGAGGCCAGCCTGGCCAGTCCACTACGCCGCTCTTACGCCGCTCTGCGCTGCCTAGTGGTGCCTGCTGCCTCACGGTGCACGCGTGACTGACTCGCCGGAGTGCCTTCTGGAAGGCACACGGATTGTGTCTGCTCAGTCAATGATGCAAGCCGTCGGCCGTCAAGTCGCCTCTTGCCTCTCATTTCTTTCAAACAAATGCCGCGTCGTTTTGCTTGCTTATTGGTTGTTGGTATTTTCCGTTTTTGGAGTACTCTGAATTTTGACGTGGGATTTTGTTCCTTTTCAGTCAAGGGTGGAGTTTTATTTTTTGTTTTGGTCTAAACTGTTAAAAGAAAAAAAAAGAGACGTAGAGCGAGAGTAGCTGTATCACAGTTGCGTGATGGGCAGCTGTCTGGTGCGGCTCGTCCGCCAACCCCAGTCCAGCTTCTAATAATGTAAACGGGCTGGTGTAGCTCATCCACTCTACACTATCTCCCCCGTGTGCCCTTTTTTTGTTCTACTCGCTTCTCTCTTGTTTTTCCACTCTTCCCCAGCCCTCCCCGCCACATTCTGTCCCGTTCTGTGCTAGCCAGTCCGATACGTTTCACTAAATGTGCCCCTTTTGTTACCGAGGAGGTCACCGCCCTCTTGTCGTGTGTCGTTCCGGTGACGCCTCTGGCAATGGTTCAGAGAGATGGGCGGATAAATGCGCAAGATGCCAGCGGGGCTGAAGGTCTGACCTCTTCAGGGTCAGAAACCTCAGTCTACTGCAGGGGCGATAGGGAATACTTGTGGCGCCTTTTTCCCCATCCGTTTTTAGAAATGTAAAAGAGAGCTGAAAGAGCAAATTGTATTAAAAATAACAAAGCAAGGATACCAGCAATACCAGCTGTGGCCAACCGCGCACAAGCCGGCGATATTGATGAGAATTTTGCATCCTTCCTAAAGCACCACGAGTGCCACACAAAGTATGCATGGTAACATTTTTGGGGCACATTGTGGATAAGTAAATAAAAATAAGCCGATTGGGCCCGGTGAAGCTTCTTCATAAAACTGTTAAAAGGTGTTTTTAACGGTTACGTTTCCACAATTAATTTATTCTGGACTTCATTCTCATAAGCAATATTACGTGTAACTCATTTGCGGTTTTAAATAGTATGGCATACTTCTCCAGCTGACGTGATTTCTTTTTCAAATTTTCAGCAAACGCTTTAAAAATTAGAACAGTCGTTGAAAATGTACTAGGACATTTTTCTGGTGTAACCACTTAAATTTTATCGCACGTTGCTGCCACTGTCCGTTACTGCTCGAGCTGTTGGCCACGTGTAGAGCTGTGTGGGTGTATGTTGTGTGAGTCTGTGTGTGTGTGTGTGTGTGTGTGTGTGTGTGTGTTGCACGTATACGTCAGGACGGCATGCACCGTGCATCCCGACGAGGCTCGCGCTCTGGGCGCGAGGGTTGGAGAGGGAGATGTAGAAAGAGGAACAGAAAGAGGTGAAGGAGGGTTAGGATTGTAGAATGTGTCAGATTGGGTTAGCAAGGGGGTGGGGTGGTTGGTGGGGTGCTCTACCAGGCAGTAGAACAAGAGTAGCGAGGGTTTGTGACTCTTTGCATCAGAACACGGACGGGAGAGGGGCGGGGGCACTTTCGTCGTCTATGACGCCTTGTCGCTGGCATAGTCCGGACCACATGAGGGAAAAGTTTGGTCATCACAGCAGGGAGAACGAGAGAGAAAGAAAAGGGAGGGGGGGGGGGGGGTCTCCTTACCTTAAACACTAGTAAACATGGTGGCCGTTGGCCATACCTTTCCGCATGCGAAGCGTCGCGTCAGCTCGCGCAATCTCTCTAGGACTCAACGTGTTGACAAAAAATAAATGCCTGAAGGATCTCAGGAAATTGATCTCTCGTAGTGTAGAACAGTGTGAATTCATTTGCACACCTGCAGCGGTGTGACATGCGCGCAATCGGGTTTCCCGCCTATCACGGACAGCCTCTGTATTGTTTATCGTGGATAATCGTTTCGCGTTATGGCTTGATGGAGGCCGGACCAGCACAATGCTGTCAAGGTGCGGGCCGCACCCGGCCGGGGTTCTATTATCATCCGACACGTCCATTACTTGGACGGAAGGTGTGAAGTAATTGATATAGATTAGCTTGGTAATCTGCGGGTGCCGCCGCCGACGGACTGTCATATTTTGCGCGCTATTTTGTGCGCGCGCAAGAAGCTTGCTGTTTGCATGTAGCTTTGTTTTTATTCCCCTTGGCAGAAGTGGACCAAATAACTGGCGCAGCCTTGCAGCTGGCGCCCGTCTGGTACTCGCTACCTCTCCTCCGAAGAAAAGAGGAGAAATCGGTGCCGTTTTACGGAGGGCAGCCGCCAGCCGCCTTCTTTTAATAACGCATACCGTGCGTACACGCTGCAGCTGCCCTCGTCGCCTCTTTTCCGTTCCATCTGTTTTCCTGCTCTTCCCACCTTCCTCCCGCACCTGTTTTCACCCATGCTTCCTTTTTTATCTCCCATGAGGCTAGTTTAGCGCGACGAGCCGGCTGGAGCCAGCCAGCCGTTAGCGACGACTTGAGGAGGGTACGCGGAGCGTTGGTGCCTGGGTTCACGCCACTACCCTCTTATGACTGTGTGTGTGTGAACGAGCGCGCATGGGAGGTATGATTTCTATTTGCTTTGTTTGCATGGTTTACCAACCCTTCGGTTGACCGCTAAATTCCAACCCCCCCTTTCCAGCC
>NW_026267137.1:364172-372786 GCF_000697945.3 Frankliniella occidentalis
TTATTATTATTTGGGCCTGGAAAAGTCATTCGCTCTCGCGAGACTCCGCGAGGAGCGCACACATGTGGCCGCGGAAAGTGGGAAGATCCCATCAAAGTTATGCTAAAGAAGAAAGTTCGTGATTTCTGTCACCTCTTTCTGTCCCTCTCACTTCTCTCTCTTTCCAGCTCTCTTTGTCTCTCTCACCCTCCTTCTCATTCTCTATTCCTTCGCCCTTTCGTTTATCTCACCATCCTCGCCTCTATTTTACTTTCTCCTTACGCCCCCTTCCCCCGTCGCTGCTGACCTACTGTCTGCTCGCAGTGGAAGGGGTGGGGAGGAGTGGTAGGATACGAGCCAAATCCGATTGACCTTTCCCGCGTGTTATGAATTCCGAGGCAAAACAATGGATTTGTCCTGATTTCGGAGGATGGAAACGAAAGAGGAGCGTGCGGGAAGTTTGAGCCCTGTGGCCTTGCCAAGGGGCCCAACTGTTTGCTGCGGTGATTTCGTCAGCAACCCCTTTCGCTTCGTATTCAGCCGTTGCCGCCCGGCGCGGCGAGTGCGACCGTGTCCACATGCGTCGCTGGCATGTGCGCTGGACTCAGCGCCTGTAAGTGGGAGGGTAGGCCACCACGCGGACGGCCGTGCGGGCGTGTGGCCTACCCACCGCTCTGCGGGCGGCCCGGCGGCAGGCTCTGCAGTGCGCAGCGGAGCGCAGGGGGTAAATTACTCAAAACCTACGACAGCGCTGAGATTCTTTGCCAGTATGCTGTGGTTTCACATATCCGTCGAGGGGGGGGGGTACTGGTTCTAGTGGATTGCGGTGCCCCTAGTTTTTTCCATACTCTTCCAACTACTCGAGAATGCATTTTGTAGGTCGGCCTAAATATAATAGAATGTACAGGATGTATGGAGAGAGATAGGGGGGAGGGGGGGGGGTATATTCGGTGGCTGGGCGTGCGTGTAGAGATCGAGGGCCCCTCTTTAAGGTGTATCCAATGACATGGCTTTCATGGTCGCGTCGGCGTCGCCGTTAAAGTGAGCGGAAGGAAGGGGGGAGGGGCAAATACAATAAAAGGAACTCGTCGATGGACGCCAAAAAGGAAACGGAATAGCGAACTACATGGGCGACAATTTTTTTCAAGAGCTGCTCGAAGCAAGCGTGTTTCCGAGTCCCAATTCCTTGTTGATAACGAAGTATTGAAACGTTGTTCTGGATCGCGAGCTCGAGCTGTGCATATGTCCATTAAAATGGAACGCACAATACTGTTCGTTGAGTTGTGCATGCATGTGTTTGGGCGTGTAGCACGCGAGGAATGTAGGTTAAGCCACACTGGGGTTTTGACGATGGTACATTGCCGGTTAAAATTCCGGGGAATTACCGTATAACAAACTTAACATCTATAAGTTACGGGGAAGGGCAGAATTACCGAAAAGTTAAAGAAAATATTACATATATATCGCAGGGATAATTGTTATTAACATGAGCTACTCATGTTAACATGGCTGTTAAGGCTATCTGTTAAGCGCGAATATGTGTTTAACATGCGCACGATCGGGCTGGCCGATTTGCAGAGAAATTAGTGCACCAGTAAAAACGCAGCGTAGTCGAGCACGCTTAGATTCATGCACAGTAAAGCAGTTGTTTTGTACACAATAGTTGCATGTACAAGCAAAATTACGTAATTTGTAAACTATGCATTAAAACGTTAATATTTTAAATACATAGTTTTCTTTTTTAAATTTATTTTTTGTATTTTGCAATTACGAAGAAATGCTTCGCAAAGCTGCAATGAAGGCCGAATGTTGAATTGTGAAGTAAATGGCTTTGGAGTCTATGGAGTCTGCGCAGGTTTTTCACGGATTAAACAGAGGATGCTTTTGGGGAACGAGTAACGCGGCCTTCCCTTCATCACGGTTGAGCTCAAGCGGCGTACCTGAGTACCTGCCTCATCGGATGCCCCGGAACATCATTCTGCCTCCAAAAAGGGAAGGAAATGGAGTTGGTGTTGGCACGAATGCGCTCGAATGGGCTGGTCCCTGCTGGGTAAGGTGTACACAGGGGGCAGGGGGAGGGGGAGGGCCCCTACCTAGCGTGGGCTTATCCTCAGCACCGTTACAAGCATTTGGGCCGGAACCCTTTTCCGGGAAGAGAATTTTGTGCTGCTGGTAGCTTCTATTTTTCCTTCGTTTTCCTAACCAACGTATATTGTTTTCATTAAACTTTTTTTTTGTGGAGAAGACTAATGTGGAGAGTAGCAAATGTTGTTGTTTGATAAAAGTATACTAAGTGCGTGCTGCTTACCACTGCTGATCCTTGCCCCCCCCCCCCCTCATGCTTAGCTGCAAGGAAGGTAACGCTCACACTTCCTCCCCTCCCTGCCTTCGCCTCCATCCCCCTTTTTTACTCAGACCTAGTCTTTCCTCTGACTCTAGAAAGCACTGCAGGAAGCAGAGAGGACCGCGTTTTCGGCGATTTACGGTGTGGGGGGTACTCTTATTGCGAACTCGCATCCTTCTCTCTCTCTCCCCCACCATCCCCCACTGCAGTGTGGACCTCCAGTGTGGACCACCCACCACCCCGCACTCCATCCCCCCTGTGGCGTCCCCCATCGTTGTCATTGGGTCGCTCGAGTTGCGTAAGTAAATGAAGTTGATGGCTCGGAAAGACCGCAACAACCACGTGATGAAAATGAAAGTGAAACAAATTAGTGATGTGTCCTCTGAAATCTAGCTACTATACTTTGTTCACTCTATCTTGTGTGCACTGAGTTACACGCTGTCCGAAGTGTGCTGTGTCTACTGGTTCATCAACATGAGTGTTAGATGGGGCCCTTCTCAGGTTTTTCACATTCCTGTTGGATGTTAGTATTACGCGCATTTCCCGTTCATACAAAAAGATGTTGGTGGGGTGTTTCATTCTACGGGAGAAGGAAACTGGGCGAGGGGAGCAAAGGGAGGGGCAGTGAAAGTGATAGAAGGGAGGAAGCGTAACCTGAGGACGATCCCCTTTGCGGGAAACCGAAAGGGTGTGCGTAAATTGAGACCTTCCAGAGCACACGCAAGGAGGCGAGGAGTTGACACATATGGAGGGGTGGGAGCAAGAGAGAGAACGAGAGAAAGAGAGGGGGATATTGGAGAGAGAGAGAGAGAAATGATGTTTGTGAAAGGACACATGGAGTACGTAGGTAGTACGGAGAAAGCTTGTTGCTTGGGTATAGGTGTGACCTTGGCGTGAAACGCATGAGGCGCGGTGGCGCCCTTCGCTGTTCATATTCATACATCAGCGCGAAGGTCGTCCCCGCGCAGCCAAGATGCCGATACTCAAGAAGGTGACGGACGAAAAAAAAGACGGAGGAGGGCAGGGGAGAGGTAATGGATACACATCAGAAAAAAAAATCCGTTTTCTCAGTTGAACCCTGTGCTGTTTGATTGGCTCGTGTGCCTTTTACCAGCGCATTACCGCAACGCAGTTGCATTAGGGGGGGGGCTCGTGTATGTGTCCGTTCTTCCCGTTCTCTTCCGACGTTCTCTCTCTCCCGATGCCGCTCTTTGCCGATATAGAACCCTCTCCCCATGCCCGGCGCCCCTTCGCCCTTCTCCGACCCAAAGCCCCCTACTCATAAACCGTTTTATGCGATTGTTTTTCGTGACAATCCCGCGTGCCTTCAAATTTATAGTTCCGCCCCCTGGCACGGCCCCCGGCCCCCTTCCCGGCACCGCCCCTCTATAAAGGCTCGCGGTAATATGCGTGCGTAGGCTTTAGGCTTTGCCAACGGCTCGCGCCGCCGTGTCCACGTGGAGGAAATGTGTAAGGCAATCGCCGCAAAATGTGTGTCACGGCCAACGGCCATGGCCGCATACAACCACTCTGTGTCTGCCGTGGCAGTTTCAACTCGTCGCCGGGTCCTCAAAACACATGGTTGTTAACATGAAGGGATTGTAAATCAGCCAATTACCAAAAATTCCGACCCTCCCTTTTTTTTCTCTTACTCGCACAAAAGAATATTAGCCACTTTAGTTTTCGTTCCCAAGTGCGGGCTGGCCTTTACTGTGTAGTGCAGGTGTGTGCAGTGACCGTAATCAGCGACCATTTCACGGCCCGTGCCTCCCCCATGTGTCGGAGAGCCCTGTTACCGGCTCGGCACCGCCGGCCTCCTTGTGGCGGCCCCGGCTCGGCTCGCGCCCACCTTTTCTCGGCGCCGGTGATACTCTCACCGGGGCTGTGGCCGCGGTGGCGTGGCGTGGCGCACCGTGCTGCGGGGGAAGAAACTTTAAAAGGAGCTATTTCCGGAGGCAGACGGAAGGGAGGGGGCGGTCTTAAGACAGGACACGGGCGAGATTGTGTTGTCCTACCGTGCACAACGGTGGAGGGGTGGGAGGGGGGGTCGGGGGGATGAACACCCGCCGCATTAAAATATAGTTATGTGGAAATGTGGAAAATAATCGCTGAAGGTGATTTTCTGCAGCTGTTGACTACCTTACTTTAAAATCGTCAGGAGGCTGAGAGAGAGAGAGAGAGAGGCAGAAGGTCTCTTGCAGTGGACCAAAGTCCTAAGAATTCACAAAACATAAATCAAACCTGCGTACTGTTGTGGTGGTCCGCAGTTCCCACATGGTCTCCGTTACATTAAAATGACTGGGCGTCATCTCGTTTCGGACGGGCGGGCTCTGCAGAGCGTGGGTGCGACGTGGTCGAATACGTGCCAATGCCATGGCCGCACCCAACTGTGCAGCTCAAGTTTGCATTTCTCGTACTCTGCCGACCAATTGTTTTCCAAAGTTCATGGGACTTTCCTCCTTTTTTTTGCCCCTCTAGGGTTCTGTTCTCTTTATTTCTACCCTAACCTTCCCCTCACCCTCCCTCCACGCGCTGCTTATTTCTTTTCGTTTTGGCCTGAGCGAAACACTCGCTGCTGCGAAACGCCTTCCGATGAAGCGAGCAAGGGCTTTGGGCGCTTTCCTTTTGTTCCTGAAACAAATCCACTTAAAGAAGGAGTTTTCAGCCATTAAGATTGTCACTGCGCAACTGAACGATTCCTTCAAACGAACTGGCGACTGGCGACCACATTCAAAAGAGTGTTTCAAGGTGATATAAACAGCAGTTTTTCTTTCTTTTTTTTTACATGACGCGTTCAGCAATATCTGGAGTTATTTTCTTTGTGTTCCCCTTCGAACGTGAAACGAGTGTGACGGGCGTCGTGCTGGAAAAGAGGGAAAGAAAACAAGAGAGAATGGATTGAAAAAGAGGCGCGAATAGAAAATGAGGGGCTTATGAGAGAAGCCCCAGTGCGTCTGAATACGATGAAAAGAAAAGGAGAGGTTGCTTTTACGGGAGAGGGAGAGAGACAGAGAGCAGGTTGGGAAAGAAGGAATGGAGGTGGCTGGAGTAGAGGTTAGAAGATTGCGTGTGTGAGAAGGTAGCTGGGTGAGAGGGGGGTGAGGTGGGGTATTGGACCGTTGGAGACAATTGGATTTTTTTTTTTTTCGTTGTTCGCTGAGGTAAAAGAGTTTAGAAATCAATTCTCATATATTAGTTACTCGGGACGGAGAAAGTCTTTTAATACTTGTGGAAAGTGGTGTATGAAGGCAGGCAGAGAATAGCAATCGATTGTAATACATTATGCTGTAAAGTTATAGTTGTACCTGCTATTTTCTATTTTATTTGCGTCAATCTTAGTCCTATACTGATGTTTCTGTCACTTCAAATGCCAGAATTCTCTGCAGGAGGAATTTTTGATCAATTTGTCAACTAGGTCCCGTTTCGGTCAAGACACATGCTATTTAAATGACAAGTTAGTATGTATGTCCAAAAAAGTGAATGACATGTGACAGTACAAGTTAGGACAGGATGAAAGTGTAATTGTGACAGAATCGTTGAAAGCTAAATTTTAGTTGCATGCAACTGCATCATAGTTTAGCAGCTTCAAGTTGTTACTTTGAGGAGTCCTCACCTTGACTGTGTTTGCGTGTAGAGAACATTCTTCTGAAAAATTCTTATCTGCTTCTGAGAAACACCCCGCCCTGCTAACTGGTGCTCACAGCCATGCAGAGTCTGCATAAAAGTTACTGCTGTTTAACATTGATGAGGGTTTACTAAATTCAACAGTGCAGCTCGCAAATAAAGATATTTTCTTTTTCTTTTACAAGATTCAGTCTGTACTGTCCAATTATGAAGCATCCCAAATTTAATGGATTTCATTTTATGAACTATATCTCTATTTATATGTATCAACTTTCGTACTTTTGTACAAAAACTAGCAAAACAACTGATCAAGGTGGCCGTTTACTTTTTATTCAAATCTTTCTTTCATTTAAATTTATCTCATGAGAAATTAGGTCCCCTCTGGAGCTGCTGTTTGCAACCTTGATTGAGTCTTGATCGGCTTTGAGAGACTCTTCCTCCCACCTTGAGCCTCAAGTGGCACAAACAAGAGCCTTCCACGACCCGCCTCGGGGCCCGGTTGGCCCGGTACGCCCCCAAGAGACTCTCAAGTGTATCTTGTAACAGACGCAGCCCTGGGCAGGGTGTGTTAACTTAATTAATGTTAATGTTAAAGAAGTGTATAATGTAACAGACGCAGCCCTGGGCAGGGTGTGTTAACTTAACATTAACTTTAACATTAACATTAATTATTTGTTACAAGTTATATTTTTTAACTTTGTTACGCACACGCAGGATATAACGTTATTCTTTTATAACGAATTTAAAGACTTATTTTTTGATCGGTTATTCTTGATAACATATTTTACAATAACAAATAGCACTTATGAACGAAATAACGGTTAATACTGCTCACGATCATTTAACGTTAAACCAAATATCGTTATAGTGAAATAACGTTAATGATTTTACCAATAAATGATAACTGTTAATAATAACAGTTAATGATAACGTTATTTCGGCGATGATATTAATATCTCAGACCAATCACTCAAGCAGGACGGCCAAGTATACGCGTATTTCTGACCTAAAGCAGCAGCATTCACATCCACCATCCACCCCGACCCCGATCCACGTCCACGCGGAGAGGGCCCCGATCCCCGATGGCCAGAGCACAAAAGGCGAGGGGTCGGGGAGGGGGGAGGGGGGCAGCGGGCACCGTATTGCGTACCGCTCGTCGCGGGTGTGTCACGGGTCGCGCTGAGAAGTCACGCTGACCTGCTTGCTGCTTGGTAGGCAGTAGAGGGATGCAGGCTGCACGGCTGCAGGCGTTGCAGAGGGGATGCACCGAGAGTTGCCAGTTGCCTACATAACATACAGGGGCTTTGTACTAAACATTGCCTACCTGCGGAGAGGGATGGGAGCTTTGCTTTGCTGTCGACCACGCCACGCAGCCAACATCATGCGCGCGCGGGCGGTGCGGTGCGATCTGGTCAGGGTCACCGAGCACCGAGCGCGGCGCGCGGGCGCGGCGCGGCCCGGGCGCGGACGACACGACGGTACGCCCCGTGCCCCGTCTCCGTGCTCGTTCGGCCCCGAGGCACCCGGCTCAGGGCAGGGCGCAGGTCGTCTCCTGACCAGAATTGCCTGCGTGTCTCACACATCCATACATGACGCCACTCGTCCCCCCCCCCCCCCCCCCCCCCCCCCCCCCCCCCCCCCCCCCCCCCCCCCCCCCCCCCCCCACCCGTGCCAGCCCTCGGCCCGCCCCTGCTCTACGCCCAAGCCGAAGCGGGCATCGTGGCATCGTGACATGAAGCGGTCGGTCATGCCAATCATTGCCCGAATATCGAATATGCCTTGTGGTGTCGGCCTCGCCCGCATAGGTCGCCTGCGCCGTGACGGGCGATGTCTATCGCAAGCTCGCGCCACTTTTCGATTTCTGCGCCTTGAGAGAGTGTCCGAGTCTCCGTGTCCGGTGCGGTGGCGGTGAGCGGAAGCTGAGCGGAAGCTCAGGGCGAGCGAGAGGTCGTGCAGGCAAGGCAGGTGCCACTGCCACAGCGCTGCAGCAGCGAGCGAGCCGAGTCGAGGTGCTGTGATCAATTGTTGTGGACACAATCGTCTGTCGTCGTCGGGTGGGACGGAGGGCCGCGGCCGCGAGGCTCCACCGATACCGATCGAGTGTTAGTGTTAGTTTTGCCGTGTCTGGTTTTCACCTACGATTGAGCTATAATGTCGGGGTCGTCGGGGGCCTCGAGTGGGCGCTCATCTCCCACAAGTGCATCGTCCAAGTCAACGCCACCTGACAGTGAAAATGAAGTGTTTGTGAGGCCAAAACGCGGCCGGCCGCCGAAAGTCGACGGGGACGAGACCCGGCACGCCGTCCACACGTTGTTCAAGTGGGATGTCATCAACCGCACCAGCTGGTGCCAAGTCGACGGTTGCAGCAAACCTGAAGTACCTGTAAGTACAAAATCTTTATTTATTGACTCGTTGTGTTGTGTTGGGTTGGTTGCGCGCAGGCGCCAGCGACAGCTGTGCAGAGCTGGCCGTCGCCGCCCCCACGCCGGCCCGGCACGCCGCGTGCGGAGCCGGGCCGGGCCGGCGGCCGGCGCCGGCCAAGCTGGGCTAGCTCCAGGCTCCAGCCTCCAGCAGGAGAATGATCGGAGAGCCTTCCGGATAGGGTATCTCAATGGAGTGCTGCCCGGAATTTAGAAGAACAAAACCGGATACAGAAAGAGGTGGGGG
>NW_026267137.1:381281-385847 GCF_000697945.3 Frankliniella occidentalis
AGGGGACCGGGGGTGTGGGTGTCATATTAGGTGTCACGACACGTCTTCTCGCTTCGCTGGAAAATGGTCACAAGATCAACACAGGGATGTTGCCAATAGCGACGTGCCTCCACGAATGACCACAAACTTGCTTCCATTTAAAATTTTGTGTTATGTGGCCCAGCCTGCCGCCTGGATGGACCCCTTTCGGCCTCCTCCCCTCTCCCCCGTCAGCCCTAAGAAGTCGCCCGATAGGTAGAAAATTTACTGTACAAAACACCTGTACTGGGTGGCTGATTAACTCCGCCCACTTCTGTTCTGTAGTTATGCTGTACCGCACGCATGAGTGCGGGAGGGTTGCCTACACGCTCGACCCGTAAGGCGCCGTGGACAGGGGCGATGAAAGGCAAGCCCGAGCCCGTGCACTAGTGAGTGCGGTGCAGCATAACTAGAGAAGTGAACGGGGTTAGTCAGCCACCTGGTATGTAGGCAACCCCCCTCCCCCTTTCCCCTACACACACATCTCGGTCAGCCGGCCGGACCTACAACCTACAATCGTGCCTGCCCACTCCTATCTCACGGTAGACTATCGTCTGGGTTCTGTCTGGATGATCGTGACAGTTAACACGTTCCTTACGGTGTGAGCACTATGTGGGGTTGGGCACGCTCCCATGTTAAATGGTAGGCACCAAAAATGAACCGCGGGTAACGTGCACTGCGAGTACGAGGTGCGAGGTACGAGGGCGAGCGCAAGGAAAATGTGAGCGGAGGACGCGACGGTCGTGGACCTAAATAAGGTTCCGGTCTTGGATCTTATGGGCTATGGGCTGTGGGTTCTGCTTGGTGTAGCCGCGGCGCTGATTTCAGAGCCTCTGCCTATTAGTATGATTAACGTTAAGATTGTATTCCAAAAAAGTTAAACTAAATAACCGTTAATCTGTTCTTCTGTTATGGATATTAACCGTTATTTCTTTGAATGGGATTTATCGTTATATAATAATAACCGTTAATCTTTTACCGTTACTTTACGGTTATCTTTTTTTGGGTCATTTATTTAACGTTAAATATTTTCGGTTTTTAAAATAACTCCCCCCAAAAAAATAACTTAAGAAATGTTCATGTCACAATTTACGTTACGTTAAAGTTATTGTTAAGTTAACACACCCTGGCCCTGGGCGCAGACCATCGTGCCCCTCACGGCAAATAAGTGGACCGCTTGGAAATTACCACCACTTTCTGCCTTTTCGGTTGGGTCAATGAAGTTCTTATGATAGTTGAGCAAAGTCAGCTTGCATGCGTAGAAGTACGCAGTGATGGCGAATCGTTTTTCCTTTCCGAACGACATCCCGAGATACCTGTGCGATACGGAGATCGAGAAGGGCGCCGAGCAGAGAGCCGGAAAAAAGAGGACCGGTCAACTGTTGCAGTAAACTGCAGGCAGGACTGCAGGCAGCCGCGCGTCCCGGGGATTACTGCAGACCGGGCGAGACGCGTCTTCTTATATCTTCCAGCCCATTTGCACTTTGTCTACGCCACGCTGCGCCAGGAGAGGCGATGTGCTGGAAGAGTCTCCACCGTCTCGCTCCCTCCATACCACTTGTCCGTCCCGCCGCCGTCTCTCCCTTTTCCGTTCTCTCTTTTACTTTTTCCTTTGGAAACTTTTCCTTCCTTAATTCCTTCGAACCGGCTGGACTGTCACACTGTACCTCCACCCTGCAAACCAGCACGAATGAGGCCGGGTAGCGCTTGTTCGCCCGGCAACCGTGTGGCTGCAAGTGGTCGAGCTGGGTCTGGTGTTGCTTTGCAGCCTTAAGGCAGAATTCTGTACTGGCTGCGCTGCACTCTGACGTGAGGGGGGTGGAGTAAAAGTACGCGCCGACAATAATACTCAACTTTTTGAAAAGAAGCGCGCGCGGGGTGGCGGCGAGTCGTTATAGCCTCGGGGCCTTTGGACCAGGGGCGCCTTTTTTTTATTGGTCGTTGTCGATGGGTGCGGCTCTGGCCCGGCCCCTATTGAGTGCGTTTTGCCTCGGCGCCTCTTGTCAGTGCTCTGCTACCGAGAATTTGCCTCATTTTATCTTCGGAATCCACTTTATGAAAATGGCGCGCGTCGGCCGTGCCGGGCGGAGGGGAGTGTTCGATGGGTCCGAGCGCGCCGAGCCCGCCGAGCCCGCCCGGCTGCCATCCCTCTCGCGGCCGGGCTCTTGTCTCTCCCCTCTGCCGCCCCACCAGCAGCCAGCCCCGGCCGTCTGCCCACCTTCATTTCCATAGAAAATGCATTAACGTTCGATTCAAGTTGCCTTGGTGCCTCACCTCCCTCTCTCTTGCTGCCGGTTTGATGCTCCTATATCCGAGGGAAGGGTGGAAAAAAAATATTGAGAAGAATGCGCGAGAGTCTGGTGTGGGCCCGGGCGTCTCCTGCTGCTTGTTATTTTTATCCGTTTCTCCATCAGCGTTGTTTATGGATCTGTTCTATATTCTGGCACTACATGGGGTGCGATCCTGGTGTGTTTGCCTCGGAATGCATTCAAGTCCTCCCCTGGGGCCCTGCGGGGGCTAACTGGAGGAGTGGACTGCATATTTTTACCGGAAAAGTTTTGCAATGTGCACTTTTGCTATCCCTCTTAAATGCATACTGATATCCGCTGTCTATACACTGTATTGTGTTAAACTAAACAAAAATCAATTGGTGTGCAAACTGCAAATAACAGTAGACGTTTCGCAAACATCGAGTTAACTAATTTTAAATGTACGAGCCGTGCATTCTAATTTTGAAGTGCCACATCACAATATCCACTATTGAATACGTGTGCACATTTCTTTTATTAGTGCTATTAGTGTTTGCTCGTGCTCGTGTGGATTAGCAGCGCGCTTCTGATCGCCCGACGCTAACTTTCCTCTGCGCTGCGTCCCACGGGCCGTGCTCGGGTGGCGACACTCGGCTAGCGAGCTTTACTCAACGCGACAATGGCCCGCTCGAGCGGTACTGTACCGCCGCAAGGGACGGTTCAAACAACGGTGCTCACGCCGCGCAGCACACAGGTGAACCGTGTGCCGACAAGTGGCTGCAAACGCTGCTGACAATGTTGCAACTATAGCTATGGACTCATTTTGAGTAAGTGTAATTCTGTAAAAAATTGTTTAGTTGACGTGGATTTGATTTGACACCAGCACAGTAAAACCTGAGCGAGATATTGTTAACTGACCCTCCTCACTCCCATCTTGAAGCTATGCAAGTCGACTCTCACAAGCACTCACTCTTTCCCACCCCTCCGGCCATTCCTCTTTTTCTCTTGCTCTCGCAGTCAGAGAGACCAGAGGTGTGCGCCGTATAGAAAGGCAAATAAGATGGGGCGCCAGCCAGCCAGCCACGGTGGAGGTGAGACCTCCTGCCTGTGTGTCGTATACACGGTGGGATGCCTCCCCTCCCTCCTCCCCCTTTTCTCTCTCTTCACTCGCACACCGACACGCAACAGAATCATGGGATCGAGTGACCCAATTCTCCCAACCAAAATACTAGTGGCGAAAGGTATGTGATGCGCTTGGGTGCCTGGAGCAGCGTGGCAATACGAAAGAGAGGGGAGGGGAAGGGGGCGACTGGAACGAAAGAATGCGGGTTGAGTCGGGGGAGGGGTTGAGGCAGGGGTGACAAACACCAATGAAGAATGGCCACACAGCAGAGTTTGTTGGAAAAGCTATGGAGCAGAGAGACGGCGACGGCGGCGGCGCGAGAATTGAATGAAAGAAAAATTGGTCTGGGGCATAAACATAGTATAGCCAGCAGTATAGCAACCCAGAGGAAAAGAACCATTCCGAAAGTGTTGAGCGCCCGTAGCACTCGGTCCGAGGGCCCGGTGGGCCCGCCAGGCAGGCGCGCATTAAAAGCGTTACTTCTCGCGTTTACTTGCTCCGTAACAGACGACAGACTGCACCGGGTTGGCAGAGGCGTGGCCGCTGAAGTAAAGGACAGGGGTGAGGAAGCCTGCACTGTAGAAAGCTTACGAACTAAATGCTTTGCAACGTTAGGAACAATTTCCGTTCTTTGTATTGCAAAAGTTGTTTGTATTGCAAAGCGATCATTTTTAAGGCTGGACTGGTTCTAACGAGCAATCGTTTTGCATTACGAACAATTAGTTTGCACTACAACGCTTCGTAAGCTACGAAGGTTTTGGTTTACATTACAAAGCTGTTGTTCGTAAGCAATTTATAGTGTGCCCAGTCCATCCAGGACAAATGACTACTCTGTTGTTCACACGTAACGCTTTGATTACACTGTAACTCAAAATTATTCTTTGTTCTTGTCCTACGATCCAATTAAATCAGTTCTTCAAAATTCAAAATTAATTAGAGAGAGAGAGAGAGAGAGAGCGAGCGCACGGCGTCCGTCGCCAGCTGGGTCTTGTTATTTGTCACCATTTGTCTCATGCACACGGAGTTGTAATGTTGGGGTACCTGACGCTGTCCCACGCCCAGTTCGTCCATCACTCACCCATTCGACGATCGCTTGTTTTGTTGAGGTTCGGAAAATCGTCGATCAAACGCGAAGCTTTTGCTTCTCCACCTCCCTCCCCCCAGTCTCTTCCCCCC